>NC_016459.1:1250000-1562500 GCF_000226115.1 Thermothielavioides terrestris NRRL 8126 | reverse complement strand
ACTAGATTAACTAACGATAGTAAGGACAAAAGATAGAATTATTAAGTTATTAAAGTTAAGAATATTATACTATTAGAAAAGAACGTTACCTTTTAAAAATATTAGATTTAGCTTTATCTTTATTAAGCCTTTAAAAGTAACTTTAAATACTTTAAAATAGAAAAGAATTAGATTCTCTTTATTATCAATAAAATAAAATAGATATTATATACCTACTAGTATAACTACTATAATAATTTACTAAAAGAAGAATAAGAAGTAGCTAAGTCGATATAAAGGGTCTTTAAAGACTAGACTACTTTGTATATTAAGGACTTTATTAATAGTTAGTTAGAAATTGCTAAGGCTATCAACTAGGCAAAGTAACGAGAGGGCTAAAGCTCTTTGAACTTTTACTAATACTTTGATTCCTTAGAGGCCTAGACTAAACGTTAAGACAATAAGAAATAGGCTTTTCTATTCTACTCTAAGTTGTCGCTATAGATTTAGTTGTATATCGACTAATATTTCTTTGAAAAACCTAAGACCTATAAGGCTATAGTTTAGCTAGTAACTTAGATTTAGAATATTAAGTAGTATAATATTTGTTAAAGACCTCTAAAAATCGATTAAGGATCTAGATAGCTCTCCAACTATAAATAGCGAGGTCGAGAGCAATCTATATATTAGGACCGTTATAGTTAGCCCTACTTTAACAACGTAGTAGAGAAGGAAAAGTAGAGTTATAACGATAAGGAGATAAAAGATAGAAGTGACAATTCCTTTACCTATTAGACCTATAGTAAAATAGGTTATTTCTTCTATAATTACCCTAAGAAGCCTAAGGGCGTAGATAAGGTTAAAGGTATAAAGTGTTAAAGCTATAGAGGTACTTATTATATCCTAAAAACCGAGTATAAAACGAGTCCTAGTTACTTATAAGACGATAGTAAAAAGGAGGGAAAAGCTTATACCTAGTAGTAGACCCTAGTACTACTAATGTACTCTTCCTATATAGGGACTAAGTTATAGAATACTTTTAAACTACTGCTATCCTATATACTAAGAAACCTTAGGAGGTTACTATAGATTTAGAGACTTATATTGAGATTAATATAGTTAGCCTTAAGTTTATAAAGTAGTATTATCTTCCTATAGTGAAACCCTCTTTGCTATAGACTTATATAGTAGACGTTTAAATATCTTAGTTGTATAGAGTGTTCTCTATACTTCTAAAGCTATTAGATGGAAGAGGCGTAATATAGAAGTTTAATATTAGTCTTCTATATAGCTATTGACCGCCTATTGATCGAGGGAGGGTTAGCTATTATTCTAGGGATATCTACAATAGTAGAAGAATATATCTTACTATTTCTAATAGCTAAAGAATAGTAGTTTATACCTAAGACTATTAACGTTTGTTTTAAACGCTTTAAACAGTTTGTTAAAATATTATACTAAAAACCCTATATTTATACTCTGTTTATATACTCTAATATACGGAAGTCGCTACCAAAAGAACTGGCCCACCGCCTTCATTTGACCGGCAGAATTAGCCAGTAATTACATAGACATACAGATCCTCCGTCTTTCCAAATTAGGAAGGTCTAGATATCAACCCCTCATCTGCCCCCTCAATTGCGTCTTTTTCCATCATCATCATCCTGTTCAACGAACCTCCTTGAACCTCTTCAATAGCCTATTTTACGATGGTTTACTACGATATCGCTACCCGAGCCCAAGCGCTTACTCTTAAGCTGATTGTTCAGCTTGATAATCAGTGGATCGAAGAGCTTACTGGCGTTAAACCCCGTACTTTGAGGAACCTAGTCGACAGAGCTCTTGCCCAGGGCTTCGATCCGAATGCTCCTTATCCAGTTCTTCTCGACGAACACGTGTGCGATGCTCCAAAGTCTGGCCGTCCTTCGAAGCAAGATGATCACAAAGAGGCTGTTCTTAAAAAGGTCCGGGAGAATCGGTTTGGCCGTGAGATGACATGCGCTTATATCTCGGCCGAACTAGGCAATACGATCTCGCCGATGACCGTCTAGCGTATTCTTCGTGCCGCTGGTATGAAGAAGACGAAGCCAACTCGCAAGCCTGGTCTAACGGAGAGGATAAAGAAGGAGTGCTTGGAGTTCTGTCTCCGTTATCAACACTGGACCCTCGAAGATTGGAAGCGTATTATTTGGTCTAACGAGATCTCTATCGTCTTGAATTATCGCTATGGCGGCTACCGCGTTTGGAGGACTCCTGAAGGAAGATTCGTCAAGTCTGTTATTCGCGAACGATAGAAAGGATACGCTAAGTTCTAGTTCTAGGGCTGTTTCTCCTACGATTCGAAAGGGCTATGTTACGTTTGGTATCCGGAGACCGCAAAGGAAAGGAAAGAAGCTGAGAAAGACCTTGAGAAGCTGAATGCCGAGCTCGAACCTATTCTTCGTGAACAATGGGAGTTGGAGACGAAGATAAAGCGCTTAGGGCTTCGAAATCCGGGTAGGCGAGCTCCTTAATGGAAGTGGGATGCCAAGTATAGCAAGCTTATACGGCGGCAAGGCTCTAGTGTTGACTGGTATCGCTACTAGAAGGAGATCTTGATGAAGAAGCTAATTCCTTTCGCCAAGGAGTGTGGCCCAGATGCCATTGTACAGGAAGATCTGGCACCTGCTTACGCCTACCAAGCTCAAGCTATTGTCTTCTCGGCCGCGGGAGTATCGAGGATGCTCTGGTGCCCCAACTCCCCCGATTTGAATATGATCGAGCTATATTGGCCGTATTTGAAGAGGGTTACAACGAAGAAGGGAGCTCCAAAGAGCAAAAGCTAGGCAGAGATGGTTTGGAAGTAGGCGTGGGATGATTTGGAACAGTGGAGGATACAACGGTGGATTGAGAGGATCCCGCATTATATCCAGGAGGTCATTCGTTGCCAAGGTAGGAATGAATATGTGGAAGGGAGGGCCAAAGAACGTCGGCAAAATGTTGTTTTGGGCCCTGGGCCAAGCACTGAATAGCTTCACTTTTTCCTAATAGAGTAGTTGGATCCAGAGCCAGGAGGCTCCCGTAGAGCCAGGAGGCACCCACAGAGCCAGGAGGCACCCGCAGAGCCAGGAGGCTCCCGCAGAGCCAGGAGGCTCCCGCAGAGCCAGGAGGCTCCCGCAGAGCCAGGAGGCTCCCGCAGAGCCAGGAGGATCCTGTGGAACAAGATGGATCCGGTGGATCAAGAAGGATCCAGTAGATTACCTTACATAATACAATGGCATACAGTCTTGGCAATCTTGGCATCGAAGGCGGTGGGCCAGTTCTTTTGGTAGCGACATCTGTACTATAAGCTCTATTCCCTAAAGAGAAGGAGGATAAGGAGGCGTAGGCAAAGCTGTCTTAAGGTAAGGACGAAATCCCTAAAGAGCTCTAAGACTTCGCTAACGTATTAGACCCTACTAAGGCTAATATTCTACTGCTATATTGTAAGACTAATTATACTATTGAGCTATTGCTAAGTATAATATTGCTAGTAGGGCCTATTTACCTATTGGCTTTAAAGGAGTTGGATATTCTTAAGGAATACCTTTATAAAAACTTAGTAAAAGGGTATATCCAAGAATCTTAAAGCCTAGCTATAAGCCTAGTTTTATTTATACCTAAGAAGGATAGTACTCTCTAACTCTATATCGATTACTAAAGGCTTAATAAAATTATAAGGAAGAACTACTACCTATTACCCTTGATCTTAGAGATCCTAGACTATATAATTAGTACTAAGTACTTTAGTAGCCTTTTATACCTAATATAGCCTATTCAAGTACTTAGTTATACCCTTTAGGTTAACCAACGCCCTAGCAACCTTCTAAAGTTATATCTATTAGGCACTAGGGCGACTTATAGACAACTTCTATATAGCTTTCTTTAATAACGTCTTAATCTTTTTAAAGGATTATAATACTTATACTTCCTATATTTGGCAAGTCCTTAAGAAGCTCTGAACTATATAGTTATACTATAAGCTAAGCAAATATCAGTTTTATCAACGTAAGGTCAAGTTCCTTAGATATTTAGTAACTCCTAAAGGAATTACTATAGATCCAACCTAAGTTTAAACTATTTAGAAATAGCTAGAGCCTACTATTTACTAGGATATTCAAATCTTCCTTAGGTTCTACAATTTTTACTAGCAGTTTATCTTCTACTATTTAGAACTAGTATTGCCTCTAACTACTCTACTAAAAGGATTGAAACTAGGATCCCTCTAATTCACTAGCGAAGAACGAATAGCTTTTAAATAACTTAAACAAGCTTTTATAGAAACGCTAACATTGTACTACTATAACCTATAGAGGAAGGTAACTATTAAGACTGATACCTCTAACTTCGCTATAGGAGTGGTCTTATCTTAAGAAGAAGACAATAGGATAAGACGACCTATAGCCTTTTAGTTAACTAAGTTCTCTAGATCGCTTAAAAATTATAAGATATCTAATAAAGAAATGATAGCGATTATCAAAGCCTTTAAACATTAGCGCTATTATATTAAAGGGAATAACTTTCTAGTTACTATCCTCTCTAACTATAATAATCTATAGAGCTTTATAAAGTAGATATATTTAAATAGGCGCTAAGCTAGGTAGTATATATACCTTGTAGAGTATAATTTTATTATTAAGTACTAGGTAGGTAAACGAAACCTAGCTAATAGGCTATCGAAAAGACCCGACTACGAAAAAGGGTCGGCTTTAGAACGTATAGCGTAGTTGCTAACTCTATAGAACAAGATAGTTAAACTCTAGTAAATATTCGTTAAAGAGAGACTTCTATATATTCAATCTATTATATAGATAGGTATAGGATACTAGATGCCTAGTAGCGTAGAGAGCTAGCTATATATTAGCCCTAAGATAGTGATAAAACGTTAGATAGTTACTACTTAGCTAGTAAAGTAGGGTATTTAAAAGCCCCCTAGTATAGATAAATTTAAAGAACTATTTAATTAAGAGTAAATTGTATTTAGAAAGGTTATAGCTATTTATATATAAGGCGAAGCCCTATATAACTTAGTACCTTCTAAGATAATAAAAGAGTTGATCCTAGAGTTATAAAACTTAGATCTAGTAATATAGAAAATCAAGGACCGCCTATAGACTCTATAGCAAAGAATTAACATTGTCCCTAAGTAGGAGTTGAGACCTGATAATAAACTACTATATTAAGCTAAGCTTTATATCCCTACTAAGGAGGCTATAAAGCAAGAGCTCTTTAGACAATACTATAATAATCCCTTAGTAGGATACTTCAGTTATAACCGAACTAAGGAGTTGGTATAATAGAAGTACTATTAGCTAGGTATTGATAGAGAAGTAAGCGAATACTATAATATCTACCTAGTATATTAGTATTAGATACTATCGAAGTATCGACTTTATAGCAACCTTTAATCTTTACTAATATTAATACGACCTTAGAACGAGATCGCTATAAATTTTATTATAGGTTTTCCTATAGTAGAACAACTAGATAGTAAAAAGGATATAATCCTAGTTATAGTCGACTAGTATATAAAAATAAGTCGATTCTTCCCTATCTAGACCTCTATTTATAGCTAAGAGCTAGTAGAACTCCTCTATCAAGAGATTAAGCTCAAGTATAGAGTACTTTATAGATATCTTAGTGACTAAGGCTTAGTCTTTACCTCCTAATTCTAGAGCGATCTTTACTATTTAAATCGAATAAACTATAGACTTTCAATAGCGTTTTACCTCTAAACTAATAGATAGACTAAACAAATAAACTAGACCTTTATCTAATACCTCTAATATTTCACCTCTTTAAATTCTATTACTTAGGCAACACTCTTCTCTAAAGCTGAATTCGCTTATAACAATTCTATTAATACAACTATTGGCGTTACCCCTTTTTAAACACTTATAAGTTATAACTTTACAATTTCCTACTATATCGAGGATAATATTTAATAGAGGAGGATACTATACCCTAATGTAGTAGAACAGATTAAGAAACTTAAGGAATTATACTAATAGTTGGAGCAATACTAGGCTAACGCTATAATAAATTAGAAATAGTACTACAATAAAAAATATAAGCTAATAGAGTTTTAGAAGAGAGCCCTAGTTAAGTTGTCTACTTAGAACCTAAAACTTAAGACCAATAAAAAGCTAAAGCCTTAGTTTATTAGGCTATTCCAAGTATTAGACTAAGTAGGATTACTAATATATTAGTTAGCCCTGCTATATAAATATACAAAGCTATATAATATATTCCTAGTAGCTCTATTAGAGCCTTAGTATTATTATTATTAATCTTATATCAAAGAGGTATTTAGTGCCTTGCTACTAAGGGCAAGCGGTCCCTCTACCTCTATATATACCACTTACGTATAGCGCCTACGCTATGTTCCTGCTATATAGGGCGGGCCTCCCCGATTTCCTCTCTTCAACTCGCTGGAACTCACCTTTCTAGCCTAGTAGCAACGGAGATATAGCGGCCTATATAGCCTGTTGCGCGCCACTTGCTTGTGCGACACGCTCTTGGCGTAAGCGCCTTAGCCGCTAGGCATATAGTATGTACGAGGAGAGTAGCTAGAGGCCGACCTTCCTACGCCTCTTCTTCCTTTTACACCTCTTGCCTACGCTATCTCCCTCGAGGCTATTCGTTAGAGGCTCCCCTACTATACTGCCCTAGCTACTATACACTAGCTACATATCTATAGAGCTTTCCGCTACTCCTTTATATTCTATCTCGTCTTTAATATTCAGTTCAAGCGCTAGCCAATACTCCTATAGGCGCCTAGTATATATTAGCTATCCTATAAGCGCCTAAGTGCCTCTCCTACTTCTAAATAGTGTAAATAGCGTATATCGGTCTTAGACGTTTAGCCTTTTTGCTATAACCGCTAGGTCTTTGCAATATATCGCTAAGTAGGCAACGGTCTTAGACGCCTCGCTATAGTAGCAGAGTAGTATAGGCGTATTAGGTATACCTTTCTAAAATAGGAACTACCTTAGGCTAATAGCTCCTATATATACCTATATAAGAAGAGAGCTCTATACCTTGCTAAGGTCCTTATATACCTATAGTATCTAGGTAGGTAGCTCTAGGCTATATAGGTCAGCTACTTCTCTATAGTATATTCTTTCTAGCCTCCTAGCGTCTATACGATATATCTATAACTCTTTATATACCTTTTATTCTTCTACTATAACTATATCTACGTTAATATAAAGCTAAGGCTCCTAAAGCCTCTATTTGTTGTCTTCGCTATTTTCGCTCTATACCTCTTCTACTATTGTAGAGTAGTATAAGAGGAGCTATTCCTTAGCCTATACCTACCTTTGTTCTATAGGGGAATCCCCTATAGCTAGCTTTGTCCCTAGGGCGCAATGTATATAGCGCCTCCTCTTTAGCCTTAACACTACCTTTATATATATATTATATAGAAGCTATATAAGCCTTGTCTTCTAGAGCCTTTATTTAGTATACGTTGCTTAGTAGTTAAGGTATAGATTAATAGGGGGTACCTAGGTCTTATTTTTAAGGTTATAGATTAATATAGCTTTATATATACTAGCGACTACTTAGAGGTAGCCCAACTATATTATACTAAAGCTATATATAATCCTATAGAAGGTCCCTCTAACTAGTGTTAGGGTATACTATATTGCTACTCTATATAAGAGGATACTCTTAATAACCTTTATATAGATCTTCTAAGCTTATACAATATATACCCTATACGTCTTTGCTATAAGCTTTATAAAGGCGAACTTCTATATAGCTATCTTTGCCTCTACCACCTTCTTATATACTTTGAAAGAGAGCTTACGATCTAACTATATATCTAGGAACCTTATCGACTCTACTAGGGTAAGCCCTAGTTAGCCTTCGCCTAAGATATTAACAACCTTTATATATAGTTGCTATACCTTTATAAAGTAGATAAGCTTGCTCTTCGCTAGTTTAAACTATATACTTTACTCTACTACCTATTTCTTATACTTAGTAAACCCCCTCTCCAATATATAGTAGTACACTAGTATATCCTATCTGAATATAAGGAGGTTAATGTTATCTATATATTTAACTATTAAGAGCCTAGTATACGCTTTAAGGGTATAAAACAGGGGGGTAATAAAAAAGATAAATAGCGTTGGTAATAATAACGAACCCTATAGTATACCTTACTATAGAGCTATAGGCTTAGTTATAATCCTATTGAACTATAGGCGTACTATATAATCCTCGAAGTAGCTCTTTAAAAGTATAATCAACTTCCTCTTAAAGCCTAGTTCCTAGAGCGTATATAGTAGCTAGGCCTAGTCGACCTAGTCGAAAGCGCCTTTTAAATCTAATTGCAATAGCAAGGTGTAGACGCTATATACCAATACCGTCTTCACTATATTGGTTACTACCTAGATCGCTACCTCTATAGACCTATACTACTAGAAGCCTATTTATATCTTTAGAAGTAGTTTATATATCTTAGCTATATATATTACCTAGTCTATAATAGCTATCTCGATAATTTTACCTACTATACTAAGTAGCGATATTAGGTAGTATACCTCTACCTCTATTAGCTACTCTAGAGACTTCCCTAGCTTCCTAAGGACGACTATATATATAGTGTAAAATCTATATAGGAAGTGCTTTAGCTTAAAGTAGATATATATAATTACTATAAACACCTTCGACAGCTTACTCTCCTTATTATAGGCCTTAAGGAACTTATTAGTAAAGAGGTCTTTACTAGACGCTTTATTTAATCTTATATAGCTTATAATCTTTATAATCTTAGTATTATAGACCTTCTAGTTAATAGGTATAGTATTATAAAAAGACCCTTTAGGCTAGTCTCAGTTAGGGATACTATTGTATTACGCTTATAGTATAGAGAAGAAGCGCTCTATTAGTATCTTAGCCTTCTAGATATATATTATAGTACTTTAGGGTGTACTAGGCCCTAGCTAGAGCGTTAGCAACGTTAGAGGTTTAGGGTATTAGTAGCTTCGAAGTTGTATCTACCTTTTAATATTCTATATTAGCTTCTATTCCTTTAACGCTTTAGCGAAAGAGTAGTACTAATATAGCGTCTATAACTAGGTAGTATAGCGTTTAAACCGCTATATCGCCTTATAGTAGTATATTTAGGAGCTTACTATATAGCTTAATCGCTAGGTGTATTTAGCCCTCCTTGTTTCTTATATTGCCTTATCAACTTCGAGGTTCTACTATAATATATAAGATCTTTGATTAAGCTTCTAGCGTAGCGCCACTATATCTACAATACTAGTTAGCTTATATATTAGAATATCTATTATATCTTCGAATTCCTATTATATTAATCTCCTTTAATAGAGTAAGGAACTATACTTTAGCTTTATATCTTTTATAGTTTAATAGCGCCTAGTTATAGCTTAGTAGTATAGTAGCTCTACTACTACTCCCCTTTAATGGTACTTTAGCTACCTAGGGTATATAGTCCGAGCCTACTAAGTTGAGTAGCCTTAGCTACTAGGCATTACTGCTCTACGTTGCCTAGATATAGTCGATTATACTATCTTTATTACTTTGCTAAACCTAGATAGACGTACTATAAGGCGTATAGAGCTTAAGCTCCTATTCTACTATAATTTAGAGTAGTATACCTACTAACTAGGAGGTTCTATTATATTTGTCCTATATAGGATAGTAGGTGTTAAAGTCGCTTATAAATATATTATACTCTCTTAGCTCCTACTCTACTAGGGCGTAGAGTAGCGACTACTATCCTAGCTCCTAGTTAGGCGAGTAGATAGACTATACTGTAAAGGGTTCCGATCCTACCTTCTTAAATATTATTACTACCTAGTCCTCTCTAGCCTTAATAGACTATATTATATAGTTGAGGCGTTTACTTATATATAACGTTGCCCTTCTAGTGCTATATATTATTTTATATTGCCCGCCTTGCTTATAGGGTAGGGTAGGCAAGGTCGTAGTTAAACAGATTAGTAGCTCTTAAATCGCTACTAGGTTAAACTTCTCTTTTTCTTCTAATACCTAGTTGAAGCAGTATCTATTACTATTAGTATTCTAGTAGAGTACCCTTAGTATTATAGCTATATATTTAGTATAGGATAGAGGCCCTTGGTTATAACTATATTAGGCTATAAAGCTAGCTCTACACTTATATTATATAGGGGCGCTATATAAGTAGCGCTCCTATTCTATATCCTAGCTCCTTAGAATATATATAAGAATACTCTAAACTAGAATAGGTCTATACTATTAGAGCGCCTTATCCTCTAGATATTAGAGGGCTAGCCTACCTTAATAAGGCGCTTCCTTAGGCGCTACTCCCCTAACTCGTCTTCCTAGCTTCTACGCTATATACTCGCCTCTACTACTATTGTTGCCTAAGGTTAAAGTATATAGAATGTAAGTAGATAATCAAGGAACTACTTCTTTATACGTTTATACTACTCCTATATAACCTTATAGCTTATATTAAAGGCTATATAAGCACCTCTATAGTTAATATACTTCAGCTAGTGCCTAGCTAGGTTAGTCTTTATAGGGCACTACGTCTTCTATTCTTTTATAGTACTACTATCGCTATATACTATATAGATATAAACTAGATAGTATACCTCCTCCTTCTTATAGAACACCGCTTTATATCCCTATTTCCTATATTTAAAGTATAGGATTATATATACTATGCCTTTAAAGTATTTATAAAGGTAGATAGTATAGTTAAGTAGAACCCCTTAATTAATAAACTTTATAGCTTCCTTAACTATATAGAGCTCGACCAATATATATATTGTCTATAGTCCTTAACTGTCCTTAGTACTACCTTACAATATATATAGCTTTGTATATACGACCTAGACCTTGTTTTCCTTCGCTAAGTCTGTTGCTAAGCGGTCGAGGCTATCTCTATACCTCGTTAAAGCAGTTAGCTAAACGCCCTTCGCTAGTACTATAAAGGTATAGCGTTTAAACACTATAGTCGCTCCGAATATAGTAGTAACCTACGCCTTATTGTCCTTATTAGCGAACTACGCCTAGTAATCCTCTTTAAATATAACTACTATATTCCTACTTTTCAGTAGCTTCTATGCTATAATAGCGCTATTTCCGCTACTTCCTATAGTCGCTCCTATTGTAGCTATAGCTATATTGACTATCTAGACTATATCTCCTACGCTCCTATTGACAATATCTATAGGCGCCTGCCCAAGGTCAATTATAAGCTTATAAAGTAGCTTCTTTAGTATATACTATATATAGCTTTTAAGTAGCTAGGGCGTCGTCGTTATAGCTATGCCCTACCCTACTACCTAGGCCTAGGTCCTTGCCTAGGCACCTTTAACACTTGCCTATAGCCTAATCTTATTCTTTATCTATATAACCTCCTCTTTTATATAGTCGATGCTCTTATATAGCTTATATACGTTATAAAGGTAGTTTAGCTCGTTTTAAAACACCTTGTAATAGTATATATATATAATAGCCTATATATATAGCTATATCTCTAGCGGTACTAGGGTATAGAATTCCTATAAAAGCTTTGATCGTTTATTGCTAGCGCCCTCGGTATATATATTCCAATCGTTTATAGCTCCTATAGAAGGGAGCCTAAGTCTTTAGTTCCGTCGGTTAGGGTATTTACATATATTAGCTATAGTATCGTGACTTGTAGCGCCTACTATTGGACTACCGCTATCGCCACTACGACCTATATAGCTGCTATGCCCCTTCTACAACACTGTAGATAGGGGTAATTAGGTACGTTAAAAATGCTTACGTTGTTAAATTCGATTTTAGCTTAGCAGTTCCTTTGTAATTGGCGTTTAAGTCAAAGCTAGAACTTGTAGCTATAGAGCCTTAGTATATACAAACTATAGCTAAAGAAACCTAGATGCTAATACTAGACCTAGAGGACAATAAAGAATAGAAAGTCGAAGAAATATAGGCTAAATAGCGAATCAAAGGCGAAATTTCTTTTAGGTAAAGTAGGTAGGTTAGCTATCAGAGTACAACCAGTAAGTCTATAAAGACGATATAGCGAATATATAGTAGTTGATATATTAGTTTCAACAGATATATAAAGCTACTACTAAAAGGAAACGAAGGAAGGACGCCTAAGGCGTATTAAGCAATATATAATATAGTGATATTAGGTTAGCTCGGTCGTAGCTAGAGACCAATATATATAAACTAATTTATATAGTTATATATAGACAAAACAACTAGATCCCTCCCCTAAAACCCTAATTAAACTATTAGAGAACACTAGATTAACGACTTATAGAGTAGGTAAGTCCACTTTATTAGGTCTAAGGCGTTGTTATAGTTACTAATATCGTTGGCGATTAGTAGGATTAAGGCCTTAGCAAAGTTATATTTCGTCTAAGTCTAAGCGAAGTAGCTAGCGTCGTTGGGACGTAGGCGACAAGCTCTCTTTAAATCCTAGACTTCTAAATTATATTAGTACTAAATCGCTATTAACATTTCTATTATTTAACCTAAGGGATAAACGAAAGTAACTTACCAACAACTAGAATATATTAGCTAAGCGCTTAAAGTATAGAAAGAGAGAGATATTGAGCTCTATATACTTAACTACTATAGCTTTAAAAGCTAATTGCTAGTCGATAGTAAGACATTTATTTAGTATAATATTATAGACGTAGTAGTAAGCCTTGTCTATAGTATAGAATATATTGACTAACTTTTTAGATAAATGTATAATATTATAATAAGTATTGTCTAAAAGGACAAATTCTTTATCGTCCTTCTAACTACTAAAGGACTTGTAATTAGATAGAACCTAGCTCTCCTTAGCCTTATAAAGGAGGCGAGCGATATATAAACCAATTATTAGATTAGTTAAATCGCTAGACATTGTACTAATAGCCTAATAGAGTTAATAGACGAACTATTACCGAGTATTAGTCCTAAGCTACCTACCAATATATAAATATCTTTCCTTTTAATATACTAATTATAGCGATTTAAGGAGGACTTAATAATAATATACTTAGGAATAATAGGTATTAACGAGTTAGGTAGAAGGTTTTTATACACTATATATAGACATTTAAGGTATAGCGACTTCTTATAAGTAGGAAGTATAAGAAACCCTTTAAGATCTATAATAAGTCGGTAGAGAGAAGGCGGTAAATATAAAATAAAGAGAAACGACGATATATAGATAGTAATAAGCGTAGGAACATAAGGCGAGTAAACAAAGAAGAAGAGGATACTATAGTCAATAAGATAATATTATTATTATTATTATTATTAATCTTACACCGAAGAGGCACTTAGCGCCTCGCCACTAAGGGCAAGCGGTCCCTCCACCTCTATATACACCACTCACGCGCAGCGCCCACACTGCGTTCCCGCTACGCAGGGCGGGCCTAAGATAATAATATATAAAGAAAAAGAAATATAAAGTATAAAGTATAGCTATAATAATATAAATTTAAAGTAAAGAGTAGATAGTCTATATATAATAGTAAAATATAAATTATTATAAAAAGGGCAAAGTATACTATATACATTGCCCTAACAACTAGTCTAACCCTATAGGGATACCCTACTGAATCCTAGGCGAAGTTTATAATTAAATAGACAATACATTACCCTTTATACCGCTAGTCGACAAGTCTATATAGGTAGGTGGACCTTTTCTAGAGATTAGGCAATATAGTATACTATCGACTATAAAGTCTAAACCTAAAGACAGGTTCTATAGAAGGGAGAATAAACTATTATAGTATATATATAAGCTACTATCGAGTAAATGCCGATATAGTTCTAAGACAGAGTAAGCACCTAGAACCTAGAAGCTTATATCTATAACGTACAATATAACGTATAGGCTTAGAGCCTAGGGATTGTAGCTAAAAAGGTAGGTAGTCGCTTACCGAGGTGGAGGAAGATTCCTAATCCTCTAAAGATTAGCCTCTAATTACAATAGGAGATGTATTTAGACAATGTCGCCTTAGAAACTGCAACTACTCGCCTTGGTCACTGCTATAGTACTGCTATGCTTCTCTGCCTTGAGGCATCTCACTGGTAGCACTCGAAGACTCCTATTACATAGCTATTGTATATATATATCGAGGGCACTATCTTCTATGTCTATAAGCGTATATAGCTACCTAGCGATACAATGGGTATTTAGTGCTAGCGAGCCAATATTACAAAGAGCCTTAAAATGCATAGCGATCTATGATTTGCTATAGCTAAACTGCTTAGCTATAATATAAAGAGAAGGCATTGTATAGCCATTAGCCTTGCCTCGAAGGTAGTTGGTATAGTAGTGTACAAGGGCGTTGTTGAGCTAGTAGGCGGCGTGTACACTAGGCGGTTTAGGCAAGCAGTTCAAAGATCTAGGTATAGCATATTAAAACACTATAAAAAACATTACCACTTGTAGGTTAGCTAGCAGCAATAGCTTTAAATTAATATAGTTGACGCGGTTGTAATCCCTTGTACTAGGACATGTTCGTATATAAAATTGGGTAGGGAGGTGTCTGTTTTTTTTAGGCTGTCTAGCAATTTTGTGCCCCTCTCTCCTAGAGGGAGAGAGGGCTACGAAAATCCCCACTTTTCCTTCAGCCCTCGGGTACAATGATGTCTAATTATAAGGGTAGAGGGTAGTTGTTAAGCATTATAACCTTGTTAAGAGTATATAAATCAATGACGATATAGCCTTTAATCTTACTACGAAAGGTATACTAGATAATAAATACCAAATATACAAAAGGAGTAGCCTTTGTAGCCTATTTAAAGCGCTTTTACTAGTGTAACTCGTCGAAAGTAGCGTTAAAGACTTTGCAATTGTAGACGCTTAGAGGATATTAGCGAGCTCAAATCTTCTAATGTTGCTAGCCTTCTATAAAGGGTATTTGTATTATATCCTCCTCGTTTTAGACGACTTAGCCTTTATCCTTCTATAGACGAGGGTAGTGTTTAATGATATTAATAAATCGCTATACTAGCTCTCGATCCTAAGTATATATATATATACCCTCTAAAGTAAGTATCTCTAGTAAGTCGGTAGGTATCTTAAGGCCTAGAGTCGAGTGCTTCTCTAGCACTATAGGCTTATAGTCCTTAGACTATAAATCTAGGCTAGAATTATACCTATTAGTATAACTATCGGTCTTTAGCATAGGAGGCATATTATGTCTATTAGTAGAATCTAGGCTTATAGGCGCAAAGCTCGAATTATACCTATTGGTATAGCCTTCAATGCTAGGATCCTAGATCGATTAGCGCAATGTAGGCTAGGCTAGCTAGCCTAGTAGGTATACTAGTTAGTATAATATAGTCCTAGATTTAGATAAAGTAGCTAGTTGATATACTATATCGCTATAAGGCGTCGATAGTTCTAGCGAATCTTATAAAGATGCCTCAGTTTAAAATAAAATATCGCTTATAAGTTGTATTGAATCTCCTAAAATAGTATAAACTAGGCTATATAGGTCGAATATAATTGATACACTTAGAGAGATATACTAAATAGCGGTCTAAACTGAACTAGGGTTTATAGTAGTAGACATTGCTATTAAAGCAGTTACTACGGTTAACGCTATAAAGGCTATCTCCTAGAAATAGGCGAGGTAACCGCTATTATTGGTATCTTCGATTTAGCTAATAGGGTAACGCTTTAGAATAGTAAGAACTCCTTTAGTTAAGTTCTTTAGAGCTACTATCTTAGGTATCTTAGCTTTGACAATAGCGTTTAGTATAGTAGGATAGCGAGCATTAAATATTATAGACTAGTCTATTAGGAGAGGCTTATATTCTATAGCGATATACGCTTCCTACTTAGGCTACAAGGTAATAGCGTATATAGTCTTAACCTTATATATATAGAGAAACGTCTAGATATATATAGCGAATAGTATATTAAATCCTTCTAAGATGCTATATAGGCTAGCGATCTTTATACTATAATCGATAGAGGCCTAATATAGATCTAGGAAGTTGGCTCCTAATAGGAGGTTAGTAGATAGCTTATCTACTACCTAGGCGGACTGAGTAAACTTGAGGAGTACTAGGCTAGTAGCGATAACGCTTAGTAAGTAAATGACGAAAGTCGTCTACTAGGTAGACGAGGTCTTTCCAATGCTATAAATATAGCTAGTACAACGTTCAACTAAGTACTTAAAAGTACTTAGGAAGGTCTTGTCGATAATTAAATAGCTAGCACCTAGATCAAGGTAAACTTCTAGGTCTTTATAGTTAAGTTGAGTATAGGCCTTGATATATAAGTAAATATAGGCTCTATATAGGCTATTAATGCTTAGGTCAGCTATTTTAAAGGCTTCTTATACTTCTAGGTTAGTACTAAAGTCTATAGTTAGACTAGAGCTTTCAGTAAATAGGATATTGTTCTTTAAAGCATCTTTAGTAATAACGATTATACGCTCTAAGCACTTAATAGTGCTAGAAGCGGCTACTAAACAGGTCTTTAAGTACTTAAAGAGCTAGTTCTAGGAATTAAATAGGCTATTATAGTATCTATAGGTTTGCTAGCCTAGGTTAGCCTAATTAGTTTAATAGTAGCGAACACTCTTAGAAACAATTGTCTTACTATAAATATAGATATATTATTATTATTATTATTATTAATCTTATACCAAAGAGGCACTTAGCGCCTCGCCACTGAGGGCAAGCGGTCCCTCCACCTTTATATACACCACTTATATATAGCGTCTACACTATGTTCTCGCTATATAGGGCAAGCCTCCCTAGTTCCTTCTCTCTAACTCGCTAGAACTTACCTTTCCGGCCTAGTAGCGACAGAGATATAGCAGCCTATATAGCCTGTTGCGCGCTACTTATATACGTAATACGCTCCTAGTACGAGTACTATAGCTGCTAGGCGTATAGCGTACTTAAGGGGAGCGGCTAGAGGCCGACCTTTCTACGCCTCCTCCTCTTCCTATTACGCCTCTTGCCTATACCCTGGTCCTTGTAGCTAGCCGCCTAAGGCTCCCCCGCTACGCTATCCTAGCTACTATGCTCTTACTATATACTTGTAGAGCTCTCTACTAATCTCCTATATTCTACCTTACCTTCGACGTTTAGCTTGAACGCTAGCTAGTATTCCTATAGGCGCCTAGTATATATTAACTATCCTATAAGCCTCTAGGCGTCTCTCCTATTTCTAAGCAGTATAAGTAGTATATATTGATCTTAGATATAAAGCCTTCTTATAGTAATTGTAGGGTCCCTATAGTGTATTGTAAGATGGGCGATGGTCTTAGGTACCTCGCTATAGCGATAAAGTAGTATAGGCGTATCTAGTACCCCTTTCTAGAATAGGAACTGCCTAAGGCCAATGGCCCTAGTTCGTGCCTATATAAAGAAGGAGCTTTATATTTTACTAAGATCTTTATATATCTATAGTACTTAGGTAGGGGGTTCCAAGGTATATAGGTCTACCACTTCTCTATAGTATACCCTCTCTAGCCTTCTAGCGTCTATATAGTATATCTATAGCTCTCTATATACCTTCTACTCCTCTACTATAGCTACGTTTACGTTAGTATATAGCTATAGCTCCTAGGGTCTCTAATTGCTATCTTCGTCGCTCTTACCCTATACCTTTACTACTACTACTAGGCGATATATAAGGAGCTAGTCCTTAGCCTATAGTTGCCTCTACTCTATAGGAGACTCCTTCGTAGCTAGCCCTATCGCTAAGGTATAGTGTATATAGTACCGTTTCTTCAACTTTAACATTACCTTCGTATAGATATTATATAGAAGCTATATAAGCTTAGTTTTCTAAAGCCTCTACTTAGTATACACTATCTAACGGTTGAGGTATAGATCGATAGAGGGTACCTAGGTCTTACTTTCTAGGTTGTAGACTAGTATAGCCTTGTATATATTAGCAACTACCTAGAGGTAGCTTAACTACATTATATTAAAGCTATATATAATCCTATAGAGGGTCCCTCCGACTAGCGTCAATGTATACTACGCTATTGCTCTATACGATAGGACGCTCTTAATAACCTTTATATAGATCTCCTAAGCTTATATAATACGTACCCTATACGTCTTTGCTATAAGCCTTATAAAGGTAAACTTCTATATAGCTATCTTAGCTTTAACCGCCTTCTTATATATTTAAAACAAGAGCTTATAGTCTAGCTATACACCTAGGAACCTCGTTAACTCTATAGGCGTAAGTCCTAGCTAACCTTCGCTAAAGATATTAACAACCTCTATATATAGCTACTATACCCTTATAAAGTAGATAAGCTCGCTCTTCGCTAGCTCGAATTATATCCTTTGTTCTATAGCCTATTTCTTATATTTAGTAAACCCTCTCTCTAGTATATAGTAGTACATTAGCGTATCCTATCCGAATATAAGAAGGTTAATATTATCTATATATCTAATTATTAAGAGCCTAGTATATACCTTAAAGGTATAGAATAGAGGGGTAATAAAGAGGATAAATAGCGCTAACGATAATAGCGAGCCCTATAGCGTACTTTACTATAGAGTTATAAGCTTAGCTATAATCCTATTAAACTATAGACGTACTATACAATCCTTGAAATAGCTCTTTAGGAGTATAATTAGCTTCCTTTTAAAGCCTAGTTCCTAGAGCGTATATAGTAGCTAAATCTAGTTGACCTAGTCAAAGGCGCCTTTTAAGTCTAATTGCAATAGCAAAGTATAGACGTTGTACACCTATACCGTCTTTACTATATTAGTCACTACCTAGATTGCTACCTCTATAGACTTATATTGCTAGAAGCCTATCTATATCTCTAGGAGCAGTTTATATACCTTAGCTATATATATTACTTAGTCTATAATAGCCGCTTTAATAATCTTGTCTACTACGTTAAATAGCAATATTAGGTAGTATACCCCTACCTCTATTAGTTGTTTTAAAGACTTTCCTAGCTTCCTAAGGACAACTACCTATATAGTATAGAATCTATATAGGAAGTGCTCTAGCTTAAAATAGGTATATATAATCACTATAAGCACCTCCAATAGCTTACCCTCCTTATTATAGGCCTTAAAAAACTTATTAGTAAAGAGGTCTTTACTAAGCGCCTTATTTGATCTTATATAGCTTATAATCTTAGTAATCTCAATACCGTTAACCTCCTAGTCAATAGGCATAGTATTATAGAAAGACTCTCTAGGCTAATCTCAGTTAGGTATACTATTGTACTACGCCTATAGGGCAAGGAAGAAGCGCCCTACTAGTGTCTCCGCCTTCTAGGCGTATATTATAGCGCTCTAGGGCTCGCTAGGCCCTAGCTAAAGCGCTAATAGCGTTAGTAGCTTAAAGCGTTAGTAGCTACAAAGCTATACCTACCTTTTAATATCCTATATTAGCTTCTACTCCCTTGACGCCCTAGCGAGCGAATAGCGTTAATATAGCGTCTACAACCAACGGATATAGCGCTTAAAACGCTATACTACTTTACAATAATACGCTTAGGAGCTTACTATATAGCTTAACCACTAAATGCGTTTAGCTCTCCTCGCTTTTTATATTGCTTTGTCGACTTCGAGGTTCTACTATAGTATATAGGACCCCTAGTTAAGTTTATAGCGTAAGGCTACTATATCTACAATGCTAGTTAGCTTATATATAAGGGTATCTACTATATCTTTAAGTTCCTCTACTATATTGATCTCCCTTAATAGGGTTAGAAACTAAGCCTTAGCCTTATACCTTTTATAGTCTAATAGCGCTTAGCTATAGCCCTATAGTATAGTAGCTCTACCGCTACTCCCCCTTAACGGTACTTTAGCTACCTAAAATATATAGTCTAAGCCTACTAAGTTAAGAGGTCCTAGCTACTAGGTACCACTGCCCTATATTGCTTAGATATAGTCGATTGTACTATCTCTATTGCCTTACCGCATTTAGATAAATATACTATATAATATATAAAGCTTAAGCCCCTATTCTACTATAATCTAGAGTAGTATATTCGCTAATTGAGAAGTCCTATTATATTTATTCTATATTAGGTAATAGGCGTTAAAGTCGTCTATAAATATATTACGCCCTCTTAGCTCCTACTCTACTAAGGCGTAGAGTAGCGACTGTTACCCTAGCTCCTAGTTAGACGAATAAATAGACTATACTATAAAGGGGTCTGATCCTTCTTTCTTAAATATTATAGCTGCCTAATCTTCCCCTACCTTAGCCAACTATATTGTATAGTCAAAGCGCTTACTTATATATAGTACTACCCTACTAGCGCTATATACTATTTTATATTAGCTACCCTACCTATAGGGCAGGGCTAGGGGGGTTATATCTAGGTAAATTAGTAGCTTCTAAATCGCTATTAGGTCGAACTTCTCTCTACCTTCCAACGTTTAGTTAAGGTAGTTCCTACTGCTATTAGTGTTCTAGTAGAGTACTCTTAGTGTTATAGCTATATACTCGGTATAGGACAAGGGCCCTTAGTTATTACTATATTAGGTTATAAGGTTAGCTCTATACTTATACTATATAAAGGCGCTATATAAGTAGTACTCTTATTCTATACCCTAGCTCCTTAAAAGGTTTATAAAAGCACTCTAAATTAGAATAGGTCTACGCCGTTAAAGCGCCTTACCCTTTAGATATCGATAGACTAGCCTACCTTAGTAAAGCGCTTCCTTAGGCGCTATTCTCCTAACTCGTCCTCCTAGCTCCTATACTATATACTTGCCCTCGTCGTTGCTACTATCTAAGGCTAGGGTATATAGAAGGTAAGTAGGTGGTCGTTAAACTGCTCCTTTATACGTTAACGCTACTCCTTCGCTATCTTATAGCTTATATCAAAGGCTATATAGGTACCCCTATAGTTGATATACTTTGGCCTATTCCTAGCTAGGTTAGTCTTTACCAAGTATTTTGCCTCTTGTTCCCTTACTATATTACTATCGCTATACACTATATAGGTATAGATTAGGTAGTATACCTCTTTCTCTTTATAGAACGTCGCTTTATAGCCCTACTTCCTACATTTAAAGTATAGGATTGTATACACTATACCTTCGAAGCATTTATAAAGGTAGACTATATAATTGAGTAGGACCCCTCGGTTAATAAGCCTTGCCGCCTCCTTAACTATATATAGCTCAACTAGTATATATATCGTTTATAGCCCTTGACTGTCCTTAGTATTGCCCTATAGTGCCTATAGCCTTATATATATAATCTAAACCTTATTCTCCTTTACTAAGTCTACTACTAGGCGGTTAGCATTATCTCTATACCTTATTAAGGCGGCTAGCCAAACACCCTTTATAAATACTATGAAAGTATAGCGTTTAAATATTGTAGTTGCTCTAAATATAGCTATAACCTACGTTTTATTGTCCTTATTAGTAAACTATACCTAGTAGTCCTCCTCAAAGGTAACTACTATATTCCTACTCTTTAGCAACTTCTATACTACAATTATACCGCTTCCACTACCCTCTATCGTCACTCTCGTTATTGCTATAGCTATATTGACCGCCTAAACTATATTACCTATACTTTATAGTCGACGCTCTTATATAGCTTATATATATTATAAAGGCAGTTTAGCTCGTCTTAGAACACCTTAAAGTAGTATATATATATAGCTACCTATATATATAGCTATATCTCTAGTAACACTAGGGCGTAGAATTCCTATAGAAGCCTCGATCGCTTATCGCTAACGTCCTTGGTATATATATTCCAATTGTTTATAGCTTCTATAGGAGGGAGCCTAAATCTTCGGTCGCGTTGGTCGGGGTATTTATATGCGTTAGACGTAGTGTCGCGACCTATAGTACCTACCGCCGGGCTACCGCCATCGCCACCACGACCTGCGTAGCCGCTACGCCCCCTCTACAACATCGTAGATGGGGGTAATCGGGTACGCTAAGAACGTTTACGTTGTCGGATTCGATTTTGGCTCAACGGTTCCTTCGCAATCGGCATTTAAGTGCGAAGAAGCCCTTCTTCTCTCTTTGTATAATATAGATATATATATTAGTAGTAGGAACAGTATTAAAGGTCTAATAGCACTTATAATAATAGGTTAGCTTTAAGTTATAAGCTATATATAACAGCATAGCACACTAACCACTGTCATATAACTTGCGCACAGACCTGTCATGTGACTATACACCCACGTAACTTCCTAAGTTGGTGGATTTATCAGATTCGAGTCGACTTCCAGATTAGGAAAGAGGGGTTGACTTGCTAATAAGGAAAAACACACTAATAAGGCGAATCGCGTCTTACCCTACAGTATATAGACAATTGCAACCCTACTACAAATTATCTATATATATAATCTAAGGTATTTAAATATAGATTTTCCACCTATATATTGATAGTTTTCCCCTCTCTCCTTAGACTTAAAGTCTCTGTCAATTGAAGATTAATTTAGCTACAAGTTATCTAGTACTTATTTTACTTTACTATAACATTTAAGTCTTACTACTATAGGCCTACAAAGGCAATATAATATCTAATATAGTCTTTCCTAATGGGGCTAGTTTAGCTAGCTAGGGAACCTAAATCTCTGATAGAACCTTCGACTTGTCAACAATGTAGTACAATAGGTTAGCTAGGAACTAATTAGCACTAAGGACAAACTGTTAAATGTACAATAGATTGCTAATAGCTAAGTAACCTCTGATTGGCTAGCGGTAAGCAATATAGTTATCCTATCAAAGCGATTGAACTATATTGATCAATAGAAGAAGTCTTAAAAGAGGTATAATTCTAACAATAGCTTATAAAATAAAGAACATAGGTTATACTCCTAAGCCTACTAAATAAGGCTAGAACACCTAGAAGATTAATCTAGTAGACCTCTACAAGTTTAATATAAGAGGTAACTAAGGCACTTAAATTCGATCGAAAATTAGCGACTTAACTCTATATAGCTTTTAAACCTAAATGACTGTCAACTTGATCGAGGAATATAAACTTATAAACCTTATTCTTAAGTTTTTTAACTAAATTAGCTAGATCCAATACTTAGCTAAAGAATAGGAGATAGATTTAATTAAATGCTATCTAACGCTTAAAAGTAAGTATATCGCTATTGCCTAATTCCTTTAGTATAACGAACTGATTGCTTCTAAGAAGATCTAGCTATTGACTACTAAGTAGGTCAATCAATTATATAGCAACGATCTTATTAAGTCAATTATTATATAGTATAAGATAGCAATTAGATAAGCTATAGCCTTATAAGTCATTTACAATGTACTAGCCAATTCGATAGTAGTACTATTTATAAAGGTTCAATAGTTTAAATAAAAATAAGGCAATATAGCTAACCCTAAAGAACTTTCTACTTTATACACCTAAGTTGAGGCTCTCTTATATAATAAGATAGTACTAGAAGATAAAAGGATGGACTTCCTTAAGAAGATTACTAATATAGTTGATCTATAGGGCTAAGCTATACCTTCGACCTAAACTAAACTAATATAAACCAAATTATATACAAAGTTATATAACTCTAATTGTCTAATCTCAACGACTAAAAAGACTTTTAAATCTACAACTTATATAAAAACTATAAAGATTACTAACCTTAAGAAGTTTATCAATAGTAAAAACCCAAAGTATTTAGTCTAAAAGGTAGCTATATTCTAAAAAATTAAAGAGAACTATAAATTGTTTTTAATACTTTGGCTATATATATTATATAGTCTACAATAGCTACTTCGATAATTTTATCTACTATACTAAATAGCGATATTAGGTAATATACCTTAACCTCTATTAGCTGCTCTAGAGACTTCCCTAGCTTCCTAAGGACGACTACCTATATAGCGTAGAATCTATATAGGAAGTGCTCTAGCTTAAAGCAAATATATATAATCGCTATAAGCACCTTTAATAGCTTACTCTCTTTATTATAGGCCTTAAGGAACTTATTAGTAAAAAGGTCCTTGCTAAGCGCCTTATTAGATCCTATATAGCTTATAATCTCTATAATCTTAGTATTATAGACCTCCTAGTTAATAGGTATAGTATTATAAAAAGACCTTTTAAGCTAGTTTTAGTCGAAGATACTATTATACTACGCCTATAGTATAGGAAAGAAGCGCTCTACTAGCGCTTTAGCCTTCTAGATATATATTATAGCGCTTTAAGGCTTGCTAGGCCCTAGCTAGAGCGCTAGCAATGCTAAAGGCTTAGGACATTGGTTGCTTCGAAGATATATCTACCTCTTAATATCTTATATTAGCTTCTACTCCCTTAACACTTTAGTAAAAGAGTAGCGCTAATATAGTGTCTATAACCGTCTAGTATAGTGTTTAAACCGCTATACTACCTTATAGTAGTATATTTAGGAGCTTGCTATATAGCTTAATCGCTAGGCGCGTTTAGCCCTCTTTACTTCCTATATCGCCTTATTAACTTTAAGGTTCTACTATAGTATATAAGATCCTTAATTAAGCTTCTAGTATAGTACTACTATATTTATAATACTAGTTAGCTTATATATTAGAGTATCTATTATATCCTTAAATTACTCTATTACATTGACCTCCTTTAATAGAGTAAAGAACTATACCTTAGCTTTATACCTTTTATAGTCTAGTAGCGCCTAGCTATAGCCTAGTAGTATAGCGACTTTGCTACTACTCCCCTTTAGTAGTACTTTAGCTACTTAGGATATATAGTCTAAGCCTACTAAGTTGAGCAACCTTAGCTACTAGGTACCACTGCCCTATATTGCCTAGATATAGTCGATTATACTATCTTTATTGCCTTGTTGAACCTAGGTAGGTGTACTATAAGGTATATAGAGCTCGAGCTTCTATTCTACTATAATCTAAAGCAATATATTTACTAATTAAGAGGTTCTATTATATTTGTCCTATATTAGGTAGTAGACGTTAAAGTCGCCTATAAGTATATTATACTCTCTTAGCTCCTATTCTACTAGGGTATAGAATAGCGATCGCTACCCTAGCTCCTAGTTAGGTAAGTAGATAGACTATACTATAAAGGGGTCCAACCCCTTCTTTTTAAACGTTACTACTGCCTAGTCTTCTCTAGCCTTAGTAGACTATATTATATAGTTAAAGCACTTACTTATTTATAACACTACTTTGCTAACGCTATATATTATCTTATACCGCCTACCTTATTTATAGGGTAGCGTAGGTAGGGTCGTAGTTAGATAGATTAGTAGCTTTTAAATCGCTACTAGGTCGAACTCCTCTCTCCCTTCTAATGTCTAATTAAAGCGGTATTTACTACTATTGGTATTCTAGTAGAGTACCCTTAGTATTATAGCTATATACTCGGTATAGGATAGGGGTCTTTAGTTATAACTACGTTAGGCTATAAGGCTAGCTCCACACTTACACTATACGGGGGTACTATATAAGCGGCGCTCCCATTTTACACTCTAGCTCCCTAGAACGTTTACAAGAGCACTCCGAACTAGAACAGGTCTATACCATTGGAGCGCCCTGCCCTCTGGATGTCAGTGGGCCGGCCTACCTTAGCAGGGCGCTTCCTTAGGCGCTACTCCCCTAACTTGTCTTCCTAGCTTCCACGCTATATGTTCGCCCCCGCCACCGTCGTTGCCCAAGGTTGGGGCATATAGAACGTGAGTAGGCGGTCAAGGAACCGCTCCCTTGCACGCTTACACAATAATATATATATATTTTAAGCTTAAGCACTTTTTATATAGATTCTATATAGTATAAATAGTTGTTTTAAGGAAGCTTAGAAAGTTTTAGGAGCAACTAACAGAGGTAGGGATATATCGCCCTATATCGCTACTTAGTATAGTAGGTAAAGTTATAAAAGTAGCTATTATAGACTAGGTAATATATATAGCTAAAGCATATAGGCTACTTCTAGAGATATAGATAGGGTTCTAGTAGTATAGATCTATAGAAGTAGTAATTAGGGTAGTAGTTAACGTAGTAAGGACAGTATAGGGGTATAGCGTCTATATATCGCTATTATAGCTAGATCTAAAGGGCGCCTTTAATTGTATTGATTAGACCTAGCTACTATATATACTTAGAGAGCTTAGGTTTAAAAGAAAGTTGATTATACTTCTAAAGAGCTACTTTGAATATTATATAATACATTTATAGTTCAATAGGATTATAGCTATACCTATAATCCTATAGTAGAGTACGCTATAGGGCTCACTATTATCCCTAGTGCTATTTATCCTCTTTATTACTCTTCTATTCTATACCTTCGAAGTGTATATAGGGCTCTTAATTATTAGATATATAGATAATATTAACCTATATATATTTAGGTAGGACACCCTAGCCTACTATAGAGCGTTAGAGAGGGGGTTCGCCGAGTATAAGAAGTAGGCTATAGAGCGAGGTATATAGTTCGAACTAGTGAAGAGCAAGCTTATCTACTTTATAAGAGTATGGTAGCTATATACTAAGGTCGTTAATATACTAGGCGAAGGCCAACTAGGGCTTGCCTTAGTAGAGTTAGCGAGGTTCCTTAGTATATAGCTAGACTATAAGCTTTTCTTTAAAGCGTATAGGAAGGTAGTAGAAGTAAAGATAGCTATATAGAAGTTCGCTTTAACGAGGCTTATAGCAAAGATATATAGTATATATTACTAGGAGTATAGGAGATCTATATAAAGGTTATTAGGAGCGTTCTCTTATATAGGGCTATAGCGTAGTATACTCCAACATTGGTTAAGGGAACCCTATATAGTATTATATATAGCTTAGAAGCTATATAGTTGGGTTGCCTTAGGGTAGTTGCTAATATATATAAGGCTATACTAGTGTATAATCTCGAGAATAAAACCTAGGTACCCCCTATCGACCTCTACCTTAACCGTTGGATAGTATATACTCAGTAGAGGCTTTAGAAGACTAGGCTTATATAGCTCCTATATAATATATATACAAAGGTAGCGTTAAGGTTAAAGAGAAGGCGCTATATACACTATAGCCTAGGGTCAAGGCTAGCTATAAGGGAGTCGCTTATAGATTAAAAGTAGGTATAGGCTAAGGAGTAGCTCCTTTTATACTACCCTACTAAAGTAGAGGGGGAGTAAAGCGAAAGTAGTAATAACGACGAATAGAGGCCTTAGAAGCCCTAGCTCTATACTAATATAGATATAGTTACTATAGAGGAGTAAAAGATATATAAGGAGTAGTAGATATATTATATAGATATAAGGAGGCTAGAGAGAATATATTATTAAAAAGTAGCTAATCTATATAGCCTAGAGCCCTTAGATAAGGTCCTATAAGTATATAAAGGCCTTAGTAAAGTATAGAGCTTCCTACTTATATAGACGTATATAGGAGCTATTAGCTTATAGTAGTTCCTATTTTAGAGAAGACTCTTAGATATGTCTATAATACTATACTACTATAGTAAAGTATTAATGATTATTGTCTACTTAGCAATATGCTATAAAGACCTAGAAGTTGCTATAGGAAGGCCTATAGTCTAAGATCAGTATATACTATTTATATTACTTAGGAGCAAAAGGGGCATATAAACTCTTATAGGGTAGCTAATATATATAAGGCGTCTATATAAGTACTAGCTTACCTTTAAATTGAATCTTAAAGGCGAATCTAAGTACAAAGGAGAATAGGAGCTTAAGCTCTATATACCTTGTAACATATCTACCTAGGTTTAGCAAGGCAATAGAGACGATACAATTAACTATATCTAAGCAATGTAAGGTAGCGGTACCTAATAGCTAGGGCTACTTGACTTAGTAGGCTCAGACTATATACCCTAGGTAGCTAAAGTGCTACTAAGGGGGAGCAACGGCAGAGCTACTATACTACTAGGCTATAGCTAAGCACTACTAGACTACAAAAGGTATAAGGCTAAGGTATAGTTCCTTACTATATTTAGGGAGATCAATATAATAGAGGAACTTAAAAATACAATAAATACCTTGATATATAAGCTAACTAGTATTATAGATATAGCAACGTTATACTAGAAACTTAACTAAGGATCCTATATATTATAGTAGAATATCGAGATCGACAAAGCGATATAGGAGACTAGGAGGGCTAAATACGTTTAGTAGTTAAGCTATATAGCAAGCTCTTAAATATACTACTATAAGGCAGTATAACGATTCAAGTGTTACACTAGCTAGTCGTAGACGCTATATTAGCGCTATTCGCTTACTAGAGTATTAAGGGAGTAGAAGCTAATATAGGATATTGAGAGGTAGACGTAGCTCTAAAGCTATTAGCGCCCTAAGCCCCTAACGTTGCTAGCGCTTTAGCTAGAGCCTAACAAGCCCTAGAGTACTATAACGTATACCTAGAAGGCAAAGGTGTTAATAAGGCACTTCTTCCCTATACTATAGGTATAGTATAATAGTATCCTCGACTAAAATTAGTTTAAAAGGTCTTTTTATAATACTACGCCTATCAACTAGGAAATCTATAATACTAAAGTAGTAGAGATTATAAGCTATATAAGATTAAATAAAGCGTTTAGTAAAGACCTCTTTACTAATAAGTTCCTTAAAGCCTATAATAAGGAGGGTAAGCTATCGGAGATGCTTATAGCAATTATATACACTTGCTTTAAGCTAGAGCACTTTCTATATAGATTCTACACTATATAGATAGTTGTCCTTAGGAAGCTAGGGAAGTCTTAGGAATAGCTAAAAAAAGTAGAGGTATACTACCTAATATCGCTATTTAGTATAGTAAACAAGATTATCGAAGTAGCTATTGTAGACTAGATAATATATATAGCTAAAGTGTATAAGCTACTCCTAGAGATATAGAGAGGCTTTTGACAATATAGATCTATAGAGGTAACAATCTAAATAGTAATCAATATAGTAAAAACAATGTAGACGTATAGCGTCTATACCTCGTTGCTATAGCTACATCTAAAAGGCACCTTCGACTAGGTTAACTAGGTCTAGCTACTATATACGCTCTAGGAGATAGGCTTTAAAAGGAAGTTAGTTATACTTTTAAAAAGCTACTTCAAAGATCGTATAGTATACCTATAGTTCAATAGGGTTATAGCTAAGCCTACAACCTTAAAGTAGGGTACACTATAGGGTTCGCTATTGTCGCTAACGCTATTTATCCTCTTTATTACCCCCCTATTTTATACCTTTAAAGTGTATACTAGGCTCCTAACAGTTAGATATATTAATAATACTAACCTCCTTATATTCGGATAGGACACATTAGTGTACTACTATACGTTAGAGAGGGGGTTCGCTAAATATAAGAAATAGGCTATAGAGCAGGGAATATAGTTCAAGCTAGCGAAGAGTGAGCTTATCTACTTTATAAAAGTACAATGGCTATATATAGAGGTCGTCAACATCTTAGACGAAGGTTAACTAGGGCTTGTACCGATAGAGTTAGCAAGGTTCCTAGGTATATAGCTAGATTATAAACTCTCGTTTAAAGTGTATAGAAAGGTAGTAGAGGCGAAGATAGCTATATAGAAGTTTGCCTTTATAAGGCTTATAGCGAAGACGTATAGAGTATATATTATATAAGCTTAGAAGATCTATATAAAGGTCATTAGGAGTATCCTCTTATATAGAGCAATAGTGTAGTATACCCCAATGCCAGTTAGAGGGACCCCCTATAGGATTATATATAGCTTTAACGCAACGTAGTTAGGCTACTTCTAAATAGTCGCTAATATATATAAGTGATACAGGGCAGGAGGAACAGGGGGTTATGTAACCTATATATCTATGTACATAGATTAGATAAGGGTGCCCTACGCCCTATGTTATAGACTTTGCAACGCTAGGCCCATTCGGGCAAGCGGTATATACTTATATGTTCTACCCTGTAGACATATATTTTTTAGTGTACTACCGCCTAGATCTTCGATCTACTAGTATTATCAATCTATATCTTGTTATTCTATGTATTTATAGCACTTCTCCGCATTAAGTAGTAGCTACGACTTCAAGATCATTGACCTGATCATTCTTTTATTGTTATCAATCGACTAGCCTATATAGTGGCCTTGCCGATAGTAGTAGCTAGTTGAACCCCCGCTTTCTTCGTGTAGCGACTTGACGAGGTCGACAGTGTTGAAGGTACCTAATCCACTTTGAACGACAGTTTAGTCGAAGAGCCTTGATCGTATAATGGTTCTACCGATAGCGATTGCGATCTTTAGCTATCGATCAATCAGTCTATATAGCGGCGATCGCGATCGCTAACAGCAATGGCCGATTAACTATCCAGTTCTTCTCGCGTAGTAGCGATGGCCAATAGCGATTGGAACGCCCTTTTCTTTAGCCCAACGACGAACCTTTAATTAGGCCTTCGTCAACTATCCTGTCAATAATATACCTATTCGACCTAGCTTCTACAGTTTAAACTAAGGCGATAGTTAAGATAGCCGATTATAGCTATAACATTCGTTTTTACGCCTCTTCGCCGGCTAAGCAACTCTCTAAGTACGACGCTACTATATCTAAGAAGATTGAGGAGACGTTATATACCCTATATAAGGGCTTTATTCCTCTAGCTCTAGAGCCGCCTACTCCCTAGGAGTATACTTATCGTAATATTGTTATCGGCTAAGAGGATAATCTTAACGATACTTAGCTAGGTAATAAGCTATCTTTCAAAGATACTTAGAGCGACTTAGAGGAAGCTAAAGATATTTCGAACCTCCTAGAGTATATTAAGGTCGATACTAATTAGCCTTTTATCAAGTAGCTTAGCTAGACTATTGGCGAATATTATTATTATTATTATTATTAATCTTACACCGAAGAGGCACTTAGCGCCTCGCCACTAAGGGCAAGTGGTCCCTCCACCTCTATATACACCACTTACACGTAGCGCCTACATTGTATTCTTACTACGTAGGGCGGGCCTCCCTAGTTCCTTCTCTCCAATTCGCTGGAACTTACTTTTCTAGCCTAGTGGCGACGGAGATATAGCGGCCTACGTAGCCTATTGTACGCCACTTATATATACGATATACTCCTAGTATAGGTACCGTAGCCGCTAGGCGCGCTATATACTTGTAAAGAGCAGCTAGAGGCCGACCTTTCTACGCCTCTTCCCCCTCTTTTTACGCCTCTTACCTACGTCCAAGTACCTATAGCTAGCCACTAGAGGCTCCCCTACTATACCGTCTTAGCTACTATGCTCTTGCTATATACCTATAGTGCTCTCTATTGCTCTTTTATATCCTACCTTGCTTTTAACGTTTAGTTTAAACGCTAGTTAGAACACCTATAGGCGCCTAGTATATATTAGCTATTCTATAATCCTTTAAACGCCTCTTCTACTTCTAAGTAGTATAAATAGTATATATTGGTCTTAGATATAGGGCTTTTCTATAGTAACTATAGAGTCCTTATAGTATATTGTAAAGTAGGTAATAGTCTTAGGTACCTTACTATAGTAGTAGAGTAGTATAGATATATCTAGTACCCCCTTTTAGAATAGGAACTGCTTAAAGCTAATAGCCTTAGTATATACCTATATAAGAAGGGAGCTTTATATTTTATTAAGATTCTTATATACCTATAGTACCTAGGTAAGAGGCTCTAAGTTATATAGGTCTACCACTTCCCTATAGCGTACCCTCTTTAGCCTTCTAACGTCTATATAGTATATTTATATCTCTCTATATACCTTCTACTCCTCTACTATAGCCACGTCTATATTGGTATATAGCTATAGCTCCTAAGGCCTCTAATCGCTATCTTCGTTGCTTTCGTCCTATACCTTTACTACTACTACTAGGCGGTATATAAAGAGCTAGTCCTTAGCCTATAGCTACCTCTACTCTATAGAAGACTCCCTTATAGCTAGTTTTACTACTAGGGTATAGTGTATATAGCGCTACTTCTTTAACCTTAACGCTACCTTTATATAGATATTATATAGGAGCTATATAAGCCTAGTTTTCTAGAGCCTCTATTTAGTCTACGCTACTTAGCGATTAAGATATAGGTCGATAGGGGGTACCTAGGTCTTACTTTTTAGGTTATAAACTAACGTAGCTTTATATACGTTAGTAACTGCCTAAAGGTAGCCTAACTACGTTATACCAAAGCTATATACAATCCTATAGAAGGTCTCTCTAATCAATGTTAGAGTATACTACGCTATTGCCCTATATAAAAGGACGCTTCTAATAACCTTTATATAGATCTCCTAGGCTTATATAATATATACCCTATATATCTTTACTATAAGCCTTATAAAGGCAAATTTCTATATAGCTATCTTAGCTTCGACTACCTTCTTATATATTCTAAATAAGAGCTTATAGTCTAGCTATATACCTAGGAACCTCGTTAACTCTATAGGTGTAAGCTTTAGTTAACCTTTATTAAGGATATTAACGACCTCTATATATAGCTGTTATACCCTTATAAAGTAGATAAGCTTGCTCTTCGCTAGTTTAAACTATATCCTTTGTTCTATAGCCTATTTCTTATATTTAGTAAACCCTCTCTCTAATATATAATAGTATATTAGTATATTCTATCTGAACGTAAAAAGGTTAGTATTATCTATATACCTAACTATTAGGAGCCTAGTATACGCCTTAAGGGCGTAGAATAGAGGGGTAATAAAGAAGATAAATAGCATTAGCAATAGTAGTAAACCCTATAGTATACTTTGCTATAGGGTCGTTGGCTTAGCTATAATCTTATTAAACTATAGATATACTATATAATCTTCGAAGTAGCTTTTTAGAAGTATAATTAGCTTCCTCTTAAAGCCTAGTTCTTAGAGCGTATATAGTAGCTAGATCTAGTCGACCTAGTTGAAGGTGCCCTTTAAATCTAGCTACAATAATAAAGTATAGGCGCTATACGTCTATACTGTCTTTACTATATTAGTTACTACCTAGATTACTACCTCTATAGACCTATACTGCTAGAAGCCTATCTATATCTCTAGGAGCAGCTTATACACCTTAGCTATATATATTATCTAGTCTATAATAGCCGCTTTAATAATTTTACTTATTATACTAAGTAGCGATATTAGACGGTATACCCCTACCTCCGTTAGCTATTCTAAAGACTTCCCTAGCTTTCTAAGGACAACTACCTATATAGCGTAGAATCTATATAGGAAGTGCTCTAGCTTAAAACAAATATATATAATCGCTATAAGCACCTTTAATAGCTTACCCTCCTTATTATAGGCCTTAAGGAACTTATTAGTAAAAAGGTCTTTACTAGGCGCTTTGTTTAATCCTATATAGCTTATAATCTCTATAATTTTAGTATTATAAACCTCCTAGATAATAGACGCAATGTTATAAAAAGACCTTTTAGGCTAGTCTTAGTTAGGGATACTATTATACTACGCCTATAGTATAAGAAAGAAGCGCTTTATTAGTACCTTAGCCTTCTAGGCGTATATTACTATACTCTAAGGCTCGCTAGGCCCTAGCTAGAGCACTAGCAACGCTAGAGGTTTAGAGCGTTAATAGCTTCGAAGTTGTATCTACCTCTTAATATCCTATATTAGCTTCTACTCTTTCAACGTTCTAATAAGAGAGTAGCGTTAATATAGCGTTTATAACCGTCTAGTATAGTGCTTAAACCGCTATACTACCTTATAATAATATATTTAGGAGCTTACTATATAGCTTAATCGCTAAGTACGTTTAGCCCTCTTTACTTCCTATATCGCCTTATTGATTTTAAAGTTCTATTATAGTATATAGGACCTTTGATTAAGCTTCTAGCACAATGCTACTACGTCTATAATACTAGTTAGCTTATATATTAGAGTGTCTACTACCTCTTTGAGCTACTCTACTATATTAACCTCCTTTAGTAGAGTAAAGAACTATACCTTAGCTTTATACCTTTTATAATCTAGTAGCGCCTAGCTATAGCCTAGTAGTATAGTAGCTCTACTACTACTCCCCTTTAATAGCACTTTAGCTACCTAGGGTATATAGTCTAAGCCTACTAAGTCGAATAGCCCTAGCCACTAGGCACTACTACCTTATATTGCCTAGATATAGTCGATTATACTATCTCTATTACCTTATTGAACCTAGATAGGCGTACTACAAGGTATATAGAGCTTAAGCTCCTATTCTATTATAATCTAGAGCAGTATATCTATTGATTAGGAGGTTCTATTTTACCTATTCTATATTAGGTAGTAGGCGTTGAAGTCGCCTATAAGTATATTACACCCTTTTAGCTCCTACTCTACTAGGGTATAGAGTAGCGACTACTACTCTAGCTCCTAGTTAGGCGAGTAGATAGACTATACTATAAGGGGGTCTGACCCCTCTTTCTTAAACGTTATTGCTACCTAGTCTTCTCTAGCCTTAGTAGACTATATTATATAGTCGAGGCGCTTACTTATATATAACGTTGCTCTACTAGTACTATATATTATCTTATACTACCTACCTCGCCTATAAAGTAGGGTAGGCAAGGTCGTAGTTAGATAGACTAATAGCTTTTAAATTACTACTAGGTCAAACTCCTCTCTCCCCTCTAGCGTCTAATTAAAGCAATGTCTACTACTATTGGTATTCTAGTAGAATACCTTTAACGTTATAGCTATATACTTAGTATAGAATAGGGGCTTTTAGTTATAACTATATTAAGCTATAAAGCTAGCTCTATACTTGCTCTATATAGAGGTGTTATATAAGTAGCGCTCCTATTTTATACTCTAGCTCCTTAGAAAGTTTATAAGAGTACTTTAAACTAGAATAGGTCTATACTATTAGAGCGCCCTACCCTCTAGATATCGGTAGGCTAGCCTACCTTAGTAGGGCGTTTCTTTAGGTACTACTCCTTTAACTTATCTTCCTAGCTTCTATATTATATATTTGCCTTTATTACTATTATTACCTAAGGTTAAAGTATATAGAACGTAAGTAGATAGTTAAGGAACTGCTCCCTTATATGTTTATACTACTTCTATACGATCTTATAGCTTATATCGAAGGCTATATAGGCACCTCTACAGTTAATATACTTTAGCTAATGCCTAGCTAGGTTAGTCTTTACTAGGCACTATACCTCTTGTTCCTTTAGAGTCTTACTATTGCTATACGCTATATAGGTATAAACTAGATAATATACCTCCTCCTCTTTATAGAATATTGCTTTATATCTCTATTTCCTATATTTAAAGTATAGGATTATATATACTATACCCTCGAAGCGTTTATAAAGGTAAACTATATAGTTGAATAGAATACTCTAATCAATAAGCCTTATAGCTTCCTTAACTATATAGAGTTCGACTAATATATATATAGTTTATAGCTCTTGATCGCCCTCGGTACTACCCTATAGTATATATAGCTTTATATATATAATCTAGACCTTATTCTCTTTTACTAAGTCTACTACTAGGTAGTCGAGGTTATCTCTATACCTTATTAGGGCAGCTAGCTATATACCTTTTACTAGTACTATAAAGGTATAGTACTTAAGTACTATAGTTGCCTTAAATATAATAGTAACCTACGCTTTATTATCCTTATTAGTAAACTATACCTAGTAATCCTCTTTAAATATAACTACTATATTCCTACTCTTTAGTAGCTTCTATACTATAATAGTACTACTTTTACTGCCCTTCGTAGTTGCTCCTATTATAGTTATAGCTATATTTACCGCCTAGACTATATCCCCTATACTCCTATTAACAATATCTATAGGTACTTGCCTAAAGTCGATTATAAGCTTATAAAATAGCTTCTTTAGTATATACTATATATAGCTCTTAAGTAGCTAGGGCGCCAACGTCGTAGCTATACCCTACTCTACTACCTAGGCCTAGGTCCTTGCCTATATACCCCTAGCGCCTACCTATAGCCTAACTTTGTTCTTAATCTATATAACCTCCTCTTTTATATAGTCGACACTTTTATATAGCTTATATATATTATAGGGGTAGTTCAGCTTATCTTAAAACACCTTATAGTAGTATATATATATAGTAGCTTATATATATAGCTATATCTCTAGCGACACTAAGGTATAGAATTCTTATAAAAGCCTCGATCTTTTGTCGTTAGCGCCCTTGGTATATATATTCCAATCGTTTGTAGCTCCTATAGGAGGGAGCCCAAGTCTTCGGTTGCGTTGGTCGGGGTACTTACGTACGTTAGCTATAGCGTTGCGACTCGTAGCGTCTACTATTGGACTACCACTATCGCTACTACGACCTACGTAGCTACTACACCCCTTCTACGACATTGTAGATAGGGGTAATCGGGTACGTTAAGTACGTTTACGTTGTTAGATTCGATTTTAGCTCAACGGTTCCTTTGCAATCGGCGTTTGAGTACGAAGAAGCTAAGAGCTATTATTGGCGAATATACTACTTTACTTAAGAATACTATTGTCACTATCAATCAACTTTGGGCTAATATCGCTAAGATTCGACTTATATTCAATAGGTTAATAAGCTTTTACAATTGCTTTAAGAACTTGCTAAAGGTTATAGGTTAACTCTAGGTAGCTACTACTTAGACTAGTAAGGTCGCCTAATAGGTCTAATATTAAGAAGAGCTCCTTATATAGTATATACGTAATATAGATAATTAGCTAAGTAAGATCAATAACATTATTGCTTAGTTAGCTACTAAGAACTTATTAGCTAATCCTATACTAGCTAAGGAGCCTCTACTAGCTACTCCTATATCGACTATAGAGCTATAGCTATACACTTCTTCGATTTAGAGCCGCTACTTAGTAGTAATTGTAGCCTCTCTAATAAAGAGCCTCTATACGCCTCCCCTAGTCTAACTTGCTTAACCTCGTATATAGACCGCTTTTCCTATCTCTCTAGAGGACGTCGATATCAGTATAGCCTACAACCTAGCTATAGGTATACTATTAGTATATCAAGCCTATATTATATACCCTAACAATTCGCACTTAGGTGGCTAGCGCTAGGCTATATCGCCTTATAGCGACCTATACTAGGCTAAGTCGCCTTAGGGCGACCCTCGCTAAGGCGAGTCGCCTTAGGATAGCCAACGCTAGGCTATATCGCTTCTTAGGCGGCCCCTTAGCGCTAGCGGCTATAATCCGAACAATCTAAGCAACCTAGACGATAGCGACGGTAGGCGCTATCTAAACAACTGCTTAAACAACTGTCTACCTTTCCTACCTTCTCCGAACTGTGGTTACTAAGAGTATTTCTACGATACTGCTAGTACTAGAGGTAGCTAATCTATCTCTACGTTTAAGATTAAGCGCAATAATATTAGTACTTTTAATCCTAGCTATAAGGACCTTAATGATATAGGCGTTGTTATAGATAGTAAGAATATAATTTTTACTAATATCTATTGCTTTATCTAGTATTTATCAACTTTTCTAGAGGACCTTAATACTAGCTATAACGTAGTTTAGTAAATCCTATACCTCCTACCTATAGTTCTTACTAGCTAAGCCCTCCTCTAATAGAATAGCGAAGTTACTATATAGGAACGTTCGTAGTAGTGTTAAACAGGCCTTTATATAGTCTTTGATCAATTAGTAGAGCGTTTTACAATAGATTGTTAAGTAGCTATCGACAAGTTTAACCGAGGATAGTTAACTATTAGGTATATTATAGAGAACCTTAACGCTTTAATAAACTTCTTCTAGAAGAAGTTATATTTTATATATATAGTAGGCTAGATCAATTATAATAATTTAAACTAGTACAACGCTATAGATATTATTTATAATCGTCTAGACTCGACTATTATATCTTTTCTTCTATAGCCGAAGACGAAGTATACTTTAGTACGCTATATATATAAGATTATAGAAGTATAGCCTATACTTATTACTATAGCTTATAATAAGTTTCTAAAATTAAAGAAGTCTTTATTTACTAGTAAGTCTACTACTTCTAACAATACTAAGTCTAATAAGAAGCTCTCTAGATATGTCAATCGCTATAGCGATAACTGCTAGAACTACGACGATAATCGCTATAACTAAGATTGTAATCAAGGTAGTAAATACCGCCTAGATAACTGTGATTCTAAGTGTAACGATCGAGCCTAAGACTAAGTGCACTTTATTGACGACGCTAATTTAAAGACGTTATCCGATTTAGAAGCTAATGACGAAGCTAAGGCTAATCGCAAGTTATCTATTTCCGATAATACCGATAAGTTGGATATCGCCTATATAGCTTACAATTCGAAGCTAACCTATTACAAATATTATTAGACCTTTAATACAGTACTTGCTACCAATATATATATTCACATTTATAGTAAAACAATCGTTCCTAAGAGTATTTGCCGCTATCGAGCCAATTAGGCTAACCTAGGCTAGCGAACCTATAGATACTACAATAGCTTGTTCGATTCCTAGAACTAGCTCTTTAAGTACCTAAAAACCTATTTAGTAGCCGCTTCTAGTACTATCAAGTGCTTAGGGCGTATAATCACTACTACTAAAGACACTTTAGAGGATGATATCCTGCTTACTAAAGGCTTTGGTCTAGCTATAAACTTTGCTATTGACCTAGAAGTATAAGAGGCCCTTAAAGCGGTCGACCTAAGTATCGATAGCCTATATAGCGTCTATACCTACTTATATATCAAGGCTTATACTTAGCCTAACTATAAAGACCTAGAAGTTTACTTTAATCTAGGTACTAGCTGTTTAATTATCAATAAGACCTTCCTAAGTACCTTTAAATACTTAATTGAACGCTATAATAGCCAAATTCGTAGTATCGAAAAGACTTTGCCTACTTAGTAGGCGACTTTCGTCATTTACCTACTAGACGTTACCGCTACTAGCCTAGCACTCCTCAAGTTTACTCGGTTCGCCTAGATAGTAGATAAGCTATTTATTAACCTCCTATTAAGAGCCAACTTCCTAGATCTATATAAGGCCTCTATCGATTATAGTATAAAGATCGCTAGCCTATATAGTATCTTAAGAGGATTCGATATACTATTCGCTATATATACCTAGACGTTCCTCTATATATATAAGGTCAAGACTATATACGCCGTTACCTTATAGCCTAAGCAAGAAGCGTTTGTCGCTATAGAATATAAGCCTCTCCTAATAGATCAGTCTATAATGTTCAACGCTCACTATTCTATTGTACTAAACGCTATTGTCAACGCTAAGACCCCTAAGGTAGTAGCTCTTAAGAACTTGACTAAGGGTGTTCTTACTATTCTAAAGCGTTACCCTATTAGCTAAATTAAAGATATTGACGATAGCGGTTATATCGTCTATTCCTAGGAGATAGCCTTTATAGTATTGACTATAGTAACCGCCTTGATAGCTATATCGTCTACCGCTATAAGCCCTAGTTTAGTTTAAACTATCATTTAGTATACTAGCCCTAGTATATCAATTGCCTTCGATATATATAGCCTAGTTCACGCTATTCTAAGAGACTTAGTATAACTTGTAAACGATATTTTATCTTAATCAATAGTATTTTCTTAAGATTCGTTAGAGCTATTGACGCTTTATAGTAATGTAGTATATTAGCTAACTACTTTATCCGAATCTGGACCTGCATTATACCAATTGGTATATCTACTGGGCTAGCCTACTTAGCCTACATTGCGCTAATCGATCTAGGATCCTAGCATTGAAGGCTATACCAATAGGTATAATCCGAGCTCTAAGCCTATATACCTAGATTCTACTAATAGGCGTAATACGCCTCCTATACTAGAGGCGGATAGTTATACTAATAGGTACAATCCTAGCCTCGAATTGCCTTCTAATAACTATAAGCCGGTAATGCTAGAGAAGTATTCAACTCTAGGCTTTAAAATACCTACCGACTTACTAGAGATATTTATTTTAGAGAGCATATATATATATACCTAAGATTATAAGCTAGTATAGCAATTTGTTAATATCGTCAAACATTATCCCTACCTATGGAAGGATAAGGGCTAAGTTGTCTAAAACAAGGAGGATATAATATAAATACCTTTTATAGAAGGCTAGCAGCATTAGAAGATCTATACCCGCCAATACCCTCTAAGCGCTTATAATCGCGAAGTTCTTAATACTACTTTTAATAAACTATATCGATAAAAGCGCTTTAAATAGGCTATAAAGGCTACTCCTTTTACGTACCTAGTTTTCGTTGTTTAGTACACCTTTTACAGTAAGATCAAGGGCTATATAGTCATCGATTTATACGCTCTTAACAAGGTTATAGTGCCTAACAACTACTCTCTACTACTCTAATTAGATATTATTATATATCTATAAGGCAAGAAGTTTATTACTACGATTAATATAATATCTTTCTTCTACTAGTTTAACATATATCCTCTATACTATAATCGCTTTACTTTAATTAGCCCTTATAGACTAGAGTAGCTGAAAGTTTGCTTAATAGGCTACTGTAACACTCCTATATATATCTAGTGCTTTATAGAGTAGTTGCTTCGCCCTTATACCTCTTTCGCCTAAGCATTTATCGACGATATTATTATCTTTAGCGATATAGCTAACGAGTATACTAAGTACTTAGAGACTATCTTTAGCCTATTTGAAAAGAAGAATATCTCTATTGCGCTAGCTAAATCCTATATTATATATCTTAGTATAGAGCTTCTTGGTTTCTATATCGATAGATTCGAATTAACCAACATTGAGTACTATATAGCCACCTTTAGGAACTTCGCTTTTCTAAATAACCTAAAGGCTCTAAAGTAGTATATCAGCGTATTAGGATTTCTACACTATCTGATCCTATACTATATATAGCTTATCGAGCCTCTCTAGAACTATAAGACTACACTGCTTACGAAAGGCTAAGCCACTAGCTAGGTATAAAATAGAAACCCTAGTAAGCGCGCTACCTATTGCGCTAGGACTTCCTTCAAACCTATGCCTACCGAGAAAGCCTCTTTCGAAGCTATTTAGGATACTATCTACAAGCTAGACCTAACTATTTTAGTCCACTTCGACCCTAACAAGACCCTCTTCTTATAGATCGATAGATGCCTAGAGCGTAGCTTTGGCGTTATAGCGTTTTACCTTGCCGATAGTTACAAGTAGAAGCCTAGGACTATTATCCTATTGACTTAGGTTCGGCCTATTATATTCCTAAACCGGTACTTTACTAGGGAAGAACTCTAGTATAGACCTTCTAAATAGGAGGTCGCCTACCTTGTTTAGACAGTTAAGAAACTATATACTATAATCTACTTATTATATAAGCCTATCGTCGTCTTTATAGATCACACTTCTACGAAAGGCATTGTTAACTAGACTATTTTAGATATATTGTCCACTAAGCGAGCCAATCGTAGGCTTATCAACGCCTTTATTTATCTCTTATAGTATAACTTAGAGATTTATCACCTTCTAGGCTACTTAAACCTAGTGCCTAATGCGTTTAGCTGTCTAAAAGCTCTATAGGATGACCTGAACTATAGAAATAGCTTTAGTGACAACGATATAGTATTTAACAACATCTAGTTCGCCTTTGTAGAAGCGAAGCTAGATAACGACCTCTAAGCTCGATTTACTACTATATACTCTTATAACGCTAAGTATACTACTATTATCAAAGATTTTACTGTCGAATCGGCTACTAAGGGTAATAACAAGGTTTTTTCTTAGCCTAGCCTCCTATTTATCTTCGTAGATAGCCTTCTTTATAATATTTTGCTTAATAGATTATATTTACTTTATATACTTTACAATATAATTTAGACTATCTTAGAAGCTACTTATAATAAGAAGTACTACTTTAGTATTAAGTGGATATTATATAATTTATAAGATATATCAATAGCCTATAAAACCTATAATGTTAAGAAGTACATTAAACTATGCCTAAAGTGCTAAGTTAATATAATAGATTATCGTCCTAAACTAGGTAACTATCAACTAATTCTACTATCTAATACCTTGCTAATATATATCATCGCTATCGATTTTATTCTAGGCCTACCAAAGGTCTAAGCTACTAGTTCGCCCTAGTAGCTCCTAAACTATAACCACTTTAATAGCTTATTTATAGTATTTTATAAGTTATTAAAATGTACCCTCTTTATTCCTAGCAATTCTAGCTATTTAGCTTAGGAATAAGGGTATATTCTAATTCGTTAACTGCTTTTTAGCGACTAGGGTATACCTACTACAATTATCTTTGACTATAATTATAAGTTTACTTCCGACCCTTAGTAAAGCGTTTAGAAGGCCCTAGGTACTAAGTTGCTAATAACAACGTCCTACTACCTATAAGTAGATAGCCTTTCAAAGTATAAGAACTAGACTATAGAAATTGTAATCCGCTTCTATATATTCGAGCGCCTTAAAGGCAATTAGCTAGATATTATTATACCTCTATAATAGTACCTTAACAATGTTTATACTAAAGCTATTAAATCCTTGCTTTATAAGTAGCTCTTTGGCTTTAAGCTTTTTAGACTATTAGAAGCTCTTACTAACTAGGCTACTACTGAGCTAGCTACTATCTTAGCTCTATAAGATGCTCTATATTAGAATACTTAATTGAGTATAGACTTCGCTATAGTATATACTAAACGCTATTATAATAGTAAACACTGTAATATTAAGTTTAATGTAGGCGATAAGGTTTATTTATACCTATACTACAGTTATTATCTCCTAGGCAACCCGCCCTAGAAGTACTTGCAATAACGCGCTAGGCCTTTTCTAATCAAGTACTATATTGGCTACCTAGTTTACGAACTAGATCTCCTAGCTAATATAGGTATCTACCTAGTTATTTTTATCGTTTACCTTTGCCTAGCTCCTTAGGAGGAGGATCTATTTAGCTATAACGCGCTGCCTCCTAGCCTAATCGTCGACTTTTAATTGGACTGCTCCTCTAATAACAATAAATTAAGCGATAAATATAAGGTTGATATAATCTTTGACTATAAGGTTATATATAAAGGCTTTAAATACCTAATTAAATAGACTAGCTATAGCTAAGAAGAGAGTGTTTAGAAGACTGTATATAAGCTACGCTATACGTAGCGCCTAATCAACGAATACTAGGCTTATAAAGGCGATTATCCGAATCGCCTAGTCTCTTAAGAAGAGCCTTCTACACCTGATTAGGCACCTCAACTAGACTATAAACGTAGCTAGCCTTGTAAGAACCCTGTTCCTACTAGCGATAACAAGATATAAAAGAAGCTAGTTGATTACTATCTACATCAATCTAGCACTATGCTTCTAGCCTTATATCGTAGTACTCGATTAAAGGGTAATTAACGATATAGAGGATCTAGATAGGTAAGGCAATAAGGGCATTGCCGTTTTTTCCTATAGGCCTAGACTTGATATAGGGCAGGAGGAACAGGGGGTTATATAACCTATATGTCTATATATGTAGATTAGATAAGGGTGCTCTACGCCCTATGTTACAGACTTTGCAACGCTAGGCCTATTCGGGCAAGCGGTGTACACTTATGTGTTCTGCTCTGCAGACATATATTTTTTGGCGTACTACCGCCTAGATCTTCGATCTACTAGCATCATTAATCTACATCTTGTTATTCTACATATCTATGGCACTTCTCTACATTAATAAGGCTATACTAGTCTATAACCTAGAGAGTAAGACCTAAGTACCCCTTATCGACCTATACTATAACCGCTAGGTAGTATATACTAAACAAAGGCTCTAAAGGACTAGGCTTATATAGCTCTTATATAATATCTATATAAAAGTAGCGTTGAGGTTAAGGAGAAGGTACTATATATATTATACCCTAAGGGCAAAGCTAGCTATAGAGGAGTTCCTTATAAAATAGAGGCAGTTGTAGGCTAAAGAATAGCTCCTCTTACATTGTCTAATAGTAATAGAGGAGGTATAGAGCGAGAATAGCGAGGAAGATGGATAGAGGCCCTAGAAGCTATAGCTCTATACCAACGTAGACATAGCAATAGTAGAGGAATAGAAGATATACAAGGAGCTATAGATACATTATATAGACGCTAGGAGGCTAGAGAGGGTATACTATATAGAGGCGGCCAACCTATATACCTTAAAGCCCTTCGCCTAAATACTATAAATATATAAAGATCTTAGTAAAGTATAGAGCTCCCTCCTTATATAAGCGTATACTAGGGCTATTGGTCTTAGGCAATTCCTATTTTAGAAAAGGGTACTAGATACACCTATACTACTCTACTACTATAGCGAAGTGCCTAAGACCGTCGTCTACCTCGCAATACACTACAAGGACCTTATAGTCACTATAGGGAGACCTAATGTCTAGGACCAGTATACACTACTTATATTACTCAGGAATAGGATAGGCGCTTAGATACTTATAGAATAGCTAATACGGACTAGGCGTCTATAGGAATACTGATTAGCGCTCGAGCTAAACGTCGAGGGCAAGGCAAGATACAAGGGAGCAATAGAGGGCTCTATAAATATATAGCCAATGTATAATAGCTAGGACAGTATAGCAAAGGAGCCTCTAGCGAATAGCTACAAGGGCCCAAGCATAGACGAAAGGTATAGGAAAAGGAGGAGGCGTAGAAAGGTTAGCCTCTAACCGCTCCCCTCAAATATATAGCGTGCCCAACGGCTATAGCACTTACACTAGGAGCATATCGCACAAATAAATGGCGCGCAATAGGCCGTATAGGCCGCTATATCTCCGTCGCTACTAGGCTAGAAAGGTAAGTTCTAGCAAGTTGGAAAGAGGAAGTCGGAGAGGCCTACCCTATATAGCGAGAACGTAGCGTGGGCGCTATACGTAAGTAGTGTATATAGAGGAGGAGGGACCGCTTGCCCTTAGTGGCGAGGCACTAAGTGCCTCTTCGGTGTAAGATTAATAATAATAATAATAATAATAATATTACCTAGTCTATAATAGCTGCTTTAATAACCTTCTCTATTACACTAAGTAGCGATATAGGGCGGTATACCCTTACTTTCGTTAGCTACTCCTAAAACTTCCTTAGCTTCTTTAAAACAACTATCTATACTATATAGAATTTATATAGGAAGTACTCTAGCTTAAAGTAGATATATATTGTTACTGTAAATACCTTCAACAACTTCCTTTCTTTATTATAGGCTTTAAAGAACTTATTAGTAAAGAGGTTCTGTCCTAACACTTTATTTAATTATATATAGCTAATGATCTTTATAATATCGCTATTATAGATCTTCTAGTCAATTCGTATAGTATTATAGAAGGACTCCTTAGGTTAGCCTTAGTTAAGAATATTGTTAAACTACGTCTATAGTATAGGAAAGAAGTATCTTGCTAGCGCCTTTGCCTTCTAAGTATACGTTATAGCGCTCTAGGGCTTGCTAGGTCCTAGCCTAAACGCTAGTAGCGCTAGGGGCTTAGGGCGTTGATAGCTATAGAGCTTCGTCTACCTCTCGATATCCTATATTAGCTTCTACTCCTTCAATACCTTAATAAGCAAGTAGCGTTAGTACAGCGTTTACAACCTATTGATATAGCGTTTAAACCGCTTTATCGCTTTATAGTAGTGTTCCTAGGCGTTTATAGTATAGCTTGCCCTCTAGGCGCGCTTAGCTCTTTTTGCTTTTTATATTACATTGTCTACCTCGAGGTTCTACTATAGTATATATAATCTATAGTTGAGCTTCTAGTATAGTACTACTATATCTAGAATACTAGTAAGCTTATATATTAAGGTGCTTATTATATCTTTAAGTTCCTCTACTATATTGATCTTCCTTAGTAGGGTAAAGAACTATACTTTAGCCTTATACCTTTTATAGTCTAGTATCACCTAGCTATAGCCTAGTAGGGCTATAGCATTACTACTACTCTCCCTTAGTAGTACTTTAGCTACTTAGGGTATATAGTCTAAGCCTACTAAGTCGAATAGCCCTAGCCACTAGGCGTTATTGCTCTACGTTACCTAGATATAGTTAATCGTTCTATCTCTATTGCTTTAATAAACCTAGGTAGACGTATTACAAAGTATATAAAGCTTAAGCTTCTATTCTACTATAATATAAAGTAGTATATACACTAACTAAGAGGTTTTATAATACCTATTCTATATTAGGTAGTATATATTAAAGTCGTTTACTAGTATATTATACCCCCTTCGCTCCTACTCTACAAAGGTAAAGAGTAGTGACCTCTACCCTAGCTCCTAGTTAGACAAGTAGATCAACTAGACGGTAAAAGGCTTAGCTCCCTCCTTTTTAAACGTTATTGCTACCTAGTTTTCTTTAGCCTTTACTAACTATATAGCGTAGTTAATATACTTACTTATATATAGTGCTACTCTCCTAGCGCTATATACTATCTTATACCTCTTGCCCTACTTATAGGGCAGAGCTAGCAAAGTTATATTTAGCTAAACTAGTAGCTCCTATATCGCTACTAGGTTGAACTCCTCCCTTCCTTCCAACGTCTAATTAAAGCGGTGTTAGCTACTATCGGTATTCTAGTAAAGTACTTATAGCGTTATAGCTATATTGCTAATAGTGATCCTAGGCCTTTAGTCATTTCTATATTAAGCTAAGAGGCTAGCTCTATACTTATATCCTCCAAGGGCGCTATACTAGTAGCGCTCCCTTCCTATATATTAGCCCTTTAGAACGTTTATAAGAGTACTTTAAACTAGAATAGGTCTATACTATTGGAGCACCTAGCTCTCTAGATATTAGTAGGCCGACCTACCTTAGTAAAGCGTTTCTTTAGGTAGTACTCCGTTAGCTTATTCTCCTAGCTTCTACGCTATATACCTACTAACGCTACTGTCAATGCCTAGGGCTATAGTATATAGAATATAAATAGGCGATTAAAGAACTGCTTCTTTAGTACGCTAATACTACTCCTTTGCTACTTTATAGCTTACGTCGAAGGCTATGTAGACACCCTTATAGTTAATATACTTTAGTCAATGCTTAGCTAGGTCGGTCTATACTAGGTATTTTGCCTTTTACTCCTTTATAGTGCTCTTAGCTCTATACGCTATATATAGATATAGATTAGGCAATGCGCCTCCTCCTTTTCATAGAATATCGCTTTGTACTTCTACCTTCTATATTTAAAATAGAGGATTGTCTACGCTATACCCTTAAAGCGCTTATAAAGGTAGACTATATAGTTATATAGGACGCTTTAGTCAATGAGCCTAACTACTTCTACTATATAGAGCTCGATTAATATATATATTGTATATAGCCCCTATTCGCTCTTAGCGCTACCTTGTAGTATATATAGCCTTACCTATATAATCTAGACCTTGTTTTCCTTTACTAGGTCTACTACTAGGCAATTAAGGCTATCTCTATACTTTGTTAAGACTGCTAGCCTAACGCCTTTAGCTAATATAATAAAGGTATAGCGTTTAAGTACTATAGTCGTTCTAAAAGTAGTAGTAACCTATACTTTATTATCTTCGTTAGTAAACTATATTTAGCAATTCTCTTTGAATATAACTACTATATTTCTACTCTTTAGTAGCTTCTATACTATAATTATACTGCTTCTACCGCATTTTATCGTCGCTCCTATAGTAGCTATAGCTACATTAATAGTGTAGACTATATCTTCTATACTCCTATTAGCTATATCTATAGGCATTTACCTAAGATTAACTACTAACTTTTAGAGTAGCTTCTTTAGTATATACTATATATAGCTCTTAAGCTAAGGCGCCGCTACTACGACTATACCCTACCTAGCTACTTAGGCCTAGGTTTTTACCTATATACCTCTAGCAACTAACTACGATCCAACTTTATTTCTTAGCTATATAACCTCCTCTTTTATATAGTCAACGCTTCTATATAGCTTATATATATTATAAAGGCAGTTTAGCTCCTTTTAAAACACTTTACAATAGTATATATATAATATAGCCTATATATATAGCTATATCTCTAGCGATACTAAGGTATAGAACTCCTATAAAAGCCTCGATCTCTTGTCGCTAGCGCCTTCGGTATATATATTTCGATCGTTCGCAGCTCCTATAGGAGGGAGCCTAAGTCTTCAGTCGCGTCGGTCGGGGTGCTTGTATACGTTAGCTACAGTGTCGCGACTCACAGAGCCCTCTACTAGGCTACCGCAGTCGCCGCCATAGCCTACGTAGCTGCTACGCCCCCTCTACAACATCGCAAATAGGGGTAACTAGGTACACTGAAAACGTTTGCATTGTCGGATTCGATTTTAGCTCGATAGTTCCCTCGCAATCAGCGTTTGAGTACGAGGAAGCTCCTTTTACTTTTGTTTTATAAACAATGCCTTATAAGATGTATAGAGTAAACGCAATCTATTAAGCTAAATATTATAGAGAAGGCTATCTATAAAGATAAATAGGAGCCTAGGTTAAAAAAAAAACTTTGCTACTGCCTTTAGTAGCTAATTTAACACTAAAGTCTTTGATAATAGTAGTGTATTTAGTATTATAAAAATATATAGCTATAAATTAAGCCTAAAGGTCGTTATCCAACTTTGCTTCTATAAAGGCGAACTAGATATTGTCTAAGACTACATTGTTATTATCGGGGCTACTTTTATAGCTTAGGTTATCCTATAGAGCTTTTAGACAGCTAAGTGTATTAGGTATAAGGTTTAGCTAGCTTAGGTAGTAGATCTCTAGGTTGTACTATAAAAGGTAGATAAAGCCGTTAATAAGCCTATAGTTGGCCCTCTTAGTAGATGATATATCTAAGATAGTCTAGTTTATAATACCTTTTATAGAGGTGTGATCTATAAGAATAATAACTAGTTTACACAACGAGTGGATTGTAGTATATAATTTCTTAACTGCCTAAATAAGGTAGGCAACTTCCTATTTAGAAGGCCTATACTAGAGTTCCTTCTTAGTAAGGTACTAGCTTAGGAATATAATAGGCTATACTTAGGTCAATAGAATGACAGTTCTAGGCTTCTACTTATAACTATCGACGAGGTAGAACGCTATAACACTAAAGCTACGCTCTAGATATCTGTCAATCTATAAGAAGAGAGTTTTATTAGGGTTAAAGTGCAATAAGATAGCTAGATTTAGCTTGTAGATAGTATCCTAAATAGCTTTGAAAGAGGCTTTTTTAGTAGGTATTAGCTTAAAAGAAGTCTTTATATAATAAATAGTGTATTTATTATTATTATTATTATTATTATTATTATTAATTTTATATCGAAGAGGCTCTAAGCGCCTTGCCACTAAGGGCAAGCGGTCCCTCTACCTCTGTCTATACCACTTATATATAACGCCTATACTATATTCCTACTATATAGGGCGGGCCTCTCCGATTCCCTCTTTCCAACTTGCTAGAACTTACCTTTCTAGCTTAGTAGTATCGGAGATATAGCGGCCTATATAGCCCTTTATACGCTACTTACTTATATAATACGCCTTTAGTGTAAGCGCCTTAGTCGCTAAGGGCGTTGTATACACTAGGAGGGTAGCTAGAGACCGACCTTTCTATGTCTTCTCCTCTTTTTACGCCCCTTACCTATACTATCGCTCTTAGGGCCACCTATAGGAGGCTCCTCCCCTATACTGCCCTAGCTACTATACGCTAGCTATATATCTACGAAGCTCTCTGCTACACCTTTATATTCTACCTCGTCCTCGATATTTAGCTTAAGTGTAAACTAGTATTCTTATAGGTGCCTAATATATATCAACTACCTTATAAGCGCCTATATACCTTTTTTACTCCTAAGTAGTGTAAACAATATATATTAGTCCTAGACTTTAAGCCTTCCTATAATAACTATTAGATCTTTATAGTATATTGTAAAGTAGGCAATAGTCTTAGGCGCTTTGCTATAGCAGTATAGTAGTATAGATATATTTAGGACTCTTTTCTAGAATAGGAATTGCCTTAGGCTAATAGCTCCTATATATATCTATATAAAGAGGGAGCTCTATGCTTTACTAAGGTCTTTATATACCTATAATATCTAAATAGAGGGCTCTAGGCTATATAGGTCAGCTACTTCTTTATAGTACGCCCTCTCTAGCCTCTTAGCGTCTATATAGTATATCTACTACTCTCTATATACTTTCTACTCCTCTATTATAACTATGTCTACGTTGGTATAGAGCTAAGGCTCCTAAGGCCTCTATTTATCGTTGCTACTACTTCCGCTCTATACCTCTTCCTCTACTATAGGGCAGTGTAAAAGGAGCTAATCCTTAGCCTATATCTACCTCTAATCTATAGACGACTCCTATATAGCTAGCCCTAGTCCTAGGGAACGATATATATAGCGTCTCCTCTTTAGCCTCAACGCTACCTTCGTATATATATTATATAAGAGCTATATAAGCCCTATCTTCTAAAGCCTTTACTTAGTATACGTCGCCTAGCGGTTGAGGTATAGGTCGATAGGGAGTACCTAGGTCTTGTTCTTAAGGTTATAAACCAATATAGCCTTATATACACTAGCTACTACTTAGATATAGCCTAACTATATTGTACTAAAGCTATATACGATCCTATATAGGGTCCTTCCAACTGATATTGGAGTATACTAGGCTACTACTCTATATAAGAAGATACTTCTAATGACCTTTATATAGATTTCCTAAGCTTAAGCGATATATATCCTATATATCTTCGCTATAAGCCTTATAAAAGCGATCTTCTATATAGCTATTTTCACCTCTATCGCCCTCTTATATGCTTTAAAGGAGAGCTTATAATCTAGCTATATACCTAGGAACCTTGTTAACTCTATTAGGGCAAGCCCTAGCTAGCCCTCGCCTAGGACGTTGACGACCTCTATATATAGCTGCTATACCTTTATAAAGCTTAGTATATACCTTGAGGGTATAGAATAAAGGGATAATATAGAGGATAAATAGCGTTAGCGATAGTAGTAAACCCTATAGCGTACTTTGTTATAGAGTTATAGGCTTAGTTATAGCCCTATTAAACTATAAGTACATTGTATAATCTTTAAAGTAGCTTTTTAAAAGTATAATTAGCTTCTTTTTGAAACCTATCTCCTAGAGTATATATAGTAGCTAGACCTAATCGACCTAGTCGAAAGCGCCTTTTAGGTCTAGTTACAATAGCGAAGTATAGATACTATATACCTACGCTATCCTTACTATATTAGTCACTACTTAGATCGCTACCTCTATTGACCTATATTGCTAAAAGCCTATTTATATCTTTAAAAATAGCTTATACGCCTTAGCTATATATATTACTTAGTCTACAATAGCTATCTCAATGATCTTACCTACTATATAAAGTAGCGATATTAAGTAATATACCCCTATCTCCTTTAGTTGCTCTAGAGACTTCTCTAGTTTTCTAAGAACGACTATTTATATAGCGTAGAATCTATATAGGAAGTGCTCTAGTTTAAAGTAGATATATATAATTACTATAAGTACCTTCAATAGCTTTCCCTCTTTATTATAGGCCTTAAGGAACTTATTAGTAAAGAGGTCTTTGCTAAACGCTTTATTTAATCCTATATAGTTTATAATCTTTATAATCTTATTATTATAGACCTTCTAGTTGATAGGTACAATATTATAGAAAGACCTTTTAGGCTAGTCCTAGTTAGGGATATTGTTATACTATATCTATAGCGTAGAGAAGAAGTGCTTTACTAGTGTCTTTGCCTTCTAAATATATATTATAACGCTCTAAGGCTTATTAGGCTCTAGCTAAAGCGCTAGTAGCCCTCGAGGCTTAAGGCATTAGTAGCTCTAGAGCTATACCTACCTTTCAATATCTTATATTAGCTTTTACTCCTTTGATACCCTAACGAGCGAATAGCGCTAATATAGCGTCTACAATTAGCTAGTATAGCGCTTAAACCGTTATACTACTTTATAGTAGTACTCTTAGAAGCTTACTATACAACTTAACTACTAGGTATACTTAGCCCTTTTTACTTCCTATGTTGCCTTATTGACCTTAAGGTTCTACTATAGTATATAGGATCTTTGATTAAGCTTCTAATATAGCGTTGCTATATCTATAATACTAGTTAGCTTATATATTAGGGTACCTACTATATCTTTAAGTTCCTCTACTATATTAATCTCCTTCAGTAGTATAAGGAACTACGCTTTAGCTTTATACCTTTTATAGTTTAATAGCGCCTAGCTATAGCCTAGTAGTATAATAGCTCTACTACTATTCCCCTTTAGTAGTACTTTAGCTATTTAAAGTATATAGTCTAAGCCTACTAAGTTAAGTAGCCCTAGCTATTAGGTATTATTGCCCTATATTGCCTAGATATAGTTGATTATACTATCTCTATTGCTTTAACAAACTTAGGTAGATATACTATAAGGTATATAGAGCTTAAGCTCTTATTCTACTATAATCTAGAGTAGTATACTCGTTAATTAAGAGGTCCTATTGTACTTGTCCTATATTAGGTAGTATATATTAAAGTTGCCTATAAGTATATTATACCCTTTTAGCTCCTACTCTACTAGGGTATAGAGTAGCAACCTCTACCCTAGCTCTTAGTTAAACAAGTAGATAGATTATATTATAAGGGGGTCTAACCTCTCCCTTTTAAATGTTACTACTACCTAGTCTTCCTCTACTTCTATAGACTATATTATATAGCCGAAGCGCTTACTTATATATAGCGCTACCTTTCCTATATTATATATTATCTTATACCTCTCGCTTTGTCTATAAGGTAGGGCTAGCAAGGTTATATTTAGTTGGAGTAGTAGTTCTTATATTACTACTAAGTCAAACTCCTCTCTCCCCTCTAGCGCTTAGTTAAGGTAGTACCTACTACTATTAGTATTCTAATAGAGTACTCTTAATATTATAGCTATATACTTAGTATAAAATAAGGGCTTTTAGTTATAACTATATTAAGCTATAAAGCTAGCTCTACGTTTATACTATATAGGGGCGCTATATAAGTAGCGCTCCCTTTCTATACTCTAGCCCCTTAGAATATTTATAAGAGTACTCTAAATTAGAATAGGTCTACGCTATTAAAGCGCCTAGCCCTCTAGATATTGGTAGACTTACCTACCTTAGTAGAGCGCTTCCTTAGGCGTTGCTCTACCAACAATGCTACTATTGCTATACGCTATATAGATATAGATTAGGTAGTACGCCTCCTCCTCTTTATAGAATACTGCTTTATATCTCTACTTCTTATATTTAAAGTATAGAATCGTTTATACTACGCCTTTAAAACGTTTATAAAGGTAGATTATATAGTTAAGTAGGATACCCTAGTTAATAAGCTTTATAGCTTCCTCTACTATATAGAGCTCGATCAATATATACATTGTATATAGCCCTTAGCTGTCTTTAGTACTGCCCTATAGTGTATATAGCCTTATATATACGACCTAGACCTTGTTCTCCCTTACTAGGTCTACTACTAGGCGATTAAAGCTATCTCTATACCTTGTTAAAGTAGCTAGCTTAACGCCTTTCACTAGTATAACGAAAGTATAGTATTTAAATACTATAGTCGCCTTAAATATAGTAGTAACCTATACTTTGTTATTTTTATTAGCGAACTACGTTTAGCGATTCTCCTTAAATATAACTACTACGTTTTTACTCTTTAGTAGCTTCTATACTACGATTATACTACTTTTACCACCCTCTATTATTACTCCTATAGTAGCTATAGCTATATTAACCGCCTAGACTATATTATATATACTTCTATTAAATTTGTAAGAAGGGCTTCTTCGTACTTAAATGCTAATTGCAAAGGAACCGTTGAGCCAAAACCGAATCCAACGACGTAAGCGTTCTTAGCGTACTCAATTACCCCTATCTACGATATCGTAGAGGGGGCGTAGCGGCTACGTAGGTCGTAGTAGCGATGGCGGTAGCCTAGCGTTGGGCATCGTAAGTCGTAACACTGTGGCTAACGTATATAAATACCCCAACTAACACGACCAAAGGCTTAGGCTCCCTCCTATAGGAGCTATAAACAATCGGAATATATATACTAAGGGCACTAGCGATAAGCGATCAAGGCTTCTATAGGAATTCTATACCCTAGTATCGCTAGAGATATAGCCATATATATAGGTAGCTATATATATATACTACTATAAGGTGTTCTAAGATAAGCTAAACTACCTTTATAATATATACGAGTTACGTAGGAGCGTCGACTATATTAAAAAGGAGGTTATATAAATTAAGAATAAGGTTAGGATATAGATAAGCGTTAAAGGTATATAAGCGAGGACCTAGGTATAGGTAGTAGGGTAGGATATAGCTACAATAGCGACGCCCTAGCTACTCGAAAGCCGTATTTAGTATATATCGAAGAAACTATTCTATAAGCTTATAGTAGACCTTAGGCAAGTACCTATAGATATCGTCAATAAGAGTATAGGTAATATAGTCTAGGCGGTCAATATAGCTATAGTGACAACGAGGACGACGATAAGGGGCGGTAGAAGCAGCGTAATTATAGTATAAAAGTTGCTAAAGAGCAAGAATATAGTAGTTACCTTTAAAGAGGACTATTAGACATAGTTTACTAATAAGGACAATAAGGTATAGGTTATAGCTATATTTAGAGCGACTATAATACTTAAACGGTATACCTTTATAGTACTTATAAAGGGTATTTAGCTAGCCGCTTTAACAAGGTATAGAGATAACGCTAATCGTCTAACGGTGGACCTAGCGAAGGAGAATAAGATTTAGATTATATATATAAGGCTATAAGTACTATAGAGTAGTGTTAAAGATAGTTAAGGGCTATAAACGATATATATACTAGTTGAGCTATATATAGTTAAGGAAGTAGCGAAGCTTATTAACCGAAGGGTCCTATTTAATTATATAGTCTACCTTTATAAACACTTCGAAGGCGTAGTATATATAATCCTATACTTTAAATATAGGAAGTAGGGATATAAGGCGATATTCTATAAAAAGGAAGAGGTATACTATCTAATCTATATTTATATAGTATATAACGATAGCGATATAGCGAAGGAGTAAAAGGTAAAATACTTAGTAAAGATTGATCTAGCTAAGAATAAGCTAAAGTACATCAACTATAGAGGTGCCTATATAGTCTTTAATATAAGTTGTAAAATAGTAAAGGAGTAGCGCTAATATATAAAAGAGCAGTTCAACGATCGTCTACTTACCTTCTATATACCCTAGCCTCGAATAGTAGTAGCAACGGGGGCGAGTATATAGTATAGAAGCTAGGAAGATAAGTTAGGAGAATAGCGCCTAAGGAAGTGCCCTACTAAGGTGGGCTAGCCTACTAATATCTAGAGGGTAGGGCGCTCTAATAGTATAGACCTATTCTAATTTAGAGTGCTCTTATAAACCTTTTAAAGAGCTAGGGTATAGAATAGGAGCGCTATTTATATAATACCTCTATATAGCGCGAATATAGAGCTGACTTTATAACCTAATATAGTAATAACCGAGAGCCCTTATCCTATACTAAGTATATAGCTATAACGCTAAGAGTACTCTACTAAAATACTGATAGTAGTAGAAATCGCCTTAACTAAGCGCTAGAGGGTAGAGAGGAGTTCGACCTAATAGCGATTTAGGAGCTACTAATTCGCCTAGATATAACCCCCCTAGCTCTACCCTATAGACAAGGTAGCTAGTATAAGATAGTATATAGCGTTAGTAGAGTAGCGCTATATATAAGTAAGCGCCTCGACTATATAATATAGTTAGCTAAGGTAGAAGAAGATTAAATGGCTATAACGTTTAAGAAAGAAGGATTAGACCCCTTTATAGTGTAGTCTATTTATTTGCTTAATTGAGAGCTAGAGTAGTAGTCGCTGCTCTATACCCTAGTAGAACAGGAGTTGAGAAGGTATAATATACTTATAAGCAACTTCAACGTCTATTACCTAATATAGGACAAGTACAATAGGACCTTTTAATTAGCGAGTATACTACTTTAGATTATAGTAGATTAGGAGCTTAAGCTTTATATACTATATAGTATACCTATCTAAGTATAGTAAAGCAATAGAGATAGTATAATCGACTATATCTAGGTAATATAAGGTAGTAGTGCCTAGTAGCTAGGACCTCTTAACTTAGTAGGCTTGGACTATATACCCTAAATAGCTAAAGTGTCGTTAAAGGGGAGTAGTAGTAAAGCCGCTATACTATAGGGCTATAGCTAGGTGCTACTAGACTATAAAAGGTATAAAGCTAAAGCCTAGTTCCTAACCCTACTAAAGGAGATTAATATAGTAGAGGAACTTAAAGATATAGTAGATACCTTTATATATAAGCTAACTAGCGTTATAGACGTAGTAGCTCTATATTATAAGCTTAACTGAGGGTCCTATATACTATAGTAGAACCTTAAAGTCGATAAAGCAATGTAAAAAGCGAAGAGGGCTAAATACGCCTAGCGGTTAAGCTATATAGTAAGCTCCTAAATATATTACTATAAAGTAGTATAGCGTTTTAAACGTTATATCTATTGGTCGTAGACGTTATACTAGCGCTATTTGCTTACTAGAGCGTTAAGGGAGTAGAAGCTAATATAGGATATCGAAAGGTAGATATAACTTCGAAGCTACTAACGCCCTAAGCCTCTAGTGCTACTAACGCTCTAGCTAAGACCTAGCGAGCCCTAGAGCATTATAATATATATCTAGAAGGCTAAGACACTAATAGGGCGCTTCTTTCCTATACTATAGATATAGTATAATAGTATCTTTAACCGAGACTAGCCTAAAAGGTCTTTTTATAATACTACGCCTATCGACTAGAAGGTCTATAAAGCTAAGATTATAGAGATTATAAGCTATATAGGATCGAACAAAGCGCTTAGTAAGGACCTCTTTACTAATAAGTTCCTTAAGGCCTATAATAAGGAGGGTAAGCTATTAGAGGTACTTACAACGATTATATATATCTGCTTTAAGCTAGAGCACTTCCTATATAGATTCTACGTTATATAGGTAGTCGTCCTTAGGAAGCTAGGGAAGTCTTTAGAATAGCTAATAGAGGTAGGGGTATACCGCTTAATATCGCTACTTAGTATAGTAGACAAAATTATTAAAGTGGCTATCGTAAACTAAGTAATATATATAGCTAAGGTATATAAGCTACTCCTAGAGATATAGATAGGCTTCTAGTAGTATAGGTCTATAGAGGTAGTAATCTAGGTAGTAACTAATATAGTGAAAACAGTATAGGCGTATAGTACCTATATTTCGCTATTGCAATTAGACTTAAAAGGCACTTTCGACTAGGTCGACTAGATCTAGCTACTATATACGCTCTAGGAACTAGGCTTAGAAAGGAAGCTAATTATACTCTTAAAAAGCTATTTCAAGGATTATATAGCGTATCTATAGTTTAATAGAATTATAGCTAAGCCTACAACTCTATAGTAAAATACGCTATAGAGCTTGCTACTATCGTTAACGCTATTTATCCTCTTTATTACCCCCTTGTTCTATACCCTTAAGGCGTATATTAGGCTCCTAACGGTCGAATATATAGATAACACTAACTTTCTTATATTTAGATAGGATACGCTAATGTACTACTATATGCTAAAGAGGGGGTTTACTAAGTATAAGAAATAGGCTATAAACTAGGGGATATAGTTCAAACTAGCGAAGAGCGAGCTTATCTACTTTATAAGAGCGTAGTAGCTATATATAGAGGTCGTTAATATCTTTGGCAAAGGTTAGCTAGGACTTATATTTATAGAGTTAGTAAAGTTCCTAGGTATATAGCTAGACTATAAGCTCTCGTTTTAGGTATATAAGAAGGTAGTTAAAGCTAAGATAGCTATATAGAAGTTTACCTTTATAAGGCTTATAGCAAAGATATATAAGGTATATATTGTATAAGCTTAGGAGATCTATATAAAGGTCATTAGAAGTATCCTTTTATATAGGGTAGTAGTATAGTATACCTTAACGCTAATTGGAGAAACTCTTTATAAGATCGTATATAGCTTTAGTATAATATAGTTGGGCTATCTCTAGGTAGTTACTAACGTATATAAGGCTATACTAGTCTATAACCTAGAAAGTAAGACCTAAGTACCCCCTATTGATCTATACCTTAACTACTAGGTAGTGTATACTAAGTAGAGGCTCTAGAAAACTAGGCTTATATAGCTTCTATACAATGTCTATATAAAGGTAGCGTCAAAGTTAAAGAAGTAGCGCTATATATACTATACCCTAGTAGTAAGGCTAGCTATAAGGGAGTCTTCTATAGAGTAGAGGCAACTATAGGCTAAGGACTAGCTCCTTATATATTGCTTAGCAGTAGTAGCAAAGGTATAGGGCAAGAGCGATAAGGACGACGATTAGAGACCTTAGAAGCTATAGCTATACGTCGATATAGACGTGGCTATAGTAGAGGAGTAGAAGGTATATAGAAAGTTGTAGATATGCTATATAGACACTAGGAGGCTAGAGAGGGTATACTATAGAGAAGTGGTAGACCTATATACCTTAGAACCCCCTACCTAAATGCTATAGGTATATAAGGATCTTAACAAAGTATAAAGCTCCCTTCTTATATAGGCATAAACTAGGGCTATTGGCCTTAGGCAATTCCTATTCTAGAAGGGGGTACTAAATACGCCTATACTACTTTGTCACTATAGCAAGGTACCTAAGACTATTGTCTACCTTATAATATATTATAGGGACTTCGTAGTTACTATAGGAAGGCTTTATATCTAAGATTAATATACGCTACTTATACTATTTAGGAGTAGAAGAGGCGCCTAAAGGCTTATAGGATAGCTAATATACACTAGGCGTCTATAGGAGTACTAGCTAATACTTAAACTAAACGTCGAGGGCGAAGTAAGATATAGGGGATTAGCAGAAAGCTCTACAAATATATAATAGGAATATAGTAGCTAGGACAATGTAGTAAAGGAGCCTCTAGCGATTAGCTATAAGGACTAGGGTATAGGCAAGAGGCATAATAGGAAGAGGAGGAGATATAGAAAGGTTAGCCTCTAGCCGCTCTCCTCAAGTATATAGCGCGCCTAGCGGCTATAGCACTTGCGCTAAGAGCGTATTACGTATGTAAGTAGCGTGTAATAGGCTATATAGGCCGCTATATCTCCGTCGCTACTAGGCTAGAAAGGTAAGTTCTAGCGAATTAGAGAGAAGGAACTAGGGAGGCTCGCCCTATGTAGTAGGAACGTAGCGTAGGCGCTACGTGTAAGCGGTGTATATAGAGGTGGAGGGACCGCTTGCCCTTAGTAGCAAGGCGCTAAGTGCCTCTTCGGTGTAAGATTAATAATAATAATAATAATAATAATATACTCCTATTGATAATATCTATAGGCGTTTACCTAAGATCGACTACTAGCTTATAGAATAGCTTCTTCGATATATACTATATATAGCTCTTAAGTAGCTAAGGCACTACCGTTATAGCTACACTTTACTTAGCTACCTAGGCCTAGGTCCTTGCCTATACACCTCTAGTGCCTAGCTATAGCCCAACCTTGTTTCTTATCTATATAACCTCCTCTTTTATATAGTCGACGCTCTTATATAGCTTATATACGTTGTAGAGGCAGTTTAACTTATTTTAAAACACTTTATAGTAATATATATATATAGTAGCCTATATATATAGCTATATCTCTAGTAGTACTAAAGTGTAGAATTCTTATAAAAGCCTCGATCTTTTATTACTAGCGCCTTTAGTATATATATTCTAATCGTTTATAGCTCTTATAAGAGGGAGCCTAAGTCCTTGGTCGCGTCGGTCGGGGTGCTTATACATATTAGCTGCAATGTCGCGACTTGCAGAGCCCTCTGCTACCCTACTACGATCACTACTATAGCCTATATAGCCGCTATACCCCCTCTACGACATTGTAGATGGGGGTAACTAGGTACACTGAGAACGCTTGCATTGTCGGATTCGATTTTAGCTCAACGGTTCCTTCGCAATCAGCGTTTAAGTGCGAAGAAGCTCTGTATTTAAGCTTGTAGTTAGATATATAGATAATACTAACCTCCTTATATTTAGATAGGATATACTAATGTACTACTATATACTAGAGTAGAGGTTTAGTAAATATAAGAAGTGGGCTATAGTATAGGGTATATAGTTCAAATTAGCGAAGAGCAAGCTTATTTACTTTATAAGGGTATAGTAGCTATATATAGAGGTTGTCAATATCTTAGGCGAGAGCTAGCTAGGGCTTGCCCTAGTAGAGTTAACGAAGTTCCTAAGCGTATAGTTAGATTATAAACTCTCCTTTAAAGTGTATAAAAAGGCGGTAGAAGCGAAGATAGCTATATAGAAGTTCACCTTTATAAGACTTATAGTAAAGACGTATAAGGTATATATTACTAAAGCTTAGAAAATCTATATAAAGGTTATAAAGAGCGTCCTTTTGTATAGAATAGTGGCTTAGTATACTTCGACATTAGTTAGAGGAACCCTATAGGGGATTATATATAGCTTTAGGGTAATATAGTCGAGTTGTCTTTATATAGTCGCTAGTATATATAAAGCTATATCGGTTTATAACCTTGAAAGTAAGATATAGATACCTCCTATTGACCTTTACTTCAAGTGCTAGATAGTATATACTAAATAGAGGCTTTAGAAGATAGGGCTTATATAGCTCCTATACAATATATATACAAAGGTAGCGTCGAAGCTAAAGAGGAGGCGCTATATATATTATACCCTAGGGTTAGGGCTAGCTATAGGGGAGTTATCTATAGATTAGAGGTAGGTATAGACTAAGGAGTAGCTCCTTTTATACTATTCTACAATAGTAGAAGAGGTATAGAGCGAGAGTAGCGATAACGAAGGCTAAAGGCCTTAGAAGCTCTAGCTCTATATCAATATAGATATAGTCACTATAAAAGAGTAGAAGGTATATAGAGTATAGTAAATATACTATATAGATATAAAGAAACTAGGAAAGGCGTACTATAGAGAAGTTGCTAACCTATATAGCCTAGAGCCCTCTCCCTAGATATTATAAGTATATAAAGGCTTTAGCAAAGTATAGAGCTCCCTATTTACCTTAGCGGGAAACTGTAGCAAATTGTAAGCCTAGCACAGGGTCCTAAGCCTAGCACAGGCTTCTAACCCTGACGCTGAGCATAAGCCTGACGGTCCCTGACAACACTTGTAGCCACGGATGTCACATACATACAAATTTAGGTGGAAGATACATTGCAAAAATTTTCCATATCCACAACGCGTCCTTCAGAAACTTTAGAAGGTCTTACAGGTATCAACACCACAACCTCTCCATTCCAATCATCACAATGGCACTTCCAACAGGTTGCAACTTCTATTTTTGCAAATAGTATACCGAATATAGAAAGTGAACTCGAGAAGAGGCATCTTCCACTCTTCCGTATCTTTGATCTTCCACCACACTTCCGCATCTTCCATCACACAGCCGGATCATCCACCACATTTCCACAGCTTCCACCACACAGCCAGATCTTCCACCACAATCTGGATCTTCCACCACAATCCGGATCTTCCACCACAATCCGGATCTTCCACCACACAGCCGGATCTTCCACTGCAATCCAGATCTTCTACCACACTTCCACAGCTTCCACCACACAGCCAGATCTTCCACCACACTTCCACAGCTTCCACCACACAGCCAGATCTTCCACCACAATCTGGATCTTCCACCACACTTCCACAGCTTCCACTACACTTCCACTGCTTCTACTAAAGAGGTCAGGACATAGGTTCAAGGCTTGGTATAGGCAGTTGGAAAAATGCAGAAAGTTCGGTGGAGGATACACTGTATTTAGCTTTGCAATAGGTGCACATCCAATGCGCATTCTACCAATTACAGTGCATCCGGTTAGTGGTCTATACAAGCTATTAGGCATCTGTCCAGGGCACCTATAGAGCCCTACTACAGGGCTAAAAGTTGTCAGAGTCGTCAGGGACCGTCAGGCTTATGCCTAGGATCAGGCTTATAGCCCTGGGTCAGGGTTATTCTGATTCTATGCTATAGAAACGGAGCTAGGCTTATACCTAGGTAAGGCATGCTCTTGGCTTACAATTTAGCAGGTTACCCCGCTAAGGTATATAGGCGTATATAGGGGCTATTGGCCTAAGGCAATTCCTATTCTAGAAAGGAGTTCTAAATACGTCTATACTGCTATATCGCTATAGCAAAGCGCTAAAGACCATCGTCTACCTAGCGATATACTATAAAGATCTAGCAATTGCTATAGAAAGGCCTATAGTCTAAGACTAATATACTATTTACACTATTTAAGAGTAAGAGAGGAGTATAAGCTTTTATAGGGTAGCTAATACGTATAGGGCGCCTATATAAATACTAGCTTATACTTAAGCTAAACGTCGAGGGCAAGGTAGGATATAAAGGTGTAGCAGAGAGCTTCTTAGGCGTATAGTCGGTATATAGTAGCTAGGGCTATATAATAGAGAAGCCTCCTATAGGTGGCCCCGAAAGTAATAGTATAGGCAAGAGGCGTAGAAAGAGGAAGAAGCGTAGGAAGGTTGGTCTCTAGCCGCCCTCCTAACGTATATAACACCCTCGGCGACTAGGGCACTTACGCTAAGGGCGCACTATATAAGTAAGTAGTACGTAAAGAGCTATATAGGCCGCTATATCTCCAACGCTACTAAGCTAGAAAGGTAAGTTCTAGTAAGTTAGAAGGTAGAAATTAGAGAGGCTCGTCTTATATAGCGGGAACGTAGTATAGGCGCTATATATAAGTAGTGTAGATAGAGGTGGAGGGACTACTTGCCTATAGTAGCGGGGCGCTTAGAGCCTCTTTGGTATAAGATTAATAATAATAATAATAATAATAACAATATATTGTTGCTCTAGCTTATAGAGGTATATAGCTAAGGTCTTATAGTTGATATAGGAGTAGTTAATAACTTTTTAGCAACTAATTAGGTAATAATATTATTAATCTTACCTAATTGATCATTAGTATTTTATATATATTAAATAAAGAGGTCCTCTTAGTACTAGGTCTATTAAGTAACTTCCTTATAGATATACTCCTTATTTTTAGTAGTAGCTACTTTAAGTTGATCTAAGACATTTAGTAAATCTTTTAAACGCTTATAAAAGTATATTGCTCTCTTAAAAGTTAGTTAAAGGCCTTTTAGGCTATTAAGAAAGTTTTAGATCTTAGCGACATTAGCTTAAAGGTTATTAACTATATTAACAATATCGTTAAAGAGAAAGGCGTATTCGCTAATAGTCTAGCTAAGCTATTTAACGTAACGTCGGTTAATATCGACTTTAATATACTTTAAAAGGTTTAGAATACCTTCTAAATCCTTAGGGTCGCTCTAGGTATCTTTGAAAGAAAGTTCGTTGCCTAGTTAGGTATCTTTATAATCATTTTAGCCAATAGTAGAAATGTTGCGACGAGTATAATCTCTTAGATCGATTAGCTTTAAAGCTAGGAGAATGAATCCTTTTTATAGAGTACGTAACGTCTCTTTAATCTTCTTAGATATAGTAGCGTTGTGTTTAGAGAGCTGCTTAGCCGGTAAGGAGGCACGAGAACGAGTGTTGTAGATATAATTGGCTATCTTGACTATCGCCTTAGTTTAAACTATAGGAGCTAGGTCGAATAGGCGTATTATTGACTAGTTCGATCGGCCAATTGAGGTTGGTCAAGGATAGTCGACGAGGGCCTACTAAAAGGTTCGTTATATTGAAGAGGGCGTTTAAATCGCTATTAGCTATCGCTACTATATAAGAAGAACTAGATAGTTGATTAGCTATTGCTGTTGGCGACTACCGCTATATAGACTAATCGATCGATAGCTAAAGATTGTAATCGCTATTAGTAGAACCGCTATACGATTGAGGCTCTTCGACTAAACCGTTGTTCAAAGGTGAGATAGGTGCTTCCAACGCTATCGACCTTGTCAAGTCGCTATATAAAGAAAGCGATAGTTCAACTGGCTACTACTATCGGCTAAGCTGCTATATAGGCTAGTCGATTAATAACGAAAAAGGAAGAAAATAAATAGGTCAATGATCCTGTAAGTCGTAGCTACCACTTAATATAGAGAAGTGCCGTAGATATATAATAGAAGAAGATATAAATTGATAATAGTGGTAGATCGAAGATCTAAGCAGTAGTGCGCTAGGAAATAGGTGTCTATAGGGCAGAACACACTAGTATATACCGCCTGCTAGATCGGGCCTAGCGTTGCAAAGTCTGCAACGTAGGGCGTAGGGCACCCTTATCTAATCTACGTATATAGACACTAAGGTTATATAACCCCCCTGTTCTTCCCTACCCTATATCACTAGGGAACAATAATAGTAATAATAGATAATAGTATAGAGAATATAAGAAGTATATAAAACCCTATTAGACTATATATAAAACTTAGAAAGCAGCTTATATTAGATTAGGAGAATAAGCCTCTTAGATATAAAAACCTAGTTTTTTATTTATTTTAATTTATTATACTCGTTCTAGAGGGGGTTAGGCCCTCTAACTATATATACTTAAGTGGGCTAAGCCTATCTTCTTCGTTATTAAGAGGTTTATTAAGATTAAGGATGTAATATACGTTCGCTGATGAGCTTGAAGCCAGATGTCAGGCTGGGACTCTCTCAACCTTCCCCCTCTCTCCCCCCCCCCCTCCCCCTCCTTTGGCTCTGCCTCCATCATCCCCTCGGCTCACGTCAGCGTTTCCGCCAATCTTGCAATGGTGTATGTAGGGTGTCTTTCACCGGTTTCTAAATCCAGCCTACCAGAGCACGCACTACTACTGAACACGAACGTGTGCTAATCATGGATCAGCGCTGTGTCGACGTCGCCGCTCTATCCCCGTTGGGCCGACCCTGTTCGGAGGAAGGCCGGGGATGAGCACAGGGCCGAGGGCGGATGTCAAGAACTGCAGCCGGTATTTTTTCCGGATTGGGACAACATTGGAGAGTATAAAAGAGTGAAGCGTGTGTCTTGTCTAGCCACTGCAGCCTCGAACGGGGCGTTCATCTTTTCAACGTTTTGAGCTCTTGCAACCGTCAGCCTGCACCTTGGACCCAACCAACCAACCTTTTTATCATCTGCAATGTCTTCTCCCGCAGGCCCTGAGCCGCTGCTGTCCCAGAACCAAGGGGGTGTGCAGGGCAATGGGAACGGAAAACCCGACGGAGGCAAGCACAAGATGCGCAACCAACCCATCTATGCAAACCGGCACATGCGTGTCGTCTGCATCGGCGCCGGAGCGTCGGGGCTTTACATGGCTTACAAGCTGAAGCACTACTTTACCGACTTCACCCTCAACATCTACGAGAAGAACCCCCAGATCTCTGGAACCTGGTTCGAGAACCGATATCCCGGATGTACGTGTTCCGCCTTCAAGACGGCGAAGGCGAGAGATTGTTGCTGACATTCAGCGCCAGGCGCCTGCGATGTCCCAGCGTTTGTGCCCAAACCCTAGACCGACACGCACGGGGAGCTCACTGTGAACAAGGCACAACTACACCTACTCGTTCGAACCCAAGTGGGATTGGTCGGCCAACTACGCCTCCTCTCGCGAAATCTACACCTACTTCAACGACTTCGCCGACAAATACGGCCTGCGGGAGCACATCCACTGCGAGCACGAGGTCGTTGGTGCTCGGTGGGACGAGGACAATACCGAGTGGGCCGTCGACGTCCGGACCACCGACGGTAGGAGACTCCAGCAGCGGTGCGATTTTCTCATCAACGCGTCCGGCATCCTCAACAACTGGCGCTGGCCGGCCATCCCGGGCCTCCACTCCTTCAAAGGAGAGCTGCTGCACAGTGCCGCCTGGGACGACACCGTCCAGCTTGCCGGGAAGCGTGTCGGGCTGATCGGAAACGGGTATGTCCTCGAGCGGGCTGGCAAGAACACGTGCTCCGGTTTGTCTGTGAGATAGTTGACGCATCAATAAACAGGTCGTCTGGCGTTCAGATCCTCCCCGAGATCCAACCGGTTGCGGCCCACCTTACGACCTTTATCCGCGAGCCCACGTGGGTCTGCCCAACCCGAGGGATGGAGTACCACAAGTACACAGATGAGGAGAAGCAACGGTTCCGGGACGAGCCCGGCGTCCTGCTCAACGTGCGTAAGAAGAAAGAGGAGACCCTGGCCCGATTCTTTTCGGTCTTCGTCACCGGGTCGGCCGCCCAAACGATGGCCGTCGACTATATGCGGGAGCAGATGAAGCAGAAGATCGGAGACGCGGAGCTGGCACAGAAGCTGATTCCCAATTTCTCGATCGGCTGCCGCAGGTTGACAGTGAGTGCAAGACCACCAGAAGAAAGAGAAAGTACGCCTGCTAATCCGATTCCATAGCCGGGCCCGAACTACCTCGAGAGTCTGACCCTCCCCAACGTCACCGTCGTCCACGGCGAGATCAAGGAAATCACGCCCGACGCTTGCATAACCGAGGACGGGCGCACCTGGCCGCTCGACGTGCTCATCTGCGCCACCGGCTTCGACACGACCTTCCAGCCGCGGTTTCCCGTGATCGGCCGCGGCGGCAAGTCGCTCGCGGCGGAATGGGCCTCGGAGCCGCGGAGCTACATGGGCCTCGCAGCGCACGGCTTCCCCAACTACTTCATGTTCCTGGGCCCCAACTGCCCCATCGCCAACGGGCCCATCATCTTCGCCATCGAGCTGCAAGGCGAGTACTTTGCCAGGTTCCTCAACCGCTGGCAGAAGGAGGGCCTCGCGTCCATCGACCCCCGCCGGGAGGCCGTCGACGACTTCATGGCCCAGAAGGACGCCTTCATGGAGAGCTCGGTGTGGGCCTCGGGGTGCCAGTCGTGGTACAAGGACCGTAAGACCGGCAAGGTCACAGCCCTGTGGCCCGGCAGCACCCCTCACTACATGGAGGCCCTCGCCAGCCCCCGCTACGACGACTTTGAAATCAAGTATCACGGTAACCGCTTTGCCTACCTAGGCAACGGCTTCTCCCAGACCGAGCTGAATCCGGACCTCGATGTCACCTACTACATCCGGGAGAAGGACGGCGGTGAGCCGTTGTTCAGGAGTCTGCAGAGCACCTTCAACGCAAAGTCCCTCGGGGACCTACTGCAGGCCCCTCCGGATCTCGCGATATAGGTCGTGGTTGTGTGTCTGTTAGAGTTGTCATACCAACCAAGTGTTTGGACGAAACGCAACATCCCGTTGCATGGATTTTCTCTGCGTGTCGGCCATTGCAAAAGCCGAGTGTGTACATTGTAGTCCTTTCTGCCAGTGTGACGAATCGTTCGCCCTGATCGTCTGACAATCCCATCGAGGGTGGCACAGAGAAAAACACAGCCCATCCGCTAGTAAGTGAGCAACTGGCCGCCGATGCTCGTCCCAGTCCTGACGAGGTCGAAAAGGTGGTAGAACTGATTCCATGCAGGAAAGGGCAGCTCCATTATGCCTGCTAAAGCTACAAGCTCTTTGGGTGAGATCATGGCCGACGATATCACAATTGAATTGCCCGTGCCCGGATCTGTTTCCTTGCCCATACAAGGGCGAGCCACTTTTCGAAGTCGCCGAGAATGTCGCAGATGGAATTGGATGCAGTTGCCACCGCCCATGCCTCCTGCAGCACCTGGGCGGACATAGGCAGCGGTGCTATATTGAGTATTAGGGCACTGTAGCACGGGACGCTTGATTTAGCAACTTACATTCTGGCTTCGCCTCGTTGCAGGTCCTCTTTCTCTTCCCACTCCCGGCCATCTTGTCTGTCGCGATGCTTTGTATAAGCTTCCGTGGTTGTCCTCTTTTTTCTTTTTTTCTTTTTTTCTTTTTTTTTCTTTTTTTTTTTTTTTTTCCATTTCGCTTAGCCTAGTATCCCCGCCAGAATAGCGTACTCCTTCGTGGCCGGCTCCGTCGAGGCTCCGGCCGCTGTAAGCGAGCCGAGTGAGCTGCACGCGCCAAGTATAGATAGACCTTGGCGCTCCTCTCACTCTGTATAGGAGAAGCACCTCTCTCAATGTACATGTCTCTGCATCCTACAGAGCCCCACTTCGCTGCAGCTCTCAATAGACAATTGTGTACAATGTGTAGCTCTATTGCAGTTTGTCTACATAGACTGCCTAGAGTATTTAGAGGTGTTTTCCTGCCTCATTGATAGCATCCTCTCTCTTTATACTTAAAGTCTTCGTCAATCAAGAACCAATTTGACTGCGATTCATCCATTGTTCGTTGTCTTACTATGTATGACATTAGAGTATACAATACTAAGACTACTATTTTCTACCCTTCTATCTTTTGAGCTTGACATTTTATTGTACACACTTGTTACCTACACTATAGCTCTCCCAATAACTTCTTCGAGGCTTCATAGCCATCTCCAACTGTGAGTGTCCTCTCGGTCGCAGCAAGCTCAATTGGCGGTCTTGGCTGGTCGAGCAGCTCTCGTGTTCCACCCAAGGACGAGGTTTCATAGATCAGTCCTGGTGTGTCCACACTAGCAAAGTGATTCTGGCGGGAAGCGGTGTCAGCGGTGTTTTGCGCCCCCTATTGACATTGGGTGGCCGGCCGAGAAGTCGCAGCAAAACGGAGCTAACATACCCTGGACATCATGGGAATCTTCCTGACCCAGCCCACTGCCCTGGACGAATCGGCCCAGGCAAGCACGACGTGTTCTTCGTCAGACCACGTCATGAACGACATCGCGAACGAATCGGACTTCGCCGTGAGCTCCTTGGTATTCGCGATGCGGCGGACATCCATCGGACTGGAGTTCAGATTGGATACCTGGAAGACATGGCCCTTGTCGTTGACGAGGACTAGTTCTCTCCCCGAAGGCGAGAAGGCGGCGCATTGCACGCGGTTTCCTAGCTTGCTGTGCCGGCCAGACAGCTCCGTTCGGATCTCGGCCCTGTGGCCGTCGTGCGGCTGGATCAACACCGGCGTGCCTGACTGCGTCCATGTCGTTATGCAGACTAGGTCCTCTTCGCCGTGGGTGCCGGGCCGAAATATCGCGGCCGAGACGCCGTTGTCCTCGGACTCGTGGAGCGGGACCTGGTACCGACAAGCGGTGAGCTCTTGGAACGTGTGGAATGGGAATCGCCACGAGTATGTTTGTATCCAGCCGGTCTTGGGGCTCCGCATGCTGGCCAGCAGGACAAGCCCGTCACTTGAGAAGGCCAGGGTATCCACCGGCGGGCACGTCCTGCACCCATGGCGCGTGGCTGCGTGGAGACGATCCTCGCGAGGTTGTTCCATGCTCCTCACGTTGAAGAAGCGGACAGTGGCGTCCTCGAACCCGACCACCACGTAGTTCTCTTGTTTGTCAATGGCCATGCTCTTGCACCAGAGCGGCGACGGTATGCGGTACTCCATCACAGATGCTGTTGTTGTTGTTTGCATGAGGTTCACGATTCGCAACTAAGGGGTCGCATATCAGCACAGATGCTTAAAGGTTGCTTCGGAATTAAACGCAACCCGGAAGAAGAAGGAAGTGGTGGGGAAGAAACACAGAGGAGGAGAAGGGAATGGCCAGGCGTGTGATGGGACATGTACAAGCGGGCATCCCGAGTCTGGAAAATACCCCCTTACCGTTAGCTTGTGGTCTCTTGTACCAATGATGTAAGCCAAATGCGACTTTCCAACCGCCGCAAGGATGCATGTGCTCTCTGGCAAGATGGCTCGCACCATCGTGGGCGGCGACGTGCTCACGTCCAACACGTGGATCAGCAACTGCGTCCAGAACAGAGCGAGTGTCGAGTTCTGGGAGAGGCAGACGTTGATGTTCTTGGATGGCTTCCCCCGCGCATGCGTCTTTGGTGTGCTGAGCAATGCAGAGAGGGAGATTTCTTCCAGCTTCTGTGCCTCCAACGCCGACGAGGACAGAGAACTGGAATCCCCGGACGCACCGGTCGGGGCCTTCTTTGACCCTGTGAACATAAACCTCCATCGGGACTTCCCCTTTTCCGCGGACGCAGGTATAGGGACCGTCCTTGGGGTGTGGATTGAAGGAGCCTCGTCTTCTCCCGCTTGTCCGCGCACAGCGGGCGACTCACGGGAGAACGGAGGAGGGTCTGACAGAAAGGTAGGATCGGGGTGAGCAAGCGTGTGCTCTGGTTCGTCCAGAACATTCCTCCCATGGTTAACCGGCGCACCCGGGCGTGGGAGTTCAACCTGGGGGTGTATCGATGACGGCTGCATGCTTGGAGACTGGGGAGATACGAGACCCGGGTAGCCAGGGGGATGCATCTCACCAAACGTCGGGCTTGGCATCCCTGCCTTCGCTGAATGAGGTGGGCCAGGGAGCTCAGGCTCACGGTGTCTCTCGCTCCCGGGGACGCGTATGCTGCTGTAGCCCGGAGAGGGCAGCCCATGGGCCTCTGGCTTTGGAGGGCCCAACTGGAACTGCGTCGGCAGGTGTCTTTCCACGTTGATCGTGTCCGCATCTGGTAGAAGGGGCCGCACCAGTTCCCAAGTCCGCCTTGCGACAGAAACCTCACGGGCAAGCGTGATAGTCTCTTTGCAATACGCGCATTTCGAGTCTGGCGGAAGGCGAATTTCGGACGCGTCCGCCGAGGCAGGCTTTGCGCGATTGACAGACACGTAATTAGAATCCTCCGCACTGTGCAACCCGGGGAATTCGAGGGGGGGAGGTAACGTACAGGGAACTTGGCTCCTGAAGACCTCAGCTGTGATGCACCAGCCAGATGGCACCGAGGACAGTTCACTACATAAAGTCCCGGCCGCGCAGGAGTATGGCGACCGCCTGGGTCGTCCTGGGCGAGGATATTCTCGATCACTTGCGAGATGCTGTGCGCCGCTTCCCTGTCGCTGACTCGATGGGTAACCTGGCGCTCCCTGAGCCTAGTGCAGAGAGCGTCCAGGGCATCCAGTTCACACTCGTCCACGGGAGGTTCGGATACGTCGCGGCTGGAGAGGTCGATAGTGTCCGGGAGGATGGTGCGGAACGTGGTGCTGAAAATGGCCACCATGTCGACCTTGGACGTACCGGGCGGCGTGCGCAGGTTGTCGAGGGCAGTCAGCACGGCGTTGCGAGCTTTGGCGGACGCCGCCTGAAGGCGCACGTCGCGAGTCTCGCCGTTGGCGGCGTACTGAACAGACGCGGCAAGCACGAACTGGGCCACGTCGCGCAGGGCCAAAAGCTGGGCCAGCCAGTTGCCGAAACCGCCGGGGGGTGCAAGCTCGGCTATGGAAGGCGGTTGCAGGCAAGGGGGGAGGGGGTACTGGGCAAAGCATCAGCCGACAAGCTTTTGGACCGACATGCGCGCAATTTGGCTGGAAGTTGCTGGGTCGTTGTTGTTTTGGGGGAGGGGGGAAGGGAGGGAGAAAGGGGGAATAGTGGTTGTCAATAAGGGGTAAGGAGTAGTGCCACTGCATCGCACGTCACGTACCAATTCAGAGGCCAGGTTGGGTAGCTCGGACCTGAGCTTCGGGGGCAGCATAAGCACGTCCGGATCGGCGTGGAGCTGGGCGGCCACCTCCTTGCACACCTCGAGCGAGAAGGACTTGGGCCCGGGATAACTGTCGAAGACCTGCTCCAGGGCCCCGTGGATGCGTGCGAAGCGTTCGCGGCGGTCTCTGGCGCGCTGGTTCGAAGGCGTCTTGGGGTGGACGGAGAGGACGCGGAGAGCGGAGAGCAGGAACTCGGCCAAGTACTTGTCGCGCAGCTTGCGATGTTCCCACAGGCTCTCGCGGCCCTCGGCAATGGTCTGCAGAACGAACTCAACGGAGCGGAGGCCCACCTCCCAGCTGACGAGGAAGCCCAGGTGCCGGCCCAGTGGGGCATTCTCGGACGGGATGGTCAGGCGCTGGATGTCGAAGATGGTCTTGAGCTGGGAGAGCAGGGCGATGACGAGGTGTTGGTAGGCAACCCGGTCGCTGGCGCTGGCATAGATCCTCTCGAGGGAGAAGCGGCCCAGGAGCTCCAGCACGATGTCGTCGACGTCGCTCCGGAGGGCAAGGAGTCTCCATGCGTTGGCCAGCCGCTGAAAGAGTGCAGAGGGTGTCGCGGCAGCCATGACACGCGACACGGACGACGCACGCGTCACTCGCGGCGGCGTCGTTGAGATCCCGTCATGCAGTGGTCCACACAGCCTTATGACGGTTCTGCCTGGCGGGAATGGGTGCGGGGTGTTGCGGGGGGCACCGCCGGTGTAGTGCCCTCTGTGCCTGCCCGGCGGTCTCGGGCGTTGTTGACCTTTTTCCCTCAATCCCTCGGTGCTCCTTTCACCCCCTCGCTGTGCACTCTCAAGATGTCCGACGTCCTGGCTCTGCAAGGGGCGGCGGTGGCGCTCGACTAGTCCGTTGCGGACCGATGGGTGGGGGGGGGGGGGGGGGGGGGGATGACGAGTAGCGACAGGCACTTTGGCAAGGGGTGGCGGCGAGCCGTCTCGGCTTCTCGAATGCGCTGTTGTTTCCCGTGGACGGATCACCGATAGGTAGGCATGTGCGTGCCAGCGGGTGGCCAGCCACGCCGGTTGGGCAAAAAGTGCGGCCTGCATTCGATTATGTATGTAGTACGGAGCGCAGACGGAAGATAACAACCCCACCGTTTCCATCTCTCCCTCTCCCTCTCCCTCCCAGAAGCGTTGTATTACACAGTAGACACATACATCACATACATGGTAAGCGAAGTAGCAGGAATTCAAGGAACTCGTTTCTCGATTTTCAGCCGCTTCGACCCAGCCATTGGCCAACGTGGCTGAGCTTGCCAGAACACGATGTGCAACACAGTCACAGTTCAGGTTGCATACACAGAGGAGAGGCAGGGTGCAGGCTCTCGCTGCGGGACCAGTGGCTGAGCTCTGCAGGTTAGTTGTATTCACGGCGTGGAGCTGCTCCTCAATCGGTTGCCAACGCCGCATGGCTGCATGGGGGGATGAGGGGGGTGCCCTTCCCCGCGCGGGCTTGCTGTCCCAAAGATGGTCTCGGTCCGTGATGATCCTGAACCAGTCGTTCACGTCTTGCCAAGCTTTTCCCGCTAAATTAAGGTTACATTGATGGCGGGGTCAGCCCAATGGCCATCACAGTGCGGCACAGGGCTGAGGCTTCTTCCCTGATCAACGAGCTCGGCTAATCAGTTCGAAATGGGGAAGGACTGCGTGCATGCTGCCTTCCATGGCTACTGCTGTAACACGTGAGGTGGATGGATACCTATCTGGCGGTGTGTGTGGTTGCGTGAGACACACATGCAGCTGCAATTCGAGCACACAGAGTTAGTTAGCACTTCCCCTCCCATAGCGCTCCGACACGTCCTTGGTCTCGCCGAGGAGGCTTAGACATGTACCACAGTAGTGTATCGATGTAGGTACCTGACTGGCCGTGGCTCATTCTGGACTGCCGATCCAGGTAGACTTCTGGCCCCTGACCACTCACCAAGCTCATCCTGTCCCGGGGCAATGACCATCTTCAGCCCTGCGATGCAGGACGGAAGTTGGTGTAACGCTGGGCAATACATATGATTTGTTAATGGTGGGCTGGCACGAACTCCCGTGTCCCCCTTGGAGTAAGAATGGGGTTTTGTTTGGCCGACTGAGGCCTTTCCAGGCACAACCTCGGGGCCAGTTAGCCACGCTGTGTATTATGGGGATGGGGAGGACGGGATGGGGGGCCGCGCCCGAATGGCTGGCACTTATACACCCGTACATGGGAGTCTTGTCGTCTGGTTAGCTGGAGTTATTTTTACCAAGGCCGATTTAATCGCAGGGGTTCGACTGAGACTGGCGACAAGGCGAGAAGCTGTGTATAATACTCCTGTTCACCCACAGCGCCCGGTGTCCCTGCCGTACCGGTCCTCGGGATTGGCTCTGTTTCCCTCTACACAGGAAGACTGGCTACCTCGCGCCTAATACGATGCAAATGGACTACGAGAAGCCGGAAGCAGTGAGCCCGCAGATGATCTACCAGCATGCCGGCCACCAAAGCCCGCAGCCCGACGGCGAGGCCACGCTGAATGCTTTTGACGAGCCCGCCATTCCCGAAGAACGGCGGGAATTTCGTGGGGACAGTCTATGGTACGGATTCCGCCCAACCGCATCCCAGCTTCGGAAGGCCGTGCTCTATCGTTGCTGATATCACGCCAACAGGCGGGTGCTTCATGAGCGGCATATCAACGTAGGACGAGCAGAGCCCCCGTTCCTCCCATAGGACGTATTCGCTGACTGAATCTTCTTCCCGGGCCGAAGATGATTGCATTTTCGGGGTAAGAACTCCCGCGCCCTGGTCAACACGCTGTGCAAATATTTGTGTCTTGACCAACTGACGGCCGTGACACAGCACGATCGGAAATGGTTTGTACATCTCGTCCGGTCCTGCCTCGGTGTTTTTCGGGGCATTCAAATACTGAGTAATCCCGTATACAGGTCTGTTTCTGGGATGCGGCAGCTCGCTGGCTAGCGCTGGGCCCGGAGGTGCTGTCGTGGCCTACGTGCTGATGGGAACGAGTGAGCAGTCCATGCTCTGGCTGTATAACTGGGTGCCTAAACGGGCGTGCTGACGAGAGCCCACAGTCATCTCCTCTGTTATCAGCTGCCTCGGCGAGATGACCGCCCTGATGCCAGTCAATGCCCCAGTCATGGAGTTTCCACGCCGATTCGTCAGTCGCGGTGTCGGCTTTGCTGTCGGCTGGATCTACTGGTACGCGAATGCGATCCCTTGGGCCCCGGGACTCGCGCTAACCGCCGAGGAAACAGGTTCGCATACGCCGTGCTCGCTGGCGAACAGCTCGTCGCGGTCTCCAATGCCATCAAGTTCCGCTACGACGACGGGAAGACGTTCCTGCAGTGGGAGGTCGGCGAACGCGTCGACAATGCTGTCTGGATTTCGGTGTTCCTGGTGCTGGTGGTGATTTTCAACATGTTCCCTGTTCGCGTATGTGTGCACCGACTATGGACACTTGGGAATATCGATGACCGATGAGCTCCCCACCAGTGCAGTTCTGCTGACGCTCCCACTTCTCACAGGTATTCGGAGAGCTTGAATATATATTCGGATGTTTCAAGCTTATGTTCATCACCCTGCTCATCGTCGTACGTCTTCCATCAACCCCGGTCTCCCCCTCTCGGCCTTCTCGTTGCTAACTTGATGTCTTGCTAGCTGATGTTCTTCTTGTCCATCATTCAACGTCCGTGGGCTTCTTGCTGGTCGTAAAATGGGGAAGTCACTAACAGACGGCCGTAGCGCGCAGCGATGCCTACTACAGCGAGCCGTTGGGCACCCGCTGTATGTTTTCCGGGTGTTCACTGTGTGGGAAGTATGTGTGCTGACAGCCGGCCTTCCAGACTGGAACACGCCCTATTCGTTCTTCAACCCGACGTACATCGCCAAAGATGAGGATCTCAGGGTGCAGCAGGTCTTCACGGGGTCGCTCGGGACTCTCCTTGGCGTCTGGTGCGTCCACTGCCGCAAATCCTGGTGGCCGTCGCTTTCCTCCCTCGTCGCGGACTTGATTCGCCCTCCGGATAACTGACTCTCTCTCGTCTATGCTCAGGACAACGTTCACTAGCGTCCTGTTCTCGTACGTAGGGATGGACATTGTGGCCGCCACTGCGGCGGAGAGTCGGGCACTCGCCAACGTGGAGAGCATGAAAATGGCGGCTCGAAAGATTAACCTGCGCGTCATCACCCTCTACTCGCTCGCGGTTCTGACGGCCTCGTTCGTCGTCCCGATGGACCACCCCTTCATCAATGGCCAAGCGACATCGGTGAGCGCTCGCTCGGTCTTTATTATCGCCGTTGTCGAGGCCGGGATGCCAAAGCTTGCCCACTTCTTTAACGCCGTCTTCACCTTCTCCGCCTTCACCTGTGGCGTCAACTCCATGTACGTCGCTACCCGGGTTCTCCACACACTTGCCCTTCGTGGCCAGACCGGCCCGGAATTCATCACCAGACGACTGCGGGCGTGTCGCTCGGGCGTGCCAGTCAGGGCTGTCCTGGCCACTGGCGCCCTGATGATGGTGGCCTACATGGGGCGCTCCGGTGCGCCCGGTACGGTAAGCGGGCTATCGCCGTCTTGTCCGGTGGCTATGTTGAACTGACCATGGTCGCAGCGGCTCGACGAGCTTGCGAATAACTGCACCGTGTCATGCCTGCTTGTCTACGCAACCATCTGCGTGACATACCTGTGCTTTTTCAGGACGTAAGTAGCTTGCCCTTTGTTGGCCGGCCCCCTTTTCCATCTGCCGGCGCATGGATATTGAACTTGAACTGACAAAACGCCCCGCAGTCTTGAAGACGCCAAACAGTACGGGAACACGTCCGAGTCCCAGGCAGCTAGTTATGATCGGAACCACCCGCTGTACCCGTACAAGTCCCACGGCCAGTGGCTGAAGGGTTGCTACGGCTTGGTGGCGTGCATCATCCTAATGCTCTTCAACGGCGTGGCCGCCTTCATCAAGCCGTTCAACATCCACAAGTTCGTGGCAGCATACATTAGCGTGAGTGCCAGCCCCGTTTGTCCGTGCCTCTTCCTGTTCGGAGGCCCTCCAGTTGTCGCGCCAGTAATAACCTGACCGGTGATAGTTGCCCATATTTTTGATCTTGATCTTGGGATACAACATTCGCAAGCACCGGTTGAGGTTTTCTGACTGGTGGTCCGACAAGTCCGGTGACCTGAGCAATACCGTGCAGGCAACAAGCCTGAAGCGGAGGGGGAGGCTCGAGTTCCCGGATAGCGGCGTGACGAGGGAGAACCTGCTGACCTTCCTGGAGTGGGTCTGGGTATGGCTGAAGTGAGGTGGTTGACATTATGGTTGTGTACCGCCCGCGGCGCATATGCTGGCTAGCAGTAAAGCCCGTGTAGTCTAGGATGTCGAATGAGCCATCGTGCTTACCTTACTTTTCTTGTGACCCTGTCGGGAATGGTCGCTGTAGCTAGCCGCGACAGTTCCACGGCCTCTCAAAGTAAGCTGTGACGGGATATGCATGAAGGTGTCCCCCCCCACCTGAGTCTACGGATTGTCACATTGGAAAGTTCGCACTGGATTTTCCTGCTTTCCGTTGTTTCTTTCCCCCGGAAGAAAGACAATCTGGTGTGGTCTTTTTTCCTCCTTTTCTTCTTTTCCTATTTACGTTCCTTTTTGATTTTACTGTTTTCATTTCTTTTACTTGGTGGGGTCTTATCTGACGGGACGGGGTTTACTTTGAAGCATGGTTTGTTTTTCAACTAAAGTGCAGCCGTCACTCTCTGGTTTGCTCAATCCATGCTAGGTAGCGGGAGTATTAGACGGCAGCTAGCTGCCCCGGTGAATAGTGCAATGATTAAGTTTCCACGTCATGTACCTCTCTATTTGGCACACCCTCTGCAAATGTGTCATGCCCGTTGTGTGGGCTGTTACGGACGAGAACTGGATGACGTGGAAATACGAATATCGTACCGCAACAAGAAGAACAATTTGTGAGTCAATGAATTGTCCCCGTTGTCGGAAGCAACTTACCCTTGCTGGAAAGGGCATGAGCAGTACAAACCTCTCCCGCCGTGGTCTTGGAGGTTGTACCGCCTCGATGCCTATGTCTCTGAAGCCAGGCTTATCATAGAATACAGATGGCAAGGGTTTGGTTAATCAATGCTGTTGTGTGTCAAGCCCTCGTCTAGTTCGCCGTATGCAACATACAATATACAGCAGGCCTCTTATGGCCTCCCCAGCGGGCACGAATGCGTCGCAAGTACCCAGCCAACATTCCTTGTGTGGTGCTGGCCGCGATGCTGGAACGTAGTGCGCCACGGGGCATTTAGAGACCGGTCAGGCCGCTCATGGGTCCCTCCTACTCCGCAACTACGGCGTGTGTAATTGCTGGCCATAGCCCAGCCGGCTGACTGGTGTTCACTGATCGCATACCCGTTGGTAACCAAGGTGCTGGCTGACAGGTTGGTTGATATTGAAACATGCTAATGGCAAGTAGAGACATAGGTTCATATTCAGCTGGATGTTTTGGTGTGAGGTTGACATGCGCCGTTCGAGAGTACTGGGCTACCAAGTCGAGGCATCGCCAACCGCAAGCGAGTCATCATAGTAGGCTTCCCCGTAAGTCAAACCAGGCTACGGGGCAACTATTGGCATAGAAAATGACATAAGGACATCCCGTGTGTTACAAGATACAGAGCGTCTATTGATGCCCTTGGCGGCAATCCGGAACCTGGAAGTGATGTACATGAGGATGACACCGCTCAATAGCGCATCCTCCAAAGCATGAGGACCTGTCGTTTACGTCCTCACCAAGCACTTTTGCACGCCTACCCAGGGTCAAGACTGATTGAGCAGATGTCCATGTTGCTGAAAAGTTCACTTCCACTGGCACGACGGCAGTCACAGGAGCGAGGCGCAAGTCCGGGGGTTGCCTCAATTCATCTGCACCCCCCCCATCGTTGGACGCGACAAGTCAACAGCCAGAAACTGACGGTAATAAGCACACCAACATGCCGTGTACCCAACTACCGTGTATGCATCTAGCCCTCATTGCCCTACCCAACCTCGAAGGCCAGGAGATCTTATCGGGCGAACAAGGTCTTGTGTGGCCCGTCTCCAAGCAAAACAACATGCAACCTGAGAGCGGAAATGTGGACTCTCTGACAAAGAAACAAGCCAAATGTCTAATTGGAAACTCCATGGTGATGCAGTGTACCAAGGGACTTACCCGGTACATGGTTCTGTGTTATACAAGCGGCAGCGTTACCAATTTCAGACCCCTCAACCCCAGCCATTCACCCTCAATTTGGCAGCCAGTCTTCTTGCGTCGTCTTCCCCGGAGACCCGATCCCCGAACACCGCCTAGAGGAGCATCTTGCGCGGGTCCTCGATGTACTCCTTCACCTTGATCAGGAACTGCACAGCCTCCCTGCCGTCCAGCAGACGGTGGTCGTAGGTGAGAGCAAGGTACATCATGGGCCGGATCTCCACCTTGCCGTTAACGGCGACAGGTCGCTCCTTGATAGCATGCAGGCCGAGGACAGCCGTCTGGGGAAGGTTGATGATAGGGGTCCCCATCAGAGAGCCAAAAACGCCCCCGTTGCTGATAGTGAAAGTGCCGCCAGCCATGTCCTCAATCGTGAGCTTTCCGTCGCGAGCCTAGAGTATTCATTGTCAGAGCCGGCCGGCGGGCCCGGAAAAGGCACGGGGAGCTGAGGAACCATACCTTCTTGCCCATATCGGCAATAGCCTTTTCAATGCCGATCATGTCCATGGACTCAGCATTGCGCACAACAGGGGTGACGAGACCCTTCTCAGTCGCCACGGCGACGCTGATATCGACGTAGTCCCTGTAGACGATGGTATCACCGCCGTTGGGGCCCTCGATCGACGCGTTAACGATGGGGAGGTCGCGCATGGCGAGCACGCAGGCCCGGGAGAAGGCGCTCATGAAGCCCAGCTTCACGCCGGTCTTCTTCAGAACCTCATCCTTGTACTTGTTGCGGAACTCCATCAGCGCCGACATGTCGACCTCGTTGAACGTGGTGAGCGACGCGGCCGTGTTCTGCGACTGCTTCAGGCGCTCCGCAATCCGGAGACGCATCCGGTTCATCTTGACCTGTGGAACTTGTCAGCGAGACCGAACGCCACAGCGGAGCGCACCGTTTACCTACTCTCCTCTCCTCGCGGCTGCCCAGGGTGGCAGGGGCTTCAGGGGCAGCCTTTGCGGGCTTGCTCGGCTGCTTCGGCGACGGAGCCTCCTCTACTACGGGCGTGGGCTGGCTAGCCGGCTTGGTTTCCTGAGGCTTGGTTTCCTGAGGCTTGGGCTCCTGAGTCGTCCTTTGCTCGGGTTGTGTTTGAGGTGTTGGCTCCTTGGGTGCCTCCTTCGCCTCTTCCGCGGCAGGCCTCTCTCCCGAAGGCGCGCCACCGAGTTCAATGCGCACGAGGTCCTGGCCGACGGTAACGGTATCCTCCTCGTTGACAAAAAACTCCTTGATGATGCCCGCCTCAGGGGCGTTCACAGCAACATCGATCTAGCACGGGGCGGCACGCCGTGTAAGCCGAAATGCAAGCAATGCCGGTGCAGGGGCATGTATACCTTGTCGGTCTCGATCGTCGCGATCTCCTCGTCTTGCTCAACAAAGTCCCCCACTGCCTTGTTCCATTGCTTCAATGTTCCCTCGCTGATCGACTCGGCCATTGCGGGCACCTTGATGACCTTGTCGGCGTAGGTTCGTACATGCTGGAATTGCACAGGAAGCTGCCGCAGCGCCGAGCTGGTGTTGTAGAGCGACAGTCTGGGAGCGGCGCGAGCCGCAAACCGGAGTCCGCGATACAGCATTCTTGCGTTGGCTAACCGGGTTCTGGCGATGGACGAGGCCGGTTGCGGGAATTCGTGGCTGAGGCGGAACGGGCCGGGTCAGGATCTTCGGCAACTCCTGTTGGAAGCGCAAGCAAAACACACGCCTCAAGGCCTGCGAAGGGAGATAGGCACGGTTAATGGCGCAAGAGGAAGTCAATTAGAGTCGACACAAAAAGGAAAGGAGAGGAAAACACGCGGCAATGCTGGCTCGGATAGCGCCAATTACAGGCCCAGGTGCAGGGGAAAAAAATAGCCAGGGCAGCTCGTTGGAGGAACAGAATTGCCAGCCTCAATTCGTGGCAGGGTTGCAAGGGAGCTCGCAGCTGGGAACGCCGCAGCGCGGTCTCAGCACCCACTGGTCCGGGTGACCTCAGCCTGCAGCTGCTTCAACCACCAGGGATGCAAGTACCGTATCAACTACCTTACCTGAGGTGGGTCTTGCTGAGCTTGGAAGGCTGCCGTAACCACGGGAAGAGCTCGGCAATACGGAAATACGCTAGGTAACGGAACGGTTAGTTACAGTGGCTCGGATTTTGGATACCGAGCAAGTATCCCGCACTTCGGGTGTGGCCTGAGGCTGCACAGAGCTATCTGGAAAGGCAGTGTTTTATCCCCGGCGTGCCAGGCCGTTTTCGCTCTCTTTGCCTGAGGCATCAATATTCGGCGCGCGGAAGCTCTCCAATCTCCATTCGTGAATTGAGCTCCAAGGGCATCGAGCGCCAAAACCTCGCGAACCAGGTCCATGCAACCGCTCCCCTTGGTATTTCGGCGCCACTCAACCGGATCTGGTGCGAATTGATAGCCGGGAGTAAGGGATCGACGCCGGACAGACACCGGACACGGGCACCGAGGCCTTGAGAAGCGGCGCGAGTTGTCGGACCCAGAGATCCTGTCGCCCATTATGTCGTCGAGACAGGCTGCCCTGTTAGTCAAACCACGAGGGCCGACCATCGCCGCACTTTTTACTGACCTGGTGATAAGGTCGCTCTACCGCCGCTCCTTGAAGCTCGCCCTCGATTGGACGGTGCATCGCAACCTGTGGCGCGGCCAGGCGCTCTATATCCGCTCGCTGTTCGAGAAGAACCGAGATGTCACCGATCCGAGATTACAAAGGGTGCGCACACGCTACAGGTTGAGGCGAGGAGGGAGCGAGCTCGCATGGAAGACTGACACGGGAAAAACCGCGCAGGCGCTCCTGAAGGAGACGGAGAAGCTGTTGGAGAAGTGGAAGCATCCGGATCCTTACTGCCATCCAACCGCCCCTGGAGGTGCGCACTTTGTTCATGGTTACGCGTCATTGACGGGGTGCTAATACGTTCGGCAGGATCCAAGTACGAGAGGAACTTGCCGGCTCCGATTCTGGATCGTAAGTGCCGCCTTACCATCGTTTGTTTCTCAGGCTCGCTGGCTGACACGGGTTTCGCAGCCCCTCCGCCGCTCAAGTTTTGATGGGCTTTTGGGAGACACAACTGGGTTGTACATAAGGCAAAATTCATCCTGGAATGGAATAGACTTTGAAACAGCTGGGCTAGCGATTCCGTTCCGTTTCAACTGCGAGATTACTGCGACACGCCGACCGTTCTCTCCCGAAAGCGGTTGACGGATGGACGGCGTCACCTCTTTCCCCAGCGAGGCAAACACTTGACATTTGCAGGTCAAAAACTCTAAACACGCGACGCAAGTAGGCCAGAAGGATGAAGGAAGCGGGCGTAACTGTGCAGAAGGTATTCTCATTCGTAACCATGACCATGCCCATCATGGATTAATGTACAACCCAAACACGCGAAAAACAACCGATGACCCGAGACCGTGACCCCAATATCATGAACCCAGCGTGCCGACCAGAAAAAAAGCGAAAAAAACCGAACCACGGAAAATCAAAGCTCCTGAGACAGGTTCTTGCCGGTCTTGCCCGTCTTCTTCGGCAGAAGGTCTGAAAGCAGCGTTAGACAAGCGCAAGAAATGCAGTCGGAAAGGCAACATACTCTGGTGGATGTTGGGAAGGACACCACCCTGGGCGATGGTGACGTGGCCGAGCAGCTTGTTCAACTCCTCATCGTTCCGGATGGCGAGCTGAAGGTGGCGGGGGATGATACGGGTCTTCTTGTTGTCGCGAGCAGCGTTGCCAGCCAGCTCGAGGATTTCAGCGGCGAGGTACTCAAGCACAGCGGCGAGGTAGACGGGAGCACCGGCGCCAACGCGTTGAGCGTAGTTGCCCTTCCGGAGAAGACGGTGAACACGGCCGACAGGGAAAGCCAGACCAGCCTTCGAAGAGCGACTGTAGAACGAAATTAGCTCACTGCGATTAGACGCGTCGCAAACCGAGGAAAGCGGTCGAGATGATCACCCAACAACGCCAGCCCCAGAAGTGCAGAATGACGCAGGCGATTGACACGAAAAAAATGCACTCACGATTGCGCGTTCTTCGAACCGCTCGCCTTGCCACCGGACTTGCCGCCGCCAGTCATTTTGATGGATTTGTCGTGGGAAAAAAGTGCGAGAAAATGGATGAGTAGCTGGGAAGAGTAAGACGCGAGGTCTGGACGCGATAATCGATGGAAGAGCCGAAGTTTGTTGATGGAGAGTGTGGAAGGGGAAGAAAGTTGAGAGTTGGCGGGGGAGGTGCGCAATAAGTAGTTTTCGCGTAAGGGTGCGAGATCACGAATCACTCGCGCCTTCTGAGTGTTGATCGGAGCTGTTGGGGCTAGTCCCGAAACGGCCGACGCCCCGGGGTGCAGCGCAACACGAAACCAAAAAATACAGGTTGGACCCTCAGCGGCGCAGATAATGTTATTGGCTGGATATCGTATCGGGATAGCATGCTCCGCCCAGATTTGATACTAAAATCAAAGCGCCCCAGGCGGGCTGAAAAATAACACTGGCAGCGCGACTTTGCAAAGCACCTTTTGGGCCCTGCTCAGTGCCGCACCGCCCACGACAATGACTGACAAAACACGGTTTTTTTTCCACAACACACACCGCATTCACCACCGTCGTCCATCATCCCTTCTCCACCACGGTGCGAATCAGGCTTTCTTTCATGGTGACTGACTGGTTGATCTGGTCCGAGTCTCAGCTCGTCGCCTCTTTCAGCCTGCCTTTCGCTTTTCCTTCCCTCTCGGCTCACATGTCTGTGTAGTCCGGTTGGGCGTCTCGTTGAGTCACCGATGCCGCCTGCTCCCTTGGCCGTGTCGGCTCGGCGCGAAGCTTCCTGGCCAGGTGAGAGCCTTGGATGACCGTGGCGGTCCATTTTGCTGTCGCCCCAAACTGACGCCATGACTCGCTCATCCGGAACCTGTTTGGGGGTTCCGCCCTGCCAGCTTCACCACCAGGAGCGGGGAGGGCCTCCGGCCTTGCGATTTTGGGACTGATTTGCCCGCTTTCTCTGCCGGAGGACTACGGTTTCCGCTGTGACCGGGCATACAGGGCCAGGAAGCGGGTTTCAGGACCATCTGGTATGGGCGGGACAAGGACCTGGGAGCATAGGATGTCTGTTTAGCTGGTCCGTAGACACTCTGCATCGGTAGCTCGTCTCAGTTCAGATATAGCTTCACAAGCCGGGTCTCGACCCCCGTCATCGGGATCTGGACTGCTTGTGACCGGGGCAAATAGCAAGCCCTCGGGCCAAGCAGCCCGTGGCCGATCCGGAGTGCATCGGGTACTCCTCCATGCGGCTCTTCCCGCAGTTCCGGTACTTGAACCTCCGCATGTGTCATCAGGCGTCGGGGCCCGGTGGCTCTTCCCCTCGTCTTGGGATCCGATGGAGATGCGTTTCTGGGTCACCCGGGACCAATCGCGTTCAAGGGAGCTGGCTGGGGACGGTAAGGCTGATGGTGTTGACACACCTAGGTGTTCCCCAACGCGTCCCATGTGTGGGTCTTGCTTCAAGCTCAGCTCGTGCTCACAGCTACTATCTGGGTCTTTGGCTTTCATGCTGTGAGACAACAGTTGCCCCGCTAGCCGTCTAGTGTAGTATTTGGCTGCCGAGGAATTCAAGCTGGGCTGGCATGTGTGCCCGAGTCAGTGTGCGCGGGGGCTCGCCGCTTCCTGGCCTTGAAGGGTAACAGATGGTCTCGCAGTCCCTCCTCATTCATGACTGAGGTCGCCTTGATTGGGGGGAGGGCCAAGGCATCTCGCGGTAGCTTCTGTTCCGCCACAAGTTCAGCTCAGCAGCCCAATATCTACATTGGTAAGCCAGCTCCCTGACTGCACATCAAGGAGGCGAGTCGGCGGCTCTCTCAGCGGCATGTTGAGTGGGGCACATGACTTGTGAGACCTGACTTGCCGTTTTGGGGCGTGTTGTGGAGCTTGGGCCATCGCGTCACGTTGGCGCTTCTTTGGGGTCGGGTGGTTTCAGCGGCGTATTTTTCGCCAAATCACGTCGCCGGTTATCGCTCCCCACTTTTGCGTGCGGTCTAAATCAGCAGGGCCACTCCTGCCAGTCGCGTCCAGCTACAAAAAGGCCACCCCCCCTCGCCGACCACATTCTTCCTCCATCAACCAACTTCTCTCTCGCAACATCCATCACTGATCCCCACGGCTGCCATATCCATCACGACTTTCTAGTCGCATCGCATATTCCACATCGTCAATTGGATTTTCAAAACCCGTCAAAATGCCGCCCAAAGCTGCCGACAAGAAGCCCGCCACCAAGGCCCCTGCCACTGCCTCCAAGGCCCCCGAGAAGAAGGACGCCGGCAAGAAGACCGCGCCCTCGGGCGACAAGAAGAAGCGGACCAAGGCCCGCAAGGAGACTTACTCCTCCTACATCTACAAGGGTAAGTTTTGACCACTTTTTGACGCGGGTCGCGTGCTCTGCTCCCATTTGGCACGCGATTTCGCCCCACGCTCCGGTTTTTGGTCCATTAATCAGTGCTAACATACCCCAGTCCTCAAGCAGGTCCACCCCGACACCGGTATTTCCAACCGTGCCATGTCGATCCTGAACTCGTTTGTCAACGGTGAGTCGGTTCCAGGCCGAGCGCAATTTTCATTTTTTCTGACCGATTTTCAGACATCTTTGAGCGTGTCGCGACCGAGGCTTCCAAGCTGGCTGCCTACAACAAGAAGTCGACCATCTCCTCCCGCGAGATCCAGACGTCCGTGCGCCTCATCCTCCCCGGTGAACTCGCCAAGCACGCCGTGTCGGAAGGCACCAAGGCCGTCACCAAGTACTCGTCGAGCACCAAATAAGTGTTCTGGGTTTTGCTTTTTTTCGTTTTTCTCTCTTTCGGGCACAGGGTTTGCTTGGCATTTGGGAGTCATGACGAGGCCGGCCAAGGTACAGATGCCCCTTGGAGTCTCTTAATGCAACGCGTTACGGATGGGCTGCTTTTTTATGGGGCACTGCTTTTCATGGTTTACGGGGTTTGCGGCGGCTGTACACTACATGCCTTGATATCAGGGTTTCGGGCGAAATGAGATCGTGCATATGACCATGCTCTTTGGTTCCTAGACCTGGCTTGCAACCCTGTGATCGGCGATGCTCTGAACGATTCGACTTCAAAATACACGATGCGCTCTGGCTAGTCATACAGAACGATCAAACATCCCGGCGCCGATGTAATTCGAGTTGGAGAGAATCCCCGCAGGACCTCGGATCACGACGGCTTCCTCGAGGCTCAAATGCTTTACGGCTTCACCCCGTGCGGATTTAGCCGAGCCCGGCCTTGGAACGTTTCATAACCTGTGCCACAGGCTCCAGAATGCCCTTGTTGTCCAGCGCGCCCAAAGCCATTCCCTTGCTCCAGCCCATTTTTTCGAGCATCGCGCGCCCCTTGTTATCCTGGCCGAGCTCGGGGACCGACGCTCCCACAACCTCTCCCTCCCGGAGCGTCAGTGCCTTGTGGCTCGTCCTGCCTCCCGCGCTTCTGGGTGATTCAGTTCTCTGGACCTTGACATCGACGCGGTGGAAGTATTTCCGATGGACGCGCGTCGCCGCCTTGTCGACATGGCTGGCTGCGTCTTCAATACGGGTAGAAGCGTACTTGAAGGTGCGGTTGGTGCGATAAAGCACAGGACGGCGTTGGTTGCCCTGGCCAGTGGACTTTGACTTGATGTTGAGCTTGTTCGCGATTTCATGAAGGACCATGCGCGCATGTTTGTCGAGTGGGGGGAAGTCGAGGCTAAGTTGACGTCAGGTTGACGGAGCGCTTCTTGCAAGCCAAGAGGGTACTCACCGTTCCACGGAGCCGAGAAGAAACGAGGTCAGCTCCGCTTTGATATCGTCGAGCTTCATGCCCGAGGGATACTTGACACGCAAGTCGTTGGAATCCATGTTTTTGCCCAGCAGCCCCCCAGCACGGAGTGCCTCGCGTTCCAGCTTACGAATCTTCTTCCGTTCTCTGTCGCGCTGCCATGCAGCCTGAAGAGCTGCCTCAATCTTTGAGTCAGAAACGTTGAAGTTGGGAGGTCGCTTGCTGCGGCGCTTTCGTGACTGCCCGGTTAGTTGACTCCAATTGGCCAGATCTAAATCGTCGAGTGCATCCGCTACTCGAGCAGCACTCGCATGCCTAGCTGGCGCCCGGCTTGAGCTTGCACTAGCGGTGTGTTTTCCACGGGATTTCGTGGTTTCCCTCTGAGCAAATGAGCTCGTGAAGAGGAGCAGGTCATCGCCTCCAAGGCCCAGCTCTTCTTGCTTGGCAAGAAGCCGGGCGAGCGTTTCATCGTCCACAGCCGCATCCATCTCCTGGTCGTCGTCCCCGTTCACCGAGTCGTCCATTTCGGAATCATCCATTTCGGAATTACCAATATCGTATCCAGGGGCCGAAGATCTTTCGTCATCCGAAGAATCGTTCCGTCCGGGCGACTTCCCATCGTCAAACCCGAAGTTGACGGCCTCGTCGTCGCCACCAAGGTCCCTGTAACCGGACAGTGACCGGAGATGGCTGGCGAGAGGGTCATCGTCCGAGTTGGTGGTCATATTGGCGATGTAGTCTGCCAGTATGGCATCCTCGTCACTGTCCTCCATGGCTCTCCGAGTCTGGCGGAAACCGCGCCGGGATCTTGACCGTTTTCGCAGAGGCCGAGTGGGACGGGTGATGCTTCGAGACTCGGAGTTGCTTGGCCCCGCCAAGGCCTCGGCTTCACGCTTCAGTGGTGTCACTGAGGCCGTGGCTGAAGCGCTGGGACGGCACTCTTTGGGGCGACACTCTTCAGTGCGATCAGAAGCGCCCGGAGCGCCCGCGAACCGACCTTTGAAGAGAATGACCTCTTCACTTGAATCAGATCCGTCAAGGGACGATTTTGGACTTGGAATCCGCGGGGGAGGAAGGCCAGTGTCAAGGACAGATTCGCCTTCCCCTAGGTCGAAGAAAAACAACTCTTTCTTTTCGCTTTCTTGAGCATCTTCAGACTCGTTTGCACCGACGACAAACTGCTCTGTGCTCGCCCCCTTGATCATAGGGGTCTCTTGACGGGGGCCTTCGATAATCGTTTCACCTTCCCTGTCATCAATGATTTCCATCTCCTGGATCTCGGCAGCCTCCATTCGAGCGCTGTCGCCAGTCACCTCAACAGCATCCTCAGCACGCTTATCAGCCGTCTCGGATTCGGAGACATGGCTGGAAGGCTTCTGTTCCTTCAGAGGCTCGACGACGCCAGCGCTCACGAATGTGACGGGTTTCTGTCGAAGCTTGGCATCGCCCGAGCCCCAATCCAAGGAATACTGATGGGATGCCGTGTTCCTGGCTTCATCCTTCATTGAGAACCCTGTAAAAGATCAGACATCCGGCATCCGTGAGTAGAGATGGCGGGGATCCCAGCCCCTACCATGTGAGGCAGCCGCCATCGTGGGTGTTGAGGGGATGGACTGTCGGATCCTACCCCGGGACGGAGTAGGCCGACCCCGGGGAGCCTTGCGGCCGGAAGGGGGCCTTTTGTCCCACTTAGGCGGCATGGCTGCCGCGGCGGACACAAAGCGGAAGTCGGACGCGAAACTTGACACTCTAGACCAAGCAATTTCCCTCGGGCCGATCAACGAGTAAGACAGCCGTAATGCCACACTGCTCAAACCATTGGATGAGGAGTTTGACCTCGTGGTAATGACTGTAATGTTTGTTGCACAGGCTTGACTCTGGTGGCCGAGAAATCTGGATGGTCTGGGGGCAAGTTACACAACAAGAGGCGAGAAGCAGCCGCAAACGATCTGGAGGTCCCGACACAGAACAGGAAGGTTGGGGTTAACCAACATTCACGACCAGGTACGTTGAATTCACCTGTTATCTGGGAGCGATAAGGTGTCACGTGAATGAATTGATCTCTGCTGTTAACTATCAGTTAAATGGGTAAGCTGTCTGCAAGCCCCACGTCCGGTCAGCCTTGCGGGGAGATGTGGGCCGAGGACTCATATGACATAACGGATACCTCACGTCCCGTCCTACCCTGTGTTGGGGTGCGTCACTGGTGCGCAGGGCTCCAGCCAACTCGCGACATCCCCCTAACGTAGGCGCGTCAAGAACCAAGCTGTCTCCATCCGGCGTGCGATGTCCCTACACTAAATTCTTGGGCCCAACGGGTGCGACATTCGAAACAGACGTTTCAGTACATGCCTGGTACATACCAGGTACCTGCCTATCTGTCCGGATTACCTGACCTCTGAGTGATTCGCTGCCCCCCCTCGGTCTGGTCTAACCTACAGCGAGCCGGTGGTTTCCGCAAACCGCATCACAGCAAGTGTTGCTCTTCACCCGGGTACGGCTCGATGACCTCCCAACGGCAGGCAAACAGCAGCTGGCAGTCCGCCGTTTCGAGTACCTCCCCTAAGTTGGTGAGTGCAATGGAGGTTGCTATCGCCGCCGGCGCAGAGGTGGGCCGAGTAGGCCGCCGCATCTTCCAGAGGATCTGGGACCCAACACCCGTCAACCAGCGAGACTTGGACCAGCCGGTCTGGTGTCTGGGCCGCTCATACACGCTCGGCGCGAAGCCGTCAGGGATACCACCACCCTTCGCTGCCAGCACCCCGCCCGCCGACAGCAACATCGACAACGCCGCCCCGGGAACAAAAGCCGCGACCCCTCCCGGCACGCAGCAAGTTCTCGACACACCACCCGATTCTGTCGCAAGCAGCTTCGATTCGTCGCTCGTCTACGAGGAGGACTCGGATCCGGATGGCGGCTGGCCGCCGGCGTTCTTGGATGATTTCGAGTCCCGGATATGGATGACCTACCGGACCGGGTTCGAGCTGATCCCCAGGTCCACCGATCCCAGAGCAAACTCGGCCCTGTCGTTCGCCATGCGACTCAAGACATCCTTTGGTGACCAGACGGGCTTCTCATCGGATACTGGCTGGGGCTGTATGATCAGGTCGGGCCAGAGCCTACTGGCCAACGCGCTCCAGATCTCCCGGTTGGGACGTGGTATGTATCTGTCTGGCAACAGCTCAGTTGATCGCGAGTTAACCTCCGGGGCGGCAGATTGGAGACGAGCTACGGATCCCGATGCCGAGCGCGAGATACTATCGTTGTTCGCCGACGACCCACGCGCCCCTTATTCGTTGCACAACTTTGTCAAACACGGAGCGGCGGCGTGCGGGAAATACCCTGGGGAGTGGTTTGGACCGTCGGCCACAGCACGATGCATTGAGTGAGTCACTCCTGTATCAACCCAACCCGCCCTGGAGTCGGGGCGGCGCGGAGGAAGGTGGAGAGGGCGGGCCTGTTGGGTAGCTGACAAACGCAGGGCTCTAGCGAACCAACATGAGAGTTCATTGCGGGTATACTCAACGGGTGATCTTCCGGACGTCTACGAAGACAGCTTCATGGCCGTTGCCAACCCGGACGGCGAACACTTCCATCCAACATTGATTCTGGTATGCACGAGGTTGGGTATTGATAAGATCAACCAAGTCTATGAGGAGGCTTTGATCTCCACTCTGCAGATGGAGCAGTCTATCGGCATTGCGGGGTACGCAGCTTCCCCAACCCCAGTTTCTCCCTGCTGATCCGGTTCTCATGACTGACACTCCTTTCACCCTCTGTTCTTCAGAGGTCGACCCTCATCATCTCACTACTTCGTTGGCGTCCAAGGACAATGGTTATTTTACCTCGATCCTCACCATCCCAGGCCAGCTCTCCCCTACCGCGAGGCCCCAGAGGACTACACAAGCGAGGAGCTGGGCTCTTGCCATACGCGGCGCCTGCGACATCTCCACGTGGAGGACATGGACCCCAGCATGTTGATCGGCTTCCTGATCAAGGACGAGGATGATTGGGACACGTGGAAGAGTGCTGTGAAGCATGTGCAGGGCAAGTCTATCATCACTGTCTCGCCTCACGATCCGGCGCGGGGTGCGGGCTCTGGACGGGCGGAGGCCATCGATGAAGTCGAGACTTTGAGCGACGATGACGATGACGCGGACACGGTGCTTGAAGCATAGTCCTCTCAGGAGACACATAGAACCCACATCGGCAACGACACGGGCGACTGGTTCGGTTGTCGGTTCCCGCCCCGCGTCTTCTATGTTATCTCGTGCTTCCGACTGTGAGTCGGGCGAGCAATCGGATTCTGGTGGTCTCCGGATTTTGGTGTCCCGAACGGAGGTGGCAAGCTTGGGCTTTGTTACATCGCTCGTCCAGCCCCCTTCCGCTCCCTCATGCGCCAGGATGCTAAGGTTGTATACGATACCATAGCAGCTTTGTGAGCATGACGGTGTATTGGACTGCTTTCAGCGCGTTTCTCAGTGGCGTGAAACGGAAACGTGCCAAAGAGCTACGCCATTAACAAGCCCCATCATCGGCGCTTCTTTTTGCCTATCTTGGCGTTGGAGACAGGGACAGGCGCGGCGTGCTCGGGATTCGCCTTGATGTGGGCAAACAGCTTAGTCCGGGACGCGAAGGTCTCCTGACACACGGCGCATTTATGCTAAGGTGTCGGGGGTTAGCAGTCAGGACCTCCAATGTGTTGTTAACTTTGGGAGGGTGGCGGGAACTTACGGAAGCAGACGCCTGGGCCTCGGCGGCCGCGCGGGCAGCCTTTTTCTCCCGTTTCAGTTTGGCTTTGCCGACCTTTTTTTCCGTCTCCTTCTCGTCGACTAGTGTGACGCCGTCCAGACTAGCCGCCACAGAGCCCATAATGTCTGACGTGCTGGATTCTGCGTTCGGCGACGCCGTTCCTTTTCGCATCCCGTTTAAGATGCGCTCCTCAACCGCTGAACGCGGTGCATAATCATCGTCCTCGGTGTCGGATTGAGATGGTGTGCCTTGATCCGTGATATCATCCCCACTTGCAAGTGGCTCGCTCTCCCTTTCTTCCACGTCGCGTTGCTTTTGGCGAGCGGCTGTTTCATCCTCGGCTGTACCGTCCTCTTCGCCTCCCGGTCCGTCACGGGTTGCTGCCGATGGTGAACTATCGGGTACCGACTCCTCGAGGTCGAGAAACGCGTTCTCCTTCTTCATTTGCCTTTGGAGCTGCTGCACCGCCTTGAGGTGTTTCTTGCTCTTTTCGTGAGCTTCGAACTGGTTCTCACTTTTGAAGGTTTTGTTGCACACCACGCATTCAATCTCCTCCACTTCATCCTCTTCTTCTGATTCCGAGAACTCGCCGTCGTAGTCCTCCTTATCCCGTGACTGTGCCCATTCCGGCAGAACATAGTCAGCCAGCTTTTCTTGGTTAGCAGCCCGTGACCGTGCGGCCTGGGCGGCGGTGGAGTTCCGCAGCGCCTGCTGCCTCTCCGCCTCAGACTGCTTGCTGGGCACGTAGCGAGGATCTCGCTTCTTGACGAAGGCCACCAGCGACCGGACGGCATCGTTGAATTCCCTGATACCCTCGTCGCGGAATTTCTGGTTCTCCTTCTGCATCAGGCGGCGGATCTGACGGTCCGGGGCGTCCTGCAGACGGTACTTGTCCCTCCAGCTGAACGTCTTCTTGGTTGAGAAACTCGACCACACATTGTAGAACGGCTTGGCCACGGCGTTGTAATCGTCCTTGGCCTGGCCAAATGGGGGATATTCCGTCGGGGCGAGCCCCGCCCGCTCGCACGCAGCCGTTTCTTCAGCAGCCAGCTGGTCAAAGAATGCGTTGAGAATCCCGAAGAAGCCTCTTTGGCTGTCATCCATCGGCACGCTCGAATTGAACCGGCTCATCAGAGCGAAGATCGCATTGGCCGACGTGTGGCCACTCCCGGACCGGTCGGCAGGCCCGGCGTCGGCGACGTTGTCCTCACCGCTGAGGATGGCATCGCGGTGCGAATCGTACCAAGCACGCTCCTGGGGGTCGGAGAGAATCTCGTAGGCAGTCTGCACTTCGGCAAACCGTCTCGTTGCGTTCTCGGTGTCGTTGAGGTTGCGGTCTGGATGGAGCTCCAGGGCTTTCTTCTTGTACGCACGTCGGATCCTAGCAAGACGGTCAGGGAACCGGCCAAATATCCCAAATACCAAACATGATTCGAGACTCACTCCTCATCAGACGCATCGCGGTCTACTCCAAGCAGCTCGTAGTAGCACGTCTTGCGCGCAACCGCAGCCTGGGTGCCGCCGCCCCGAGGGGCAGACTGCTCCGCTCCCATCGCAACGCCGTCTTCGCGTTAACAACCTTGGAGATGGCTCGGCTAGGTGCATATGCCGTATGGAGCCGCTGGCGTCGCTGGACTGAGTGGTACAGTATGTACCGTTGAATCTCAAATGTGGCACACGGCATGCGGACAGCACAGTATGACCAGACAGCTTGTCTTCACTGTGGGGCTCGAGCAAAATCGATGCGTTGGAGGTCCTGCTGTACCGTACGTCACTGTGCGTAATTCCGTTCCGTATGCATTGCAACGATCAGAAAAAAACATCTGTTACAGATAACATTCTGTACTGGTTCATTCCTGATCGAACCATCACATACGAGGCAGTTACCAAAACGTACTGTATTGACGGAGTACACTAGGTACACTATGCCCGGGAAGCCCAAAACGGCGGGTCAGGGTTCATGAGAAACGCTCACATGATGTCAGGCACTTGTGACATGCCCAGTGCGACACAAACACTAACTTCCTGAGTAAGTACCTGTCACGCGACGCCGGTCGGTGAGCCTTGTCCATCGAGGTGTTGCCTACAAAGCATGCGGTTGTTGCCGACAGAAGTCCATGTTGCGACTGGGAGCGAAACCGGTTGCAGGGACGCACCAAGTTCTCGGGCTTGAAGCAAGATGAACAGGGGCGAAAAGAAGCCGCTAAAGTGATCAAGGTTTCTTATTACATACAAGTCCCACCATCATTCTTAGCGCGGTCCTGAGAGCGGCAGACCAGCACCAGTTTGAGGCCTTCACCAGCCAACTCCTCAACCGCTCTTGAGCTATTTTTCCGCGGGTTCTCTCCAACATTCCTGCGGGCCAGCCTTCTTCTGCGCCTTTGTTCTAAGCCGTCCGATTTGCAGTTTTCGGTCTGTGAGCATATGGACTCGCATCCCGCCATGCGCAGGCTTCTTCTCCCAGTCCGGTCGTTTGTGTTCCCGTTAACGCTATTGTCACGATGAAGTTCGGCCGCGCGTTCCAGGAGGCGCTGGCCGCGGACACCTATCCACAGCACTGGGTGGAGAAGGCCGTCCCCTACCGTCAGCTTAAGAAACTCCTGGGCAAGGTCCGGGAGGAGCTCATCAAGGCCGGCTACGACCCCGACACGCTGCACCGTCTCCTGGCCGACCACAACGCCGAGTACCGCCTGGAGACTGACGCGTCTCACTTGCTACGGCCGAAGCTGGTGGTGCGCCCAGCCCTTGGTGGCCCCTCGCCGGAGCCCGCGACAGAAGAACCCGGGAGTCAGGCGGAGCTGGCGTCTCTGGCATCAGACGGCGACGATGCTAACCTTCTCGGGTCCAGCCACGAACACGACGGCGCCGGCGATCACGATGACTGGGTTAAGATCCCCTTGGCATCAGACGCCAGGTTTTTCAGCCTCCTGCAGAGCGATGTCACGGAGCTCGATACGCTCCAGGACGAGGAGAGGCATTCGATGATCAGCAAAATCCACGACCTCGGGGCAGAGATTGCCGAGGTGGCCAAGCCGCGCAAGGGGGTTATCAAGCTGTCGAAGTCTGACCTCTACCGGTGGCGGGAGATTTTCGAGCTCTACCTGGCTGCGCAGGTCTTCTTCTCTACGACCGAGGCCTCGGGAGGGCTACGCGACAGCGAGAAGGCTCGAAAGCAGCTAGTCTGGTTCCAGGACGAGGTCAACAAACGGCAGCTTCCGCGGAAGTTCAAGATCGAGTCCAGCGCTGTAGCATACTCGCACTTTCTGGCTCTAAACGCGACTCTGCTGCAGAATTTGCAGTTTCAGGAGCTGAATCAGACCGCAGTGGCCAAGATCATCAAGAGTGAGTAAGATGGCGCTCGCCGTGCACCCAGTTCTGATTCCTGATTCCTTACCGCCCAGAGTTCGACAAGCGGACGTCGCTGGGGGTCAAGACGACCTTCCCCAAGGCCATGTATTCGGCACACTTCATTTCGGAGGCCATCTCCAAGGACATCTGCGCTCAGTTGGCTCGCGAGGTGGTCAACCGGGTTCCACAAGTCGTGGATTACACGTGCTCGATCTGTGAGTATTGATTCCTCCCTCCCCGTAGGACGTCAGAGGGCACAGGTCGCATACCTCCGTCTTCTGGAGACGCGAGCCTCTAGGCATGGCTGACCGGTAGCGGAAAAAAAACAGGCTTCTCCATCTGCTGGCTGCCGGTCCGACTGGACTGTGACCATCTCTTCTGCATCCGATGCATGATCAAGATGCAAAACCAGAACAAGCGGTACTGCCCGCTGTGCCGGGCCGACGTGGTCCAGCGCGCGAATGAGAGTAAGTCTTCAATGCAGTTTGTCCCTGGTTTTAGCTGAGAATCCATCACCGCTGACTCGCCGCTCGCAGCCCACATCGATGAGAAGCTGGTGCGCTATCTCGAGCAGTGGTTCCCCAAGGAGACCAAGGAGAAACAGGCCTACAACGAGATCGAAAGGCGCAAAGAGCTGTTGGGGGATGTATATGTAAGTGAGAATCCACCTCACTGTCTCGTCATGTGAGTTGCATGGCAGCCAGCGGAGAGAGGCCACGCGGAGCGTTCGGCTTTTTTGCGCAGGTGCATACACAGACAGACACACACGACGACTATGATACCAACGAGGGAGTGACGGTCAAGTAAATGTAATGCTTAATCTTGAAGCAATCAAGCCTTGTACGTTGTTGTGCTTGGTCATTCTTGGCTTTTGGCACCCTCTTCGGCGGCGGCCTTGAGCGCCGCCTCGAATACATCCACGATTTTATCCGTCTCCTCGAGCCCGACACTGATGCGGATCAGGTGGGGCTCGACGCCAAAGCTCTTCGCCCAGTCTAGCTCCTGGTAATGCGCCAGGAGCACATAGGGCGAGGTGAGGGTAAAGTTGGTTCCCAGACTCGGGCCCTTGGCCGTGTCGATGGCGTCGTAAAAAGCGACCGCCTGCTGGGGCCGGTGGAAGACGACGGACAGCAGGCCGCCGTATCCCCCGCCGGGCAGCTTGCACGCCTCGTAGTTGGCCCTCGTTTCGTTGTACTTCGGGTAGAAGACGTCCTTGACCAGCGGGCTGCTCCGCAGGACCTCGCAGATGGCCTCGGCGTTGGCGTTGATCCGGTCGATGCGCGAGGCAAAGTCGCGGCTGTTGCGCTCCATGAACATGACGTCCTCGGGCCAGTACGTGTCCTCGTACTCGGTGCGCGCCCACCGCTTCAGGGCCGCGTAGTACCGGCCGTTGGGGTTGAAGATGGCGCTGCCGCCCATGACGTTGCAGTCGCCCGAGAAGATCTTGGTCAGGCTGCTGACCACGATGTCGGCGTAGGGGAGCACGTTGACGTTAGCGAACGTGCCGATGGTCTCGTCCACCACGACGGCAAAGTCGTACTTGTCGGCGAGCTGCCGGATGCGGCCGAGGTTGGGGCACGTCAGGAGAGGGTTGCCGGGGAATTCGCAGAAGAGCGCGAGGAACCGCTCGCCGGCTTCTAGGCGCTGCTCGAAGGCATCCAGATCCGACTCGGACGTGCGCCCGTAAAACACAGCACCGGGCCCAAACTTCTGGAGAATCTTGAGGGTGTCTACGTAGGGAAAGCCGAAGTTGACGCTCTTCAGACTGCCGCGGGCGGCAAGGAGGGCGCGGTGGGAGTGGAAGATGGCGCTCATGCCGCAAGGGAACAGGTAGACGTCGTCCTCCTTGAGATTCACCACGCCACGCGAGTTCGACTCCATCTCGTGCTCTGGCGGCGGGGCAGCGGTGGGCTCGCTGTCGCTCCGGAGCGCACCGGCGATTCTCCTCCTGATGGCGGATTTGGCAGGCTGGACCAAGGAGACGTCGAGGTTCCTGCCGAAACGCTCCTCGAGAAAGCGGAACGTCTCCTGAATGTCGGGCCCGGCCCCGGAGTCCCTGTCCGGGCTGGGTTTGGGCGACGGCGTCGCTCTTGTCACGTCGAGCGATGACGGCCGCTGGTAGCGCTTGGGACCCTTACAAGGCTTCGGGCTCGCGGGAGCCGGGGTCGTAGTCCCGTCATCCAAGCGGAGCAGTCCATCTTTGAAGAGCGCATGACAGAACTCGGCCCTGCGGCTGGACACGCCGTCGCCCGTGTGCTGCCAGTACTGCTTGAGGAAGGGGAACGCCTCCTGCGAGCCGAGCACAGCACATATGGTGGGAGCGAGCGACAGCAGGGCGTCGGGCGTCGCTTTTGTCGTGTCCAAGACGAGATGGACCGTTTGGAGCGAGGCCGCAGCCGCGGGAGGGGCGCGAGCCTTCACAAAAGACAAGCAGCGGGCCGCTATCTGACGCGTTGGGAACAGAAAGGCCTTGGAGCCCTGCGTGCCGAACTTTGCCACGATGTCTGCGGCAAAAGCTTGGATGCTCCTGTGGATGAAGAAGCTAGCGGGTGTGTTAGCTGACGGGGCAGTCCACATAAAATGACGGCGGAGGGGGAAATCACCGAGGATAGCCAGTTTCCATGCGTCCAATGACCCAGTCCTCGCCCTCCTCGTAGCCAATGTTGGACCGCCATGTTGGCAGGGAGAAGCTCACAGCCTGGAAGACCGGCGTTAGCTACGGACATGCGGAGGGTGGCCAGCCCGCTTCAAGGACGATACTGGCGGGGGGGCGGGTGATTGTGGCTTACATGGGCTGTATGAGGGGGGATTGACTCCCCCAGATTGAAGTTGGGCATTTGTCAGGGGCGGCTTGGGTTGACCTGTTATGGTTCTCTGGCAGGTCAGACTTGCTTCTCTGGCTGCACTCTTCCCGGAGCTGTGATGGGACGCGGGTCACGGCACCAGAAGGGGAGCTCGTGCTCAATGTACAGAAGAGCCGTAACGGAACGTCCGTTGTTGACTCACTCACTCACTGCCTTCCAAGGTAGAGCCGGTCCCGCCGCGGTCCGGTATCAGTGTGGAAGTATACTTAGGTGTGTAAGTACCAGGTACGCCATGCACAAGCTCCAATTGTCGTGGTCTGCTGCCACACTTTGTCTTCTGTGTTACTCACCGCGTTGGAGTGAGAACCGTGCAAGTCATGAAATGCAGGGGGGGTCATTTGTCCACTCCGATTTAGGAGGAGAAAAAGCGGGTTGGTCAAATATGGGGTTGGCCGTCTCCCTGGCAAAACAGCGCCAAATTTTCCGGGCCTGCTGCTCAAAAAGCAACTCGGCCATCAGACACGCAGCAGTAACTATACAGAGCCCATATACTACATTCAGAACCCGGTGAGATGAGGGCGCACGATCCTGGTATCATGGTCATTGAAGCTCCTGTGTATTCCCGCCACACCCCTGAGACGCACCCGACTGCCGCTTGTGCCCCTCCCCCACTGCGCTTCCAGGAAGAAAAAGGCGGGGTCTTGCACGCTGCAGCCACCCGGCCCCGATTGCGGGGCGAGGCGTCGGCATGGGCCCGTTGAGCTGCGTTTCAGCTTAGTTACATAGATCTCGGAAGTGGTCGATGGCCAGGAGTACTTGATCAAGCCAGTCGGTCGCCAACCGGTCCTTCTGCACGGCACCTGCTCACCTCCCAGGGGAGCCCTCGGAACGCCGCAAGATTCCTGTGGCCTTCCAGTCGCCGCCTGTGTGGTGAAGGGTGCTCCACTAGCGTGTTTTCGCAGGCCGGGTGAAAACCCCAATTTCACTTGTCCTGTGGGTGAAGACGCCACCATGGAGGATATTCTGTAACCATAGCAGTATATCTCTACCCATCATCCCAGCCTTGCAAGCTTGACTGCGCGTTTTCAGATGTGAGAAAAACACCACATACTTCTCAAGGGCTGGCCTCCAACCAGTCATCCATGTCTTCTCTCGCAGACACCCAACTGCTTGGAGGCGGGTCAGCTCATATAAATCACGGAAAACAGGGAGAGGCGCTCAGCGATACCCGATAGCTCTAGAAGGCTACTGCGGACAGGCGAGAATCCGGAAGCACATTGGTTTTAAGCTACCCTAAGCATCAGTCGAGATTACCTTAGGCATCGTCATCCTGCATAACCAAACAGTCCGCTTTATACAAGATTCCACATCGCCCTGGCCGTAAAACCTGTCGTCCCTCGATAAGTCCTCGTCCTGTTGACCGTCCCTGTTATTCAGTTTTGTTATTCAGTAGTCGAGGCCAAGCCTCCATTCTGTTATGCAGCATCCCCAACCACAGATCCACAACAATATATAGAGCATGCCGGTATCTCGAGCAAAGCCCCGCAGAGGAGCGGGAGCGGGATAAGCCCCCGGCCAGTTGGCAAGAATGACGCACGCACACTTGCACACGCACACGCACACACATCAGTAGCGCGACCGCCCGCTCCTCCGGCTGCCCACGCAGCTGATGCTGTCGCTGGGCGCGATGCTGTCCGCGTCGTCGTCCACATCATCGCCGACGGCGTCGTCCCACCTCGCATGGCTACTGCCCACGCGGCTGTCAGGCAGCGGCACGTGGCGGGCCGACACATACGTGGAGGGCCGGCTCGGCGGAAGGGGGACGTCGCGCGCCGAGATGTAGGTCGGTGCGCGGCTCTCCGGGAGCGGGACGTTGCGGGCGGAGATGTAGCTCCCCTCTCGGCTGTAGACTCGGGGGCTTCCTCCGCCTTTGATGGTTGTTGTTGTCGTCGTTGTTGTTATCACCCGACTGGCCGACCTCGAGTGCGAGCTCACGTGCGGGAGCGGCGCGAAAGGGTCGGCTGCTGGTGGTGGCGGCGGCGCGCGGACCGTGCTGCTCGACCGACGACTGCGGGCCGAGACGTAGGTGTCCCGGTCCGGGCTGTCGTATGTGTAGCTGCGCTGCACGATCGGCGGATGCCTCGAGCTCCGCGAGCTCGCGTAGCTGCGATGCTCCGCCTCCCCGCCGCCGTACGGCTCTCTGTAGCTCGCCGACTCACTGCGGGGCCGCGCAGAGGAGGCGCGGGACCGGGAAAAAGGTTGGCGGCCCCGCGCGTCATCGTACCTGTCGTCCGCGTCCCTACTCCGAGGCGCGTCGACTATGCTGTAGCGAGCGATGTATTCGGGCGGAGGCCGGCGGTAGTCCGAGGGAGCTGGGTAGTCGCTCTGGTACCAAACCTTCTCCACCTCCCGTTCCACATCGACGTAGCGCGTCTTGCGACCTGAATACCCATCGTACTTTGACGGGAACGTCGATCGGCGGGCGAACGACGACATGTCGGCTTCCTCACGGGGAGCTCTGCTCTTCTCGCTCTTGAATACGTTGTAGGTGAATGCGCCGCCCAGAGCAGCGCCGGCAGCAACACCAAGCAATGTCCCAACGACAGCGCCAGCGCTCAGGCCGTTGGAGTTCTCGCGCGCCGAGGTGGCAGGCTCGTAGACGGAGGAGCCCGCCGTCACACTCCGTCTGAGCCCGGGCTTCGGCTCGTCGCCGTCTTCGGAATACCGGGAGTACGGCCGACGAGAGACCGTGCGGGGAGAGGCGCCCGAGGCCGAACCGGGACCGGCAGGGGACGGGCGCGACGAGAAGGCAACGTCGTAATTCCAGTCCAGAATGCGGCTCGCTTCGTCGGTGGTCGACCGGGTGTAGCGTACGGTCGAGCCACGGTAGTTGGAAGGGTAGTCGGCGGGCGGCTGATAGACAATCTCCATCAGGTTGCCGTCGAAGTCGGTTATAAGCACGCGGGTTTCGCCACCGCTCGTAGCCGTCCGGCGCGCCGACGCGCCACTGGCAGCAGCGAACCCGTCAGAGAAGTGGCGGGGGTGGGCGTCCCGGGAGACGTCCGGATTGGCCCGCAGGGCAAACTCGTAGGCGTCGTCGGCCGCGGCCGGCGAAGGGGCGCTGAGCACAATGCGCGAGGTCCTCAGGGGCCGGTCTCTGCTGGAGACCACCTGCCGGATCTGGAAAACCGGGGCACTCCTCGAGGGGTCTCCGTAGGTGATGGAAGGGAAATGTCGATCCTCGGTGGACAGGTACCGCAGGCCAAGGGGCTGGATGATGGCGGAGTAGAATGACGACGAGGAGGGGAGGTGTTCAACCTCCAGAAACGGGAGCATCAGTGCGGCTTAACCGGCCGGCCGGGGCATGCCTTAAAGGCAAGCAGCAGCCTTTAACGCGCAGGCGAGCAGTGCGAAGTGCGGGAGTGACAGGGCGGGCTGAGCAAGGGTGCTCTCGTGAGCTGAAGGTCCCAAGCAAGCAACAGCACGCGGCCGAGCCTCGAGCGTGAGGCCACAGCAGCTGCCCTCGGCTTGCGTGCTCGGTCCTTTGAGGTCGAATGTTGCACCAAAGAGTCTTGGAACGAAAGAGGGAGCTCCTCCTCGGGCCGTTGCAGATCCAGTGAACGTTGGCCACCTTCACCTGACCGTTTGCATGCCGTGAAAGGGTTGGGCAGGAGAGACGCAAACCGGGTCTCACACCAGCAGCGCCACTCAGGGGAAGGACGCCCAGGGCTGGAGGTTATAGAGGTCCCGCCAAGACTAATTTCGGCCAATTGTCGGCAATGTTTTTACAGCGTCAATACCCCGCCAAGACCGCCAAGGGGTTTGCACTATCGCCACGGGTTAGCCACGGGTTAGTTCGCCGGGGGTGCGGGGGGCGGCGCTAGCCCCCCGCTGGTTAGGATTCGGGTTAAGGTTAGGGTGAGGGTCAAGGTTAGGGTACGGATTAACTTCGTTTTCTTTTTTTTCGATTTGGTTGAGGTTTGGTAAAGTTGTTGCTGCGAGTCTTCGTGATTGTACATTGTCGATGTTGCTCTAAGTCGTCGCGGCCCCGCTCACCCCGTGGCGATTGTAAATACTTGTAAGCGGCAACCTCCGAAATTAGTCTTGGCGGGACCTCTATAACCACGACCCGCCCAGGAATTATGGGGAAGCCGGGCAGGTGGCTTGGCCGCGTGCCAGGGCCAAAGACGGTGGTGCCCAACCTGGCGGCCGGCCTTGATGCCCCCGGCCCCCACAAACGCAGCAAGTTGTGGTCCAACGAACTTTGTTAACGTTGCTTGACCAGCAACTCTGAAAGCAGAAGCATGGGAAGCCGATCTCCCTGACCAGGCCGGGAGGGCCCCGCACCAAGTGTCTGTACGACATAGATTACCACTTTGGCCCATTTTCTGCACCAGATCGAGTCTTGTTGAACTCTTGTGATCTGGTCTTGCATGTGCGAGCCTGCAGAGGATCGAAATCGGGCCCAGACGAGTGGTATGCACATTCTCAGGTCTCGCCCTGCCGCGCGTAAGGCGCCGAGCTGGTAAGCTGTGGTGTCGACGTTGCGAGTTGGGGTGGCTCAGTGAGGGACGGAGGGAGCCCAGACGCAGCGGAAGAGTTACGTTAACGGATACTTCGCCTCTGCATGCGGTCCGGCTGAGAGTGTTTCTCAGCCTGCCACGTCGAGTCTGCCCCAATTTTCTGCAACTGCAATGCCCCGCCGTTCCCCTCACCGCGAAATGGTTCGTTGTCGCTGCGGCTTGACCGAGAGAGACGGCCCATTTACCTGCTTCCCAGGGATTCATCAGCGCCCCGGGATTCAATCTCGAAGCTTCGTCCCAAAAAAGAGGCAAGGCCAAGATTTTGCTGGTGTCGGCGTTGTGGTTGAGTGCTGCGTTCGCTTGAGCGTCAGCTCTAACCATCGTTACCCTAACAAACCCCGCTGCTCACTGGCGGCCTGCAACGCGGGGTCCACAGGTCTAAGTTACGGCCCAACCGACAGAGCTCAGAGTACCCAAGATGGCTCAGACTTGAAAAGGCCAGAAAAGAGCCCATATCCTACGGTGCACTGCAAGTGAATGCAAGCTCAGAGCCCAGTGCAGGCCATTAAGCCCGACCCAAGTCACATTTAAAACCTCGCTACCAGTACTCCCAAGCCCATGTCATTCGCAACCCCAGCATCAGGAAACCCTGGTTCGACAACTCCCGGCCATGCGGGACAACCCGTCCCACCAGTGTCTGTACTGATCTGGTACCTGAAAGCTCTCCCGAGCTTGCGGGACCAGAAAATTTCGGGCGCAGATGTGGCGAAGCTGCTGGTTAGTTACAGAATAAAGACAGCGAGTAGGAGGGCAAACAGGCCCATCAGGGTCGGGGGGAAAGGCAAGAAAGAAACAGGGCAAAGGGGAAGACGCGGGCCAGGTTGAAGTGGCACCGCGCAGACGACGAAAGCGTCTTGGGATCCGTTGTTGAACGCCCCATGTTTTGGTTGCAAAAACACCGACAGCTCAAGCACAGACATCCCAAGTTCCGGAAGACAATGGCGGTTGACCGCGATGTTGTATCACGGAACGCGCTCAATGCAACCGCAGCTCCCTAGATGGAAATAGAGGGCTGACAGATCTTTCCATCCAATCCCCTACCCTGTCGATATTAGCGGGGGAGGTCGGCGTAGCGACCTAGATGATGTCCCAGGCATCCTCGGCGGCGTGGCAGAACTTGCTGCAGGCAACGCTCGCCGAGAGGCTGTAGTTGCTGATCGCAATTTTCTCGTCCACGTAGGCGTCGGCAAAGTTATCCGGACCCTTCGCCATGGCGCCCACGAAGACGCAGATGCTCTCGTTCGGCCCCAGCGTGTCGATGTAATCGCGCACTCGCACCAGCGGCGCATCAAAGCTGAGCGTTATCTTCCGGCAGTTGGGCGGCAGATGGTCGGTGATCGGGTTCTGGATCACCTTGAGGAGCTTCTCCTGCGAGTTGGTGCCCTTGATTGAGAGACGGTGGAGCAGCTGCACCATCAGGCCGGCGAAGCGCTTGAACGTCCGCGGGATGCGGACAGTCGGCGACACCTCGATCAGCACGCCCTTGGCAGTCTGGATGTATATCTGCAGTTTTCCGGCCTTGTTGATCGGCGAGTCGAGGAGGGTGAGTAGGCACTGTGCCAGCGGAGTCAGTCGCTGGCTGCTGTACAGGACAGGTAGATGTCCGGGCAGAGCGCGGTTTGGTTCAGACCTGGTGTGTGATGTCCGGCCGCGCGTCGCTAATGTCCCTGTTCATTTTCCGCATGACGCCAATGTGCTCGTCGCTGTTGAGCAGCGAGTATTTCTCCTCTCTCTGCACGCCCATGCGGCCGGCGCTGCTGTGCGACGCCTTGTAGGTCTCGAGGCTGGCATTAGATAGCACGACAATGAGCCGCTTGGTGTCCTTGTCGGTTGGCGGGATGGGAGTGTGCTGCTCCGCCACCAGCTGCGGCAGGGCCGGCGGAGGCAGCGATTGGGTCCCTGCCATAGGATGAAGCGTGTCAGATGACTTGTGCGTGGTTTGGCTTGCTAGGCGATCTTTGCGAAGTAAATCAACCGGGAAAAAGATGCAAGAGAACGTTCGGGGGCAAGTTGGCATTTTCCATCTTTTTTTTAGTTTTCAGCACCTGGCCGAAAGCGGGGCAAGCAGTTGGCCGAGAATGTCGCCCCCTCCAACCAACATCTTCGAGGCCGTCCTCCTGCACGGAGTGGCCATGTGCTCAGGGCCCACTAAGCGCGTAAGGTACTTTTAAAAGCGAGAAGAAGAGACGCCCTAACGGCCGGAAGTGATTCAAGCCAAATTGGTCTGTTGCCCATTCCCGCGAAGACCGCAGGTCAGGGAACGGGAAAGAGGAGTGATCATGGTTCAGTCAACTTACTCGGCCGTTTCCCTGCGCGATATTCCGGCGAGGAAGACATGTTTGCAGTAACCGAGAGGGTGGGAATGGAAGGACTCGTTGAACGATTCTCGAGCTGGCGTGAGATTTGACTCGCTTTCGGCTTTGTGCACCTCTGGAGCAAAGTGATCCAAAAGCAAAATCAAGACAGGTCTGCCGTCGAAGAGTCGGTTCGTCCTGGTCAATTAGCGGCGAGAGTCGCGAGTTTGACGGCGCACTGGTGAGGGGTCGCGCTTTTGAGGAAAACAGAAAAGATTGTGTCTGGCAGGACGGATGCTTCACTTTAAGATTAGGTGGCTTCGCCAGGGAGTTCTCGGCTCCCCGGTCGTCAGCGGGTCAGAACCCCGAGTGCCTTAAGTCTTTTCGGGGTCCGATGTGTGCGGCGCCAATGTGCGTGTAGAGGACAGAATGTGGAAACTGTGGGCCACGACCCCGGTTTCGGCATCGCTCTCGCAATCCTGGCCCTTGCTCCGCCAATGTTTGGTTGCTGTACGTGCAGAATCGTTAGGTATTGAATCCGTACAAGAGTATAAACCTATGTTGGACGCGACTGGCAACGTAGTAGTGTATGTAGTGTCCGGTGTAATGAGCCTGATCAATGCCACCTCGGTGATCGCAAGTGCTGGCCCAGCGGAATGACACTGGACCATTTTTCCCATCAATCCCAGCTCTGCTCAGCCGCTGTCGGTGTATTCCTGTGGGCCCGGCCGGTGCCTTCTTCGCAGCTCGGTTAACTTCAGGGCTCGAACTCTACACCATAGCGTACTCGCCGGACATCAACTTTTTGTACGAATTCGACCCCAACGAGCCGGGGCTCCGCTTCAACGTGTGCAACTCCTACGGTGGTGAAAAAGGTTAGGTAACCTAGTTTTCTTGCGGTTCCGCTGGGTAGCCTCCCCGAGTTGGCGGGCATTGTTCACATGTTTCCTGTTTACGAGTCTGCGTGCGGAATATGGCCAGGACTTGAGCCTGCACAGCAACATCGTTTGTCGGGTCGGGCAAGATTGGGGGACTCACGGCAACCCAGAGTCAATTTTCCGTCACCAAAGAATGTGTTCGCCAACGGTGCTCATTAACTGAGGGCTGACATCCATGAGTTCCCGAGAGACTGTCAACTGGGGGGGGGGGAGAAGAGCCGAAGTAGCAACGGCGTCAAGTCGGCAGGTAATACACTTTGCGCTCCAGGGTCCAAATGTCGTTCCGCCAAATATGGACAGTGTGGCCGGCTTAGCAGCGGCGCGAGGACAGGACAGTGAGAGTTACCTTAGGTATATTTTGTGTCTGACGCCCTCTCCGGTGTGTCGGTAGGTGTGTCTTACGACTTACTTGCTCTAGTTACACCAAAGGAGCTCTGGCGTTCTGTGGATGGATGTTCTTGCTGCTAACCAATCACAACAAACTCCAGAATAAGTGCTTGGATGCTTGAATACGTTGAACTGTGCAGATAACTTTGCAATGTTGGTCAATCTGACTACCACGTTTACTCATAACCCGAGCGCGGACAAACGGGACCGCAGGAGACCAGCTCGAGACTTCACCATTCCGGCCTGCCTCGATGCTCCCCTTGTCATCCCTTGTGGACTTGGAAATGGGAAGGAAGCTCCCAAGCACAGTGCAGGCATGAAATTTGCACGGTGATTGGCTTCACCAATCAAATCCGAGGGCAGGTCAGCACCACCAATCACTTCTTGGGCGGCCGTTTCAGCTCTTCCTTCCTCCAACCTGTGTTGTTGATTCCCTTCGATGCCGGCAGCCCGTTGAGAGCTGGCCTTCGGCCCTTGGCAGTGAGATCGATGTGGTATTTTTATTGCAGTAATGTGCTGTCTCAGACATCGTCGGCCCAGCTTCAGCGAAAGAACTGATCGTCAAGAGCTCGGGAGCCACAGGGAACACCAGCCCGGTTGTAAGCCCCTTGGGCGGCTTTCAGCTTCTCGTCTTGGCCTGTGTGTGGGCTCGCCGGCTACCTTGGTGCCATGAGTGGCCTCGAGGGAGACTCCCGAGGGCCGGATATTGCCCGGCTTGGCCGCGGCCTGCTCCAACCCGCTTGGTCGGGACGGCACTGAGACTATTCAAGGCCGCGATTTCGGGCCGGGTCCTAACGGCAGGCGCCTGATCCTCCACATTCGCAACGCTCTCACGAGCGCTCTCCCTCGGCAACCCGCCTGATATCCTGGGGAAGCCGGGCCACCGGCCTCTTCGTCCGTTCCCTGGCCTCCGCGGACGGCAGGAACGTGAATCGCATACGCCTCAGTTCAAATCCCTGCGACAGAAGACCTTCCTCAACGGTTGTTTCGAGATACTCGCATGGCCACATGATGGAATTTGGGCCTTCTGGATAACTCCACAGGGATTTTCGCCCCATGTCAACTATTATAACATTCGCCGTCCCCTTGGCATAGCGATGTTGTCGTCACACCTGCCCCCTGGTGGTTGCATTCCTCCCACTCCTTCGTTTTCCTTTCCCTCCTCGCCCTTGTCTTGTCCTTGCTTGCCTTCCCAAGGTCACCACGCTGGGCGTGGCTCTCTAGTTCGGATTGAAGGCGTACGACTCACCTCTTGAATTCCAGAAGACACTCCGCTCAGCCCTTCCGCCCATCTGGCAGCATGGCTCTCCAGTGGTTCCTCTTCCTCCTCGCCGCAGCCTTAGCACAGGCGCAAGGCGATAACAAAACCCCAACACTAGACCCGGCGGTGATCCAGTCTGGCTCGTTCGTTGATGGGTCCACCTCCATCGGGGCCAACGAAGCGAATCAGTCGCCGTCGCTGACGTCTCAAAACAACTTCATCAACTTCTGCAAGGGCAAGACGCTAACTAACGGTCTTCAAATCACGACGGGTTCGTGCAATGGAATTGGTGCGTAACGCCCCTCGCGCTTTGCCAGGAGACGGTGCGCTAACCAGGGCCGACAGTGATGGGCGATCTCCCTGCGCAGAACAGGATGGTTTCTGTGGTGATCACGAAGCCACTCAATGGCGACACCATTGAGTCCGGAAAAGACTTTAACATCACGCTCCAGGTACAGAACCTGGTGGCTGGTGCCTTTACGAACGCCGATGCCACCTACTACAGCGCACCGCAGCAACTAAAGGGCGGCAGTATCGTCGGCCACGTCCACGTCACCGTGCAGAACACGGGTCCCACCTTGAATCCCACTCAACCCTTGGACCCAACCCAGTTTGCCTTCTTCAAGGGCATCAACGACGCCGGCGACGGCCGGGGCGGGCTTTCGGCCGCCGTGGTGGGCGGCTTGCCGGCGGGGAACTATCGTCTCTGCACCTTAACTGCGGCCGCGAACCACCAGCCGGTCATCATGCCTGTGGCCCAGCGCGGTTCTCAAGATGATTGCGTCAGGTTTACCGTCACCGGCAATGTGAACACCATCAACCCGGCGGCAAGCAATGGCGAGAAGGGGAAGGCGGCAGCTGCCTTGGCCGCCCAAGCTGTCCAACTCGGCCCAGGCGCCCCCAACCCGGCCGGCAACGCAGCGAACAATAACACCGCCAACGCCGGTGCTGCTGGTGCTGCTGGTGCTGCTGGCGCTGCCGGTGCAGCCGGTGCAGCCGGTGCCGCCGGTGCAGCCGGTACAGCTGGTGCTGCTGGTGCTGCCGGTGCTGCTGGTGCTGCCGGTGCCGCCGGTGCTGCCGGTACAGCTGGTGCAGCTGGTGCAGCTGGTACTGCTGGTGCAGCGGGTGCAGCTGGTGCAGCTGGTGCCGCCGGTGCAGCCGGTGCAGCCGGTGCCGCCGGTGCTGCCGGTACAGCTGGTGCTGCTGGTGCTGCCGGTGCTGCTGGTGCTGCCGGTGCTGCTGGTGCTGCCGGTGCCGCCGGTGCTGCCGGTGCTGGCGCTGCCACCGGTGCTGGCGCTGCTGCGGGTACCAACGGTGCCGGGAATGGCAAAGGCAAAGCGGCGGCTACTCCGGCAGCAGGAAAAAGGAGAAGAAGTACTGAGCGGCTTGCTCGACTCTCTAGAAGGCGCCAGTATGTGGTATGATGTATCTCTGTCACGCAGGGGAGCCGGGGAGGCTTGCGATGTCCGCTGGTGGATGTGGGATGGTCCATTAACTCGGTTGTCTGCAGCATCTTGTCTCTAGACTAAGTAATTGTTATTGAGCTTGTTTATCTTTTCCTTCTATCCTGTCTGTTGTTGTTGCTCGTCATTCAGTTTCGCCAGCAGCAAAGCCCACGTATTAGCTACCTAGATCTGTACCGACCTGGTTATGTTTACATCTTGAGCACTGTTCAGTAAGACGGGGGCAAGGTCACTCGGAGAGGAAGCGCACGCATTGGCGGCTCCGATGTTTGACAACTCGCCTCTCTTTCTTTTTGTACCATCGAACGCGGAGAACGGAAGGCGGAGAGCAGGGCAACGATTGGGGATGCTCTGAGGCGCCACGCTCCGATGCGACGCTTGTCGCTTGTCGTCACATGTCCGACGGGACACCGTCCAAGTCTAACTTGCAGAGGGGTCGCTGCACCAGCCACGTCATACGTCATGGTCACAGAATGGAGTGTTGTGTCCAAGTAATAGACGCCATGGAGCCTGGAAATGGGTAAGCGGCCTGGCTCTCTGCTTCCTTATACCGTGTAGTCCAGCAGAGGCACAAACGAACCCCCTTCCACCAAGTTCAGTCTCCAAAAAAAGCACAATTCTAAAGTTGCATCTCCTCGAGGTCGAATGTTGGAAGTGGCTCATTCCAACTTGAACGAAATAGCTAACCAGGGTTTTCCAAGTACGGAATACATTCAGCAGCCCCACTACTGCATCCGCATCAGCAAGGATCCCCAAGTTCTCCCCACAACGTTAACAAGGAGTTCGCCAAGAACGCTCCTCAACACCGACCAACATACACTACAATACCTCTGGCGCAGCGCCGACCTCCGTAAAACAATCGGTATTCCTACAAGCAGTGTTGCTTTCCCTTCCCTGGACAAGCATCTCTTCCTGCGACCGCTCTCAAGCACACATTCGTATCCCCCGGCGGCGGCATGACAGTACAGCTCCACCGCTACCCCGACGAACACGGTGCGTCGCATTTCCTGTTGTACGCCGCGTCAGGCGCCGCGGGAGCTAACAATGGAGTGAAGTGAGTTGGTGCGAATCATAGCCCGGGACGGCGGCAGTCCTGATCATGTCCACCGCGAATGTCGCCGTCGATGCGGCCCCCCAGGCCAACGGGCACGACCAGGCGACCTATTTGTCGCATGAGCAGCATCCCAACATCCACGACGCCGACGCGCTCTCCAGACCGACCGCCCACTCGCAAAGCGACTATGGCAACCATCTGATTGCTCCGACCGCGACTCGCCCGGCGAGATTCACCGAGGAGTGGGATGCGAGCCAGCGCGGAAGCTCCATCGCCGAGGGCCCGGGACCCAGCACCATGCAACGGCCGACATCATATTCTGGCCGTGCCAGTGGTCTCACGGGTGACGGTGCGGCGTCTATGTCTCGCGGGAATACTCTGAGAAAGAAGCCGTCGCTGCGAAGAAGCGCGAGTCTGAAGCGCACAGGGAGCCGTCGGAGCATGATGGCCGGAAGCGTCAGGAGCTTGGTACTCCAATCAGCCACAGACCAGGACGAGATGCATAGCGCATTTTACTGCCCTGTTCCAACGACGTCTAATCCGACCGAGATCCTCGCCAATCGGTTCCAGGGTTTGTCTTCCCTCGTTTCCGACGTGCTATGTTGAAATAGCGGCTGACTTACACTCATCTGGCAGCTTGGCGCAAGATTCTCAAAGATCTGATTACGTATTTCAGAGAAGTTCAGACACATCACGAGCACCGGGCTAAATCGTTTCTGAAACTGGCGAACGTGCTAAACAACACTACGGCGCCACCCGGGTTCCTCGCATCCGGCGGCCTGGACGATGCCTTGCAGGTCTTGCGGAGCTACAACAGGCAGGCAATCGCGGAGGCCAACAAGAGCAGGGAGATTGAAGAGGACGTCATTCTGGCACTTACAGGACTGAGAAGTGACCTCCACCAAAAGATCAAGGAAATCAAGAACCTCTCTGGCGATTTCAAGAATTCGGTTGAGAAGGAGATGGAGAGCACACGTAGGGCCGTGAACCAGCTTCAGGAGGTCCTCGGCCAGTCGGAGCTTGATCCAGCCCTGGCAACAGGCAAGCAGGACCCATATCTGATGAGGCTTGCTGTCGATCGACAACTGGAGAGGCAAATCGACGAGGAGAACTATCTACATCAGGTCAGAGAGGACCCCTCAGACGTGACACTATGAATGTTCAGCATAGCTAACCATGCGCAGGCGTACTTGAATCTAGAGAACTCTGGGAGGGAGCTCGAGTCCATCGTGGTCGGCGAGATTCAGAAAGCTTACAACGCCTACGCTGGGATCCTCAAGAGGGAATCGGACGCTGCGTATAATGCCATCGAGGAGCTGCGTATTGGTCCCCTCTCCATGCCAAAAGACAGAGAATGGACAGCGTTCATCCAGAGGGACGATCGCTTCGTGGACCCCGACCTCCCCATGCGGTCAGCCGAGTCGATACATTATCCCGGCCGTGACCATTATGCCTGCCAGGAGATACGTGCGGGCCTCCTGGAGCGAAAGAGCAAGTACCTGAAGAGCTATACCCCTGGCTGGCAAGTTCTCCCCCACTCTGCAATCATGCTGCGGGGGGCCCAGGTGTTCTGACTATCGTGTGGACAGGTACGTTCTGTCTCCCACCCATCTGCACGAATACAAATCCGCGGATAAGACGCAAGCGCCCGTCATGTCGCTCTTTCTTCCCGAACAGAAGCTAGGGTCCCACTCCGCCGAGGGCAGCTCGTCCAACAAGTTTGTCCTCAAAGGCCGGCAGACCGGATCTATGCACCGTGGCCATACCTGGGTTTTCCGCGCCGAGAGCCACGATACGATGATGGCCTGGTACGACGACATCAAGACTTTGACAGAACGGACGCCAGAGGAGCGCAACATGCTTGTGCGTGGAAACAGCAGGAGTTTCAGTCGCTCTTCTCAAAGGTCGTCTGTCAGCAGCGACGGCGTCGAAGACGACGACGAACCGCCCTTCACCGCGGCCGTGACCTCGGTCAACCAACAGCCAAAGCAAGACAATCTGTCGCGACGCCCATCAGGTGGACGATTTCCTTCTGACCTCCAAGTGAACGCGCAAAGAGGCCTACAGGCCCCCGTCTCGCCGCTGAGCGCCAGCTCTGGATACGGGGAAGGCATTAGCCATCATGACCCCTTGCCAGCTGGCATTCTTCCAGGGAGCGATTCCGGGAGTCACAGCCATGAGTTTCACGAGGACAGCCGAGCGCGTGTGGCTGAAATGGGCGATCTCGTGAGCGGTCAGATCCAAACATCAAGCTCGGCCGCTGTACCCGCCGCTCGTCAAAGTTTGCAGGAACTCAACCCGGCGGACAACCCAATGCTCAAGAGGCAGAATGCACCCTCGGATGATGTCATCAAAGACGGGGTGCCAGTGTGGGCCGAACCCGCTCCTATTCACCCTCCCGGCTCCAGACATCCCAAACAGTTCTCATTTGCTGGGGACAGCGCTGGTAGCGGTGTTGATGGTGCTCAGGGCAATGCGCTGGAGAATGGCGACCGCCTTGTCAACCCTGCGCCAGTCCGAGCGCCAGAGAACGGGGAAATGGGCTCAGCAAGGACGGCTGCCGGTGCAAGTGAAGACGCGACGTCTGCTCAGGCGTCTGCTCAGGCAACAGTCCTAGCTCGAACGGATAGTGTTCCCACGACTCCACACCTCCACATCCCCGGCGAATTTCCCAGAGGATCGAATGCGGGACTATAGTCGATCAAACCTTGTGGTCGGGTTCGCTGCGCCCTTCGCGGCTCACTGCGCTTCCCGGCCTGTCACTTCACCTTTTACTCGTGTCAGTTCGAAGCTGGGTTGGCTGGTCTCGAAATCCCAAAGGCTTTGCCTTGGTATGGCGTGGGCGGTGCTCGATTAGACCCGTCACAACGAACTGGGCTGTGTCTTTCGTGCAGCTGGAGAGGTGCTCAAACTATCGTTGCCCAGTCAGCGCCGGCGCTTCCACATTCTGTTGAGCCCTATGAATGAACCCATCATGGTTCCCTACATCTCATGCTTGTTCTTACGTGCCTGTGTCACCTTACGACTTGATCGGTCGGTGTCCTCCTTCGCCCACCTACACAGCGCTTGCTCGGGGCCATGATATCGTTGTGGATCAGGGACCTTTACGTTTTTACCATCCTCGCACTGATGGATGTAAGGACAACAGCTTCTCCACTACCGGCGCAAAGCTTCCCCCGAGCAGGCCAAGCGGGAGGGATCGCGGTTGGGCAAAGCGCGACCCCTGATTAAAATCGGCAGCACTATGGTATGCAGATGAGCCGATCTGGTCCAGATTTTACCGCAAAAAAAGTACAGTAACCAAAGTAACAAGCCATTCCGTAAAACGCCTTTATAGCCAGTCCAAAAGACCCCCTTGACAAACCGCACTGATCTGACCTTGTGGCGTCCCCAGACGCCGGGGCCAGTCCTTACCCCAGGCAAATGCCGGCCTCCAGTAATGATGATACAGAGCCCGCATCCATTCCCCATGCTTGGCGAGTCACGCAAAAAGTTCACCATTTCACCTCCCGCGGCCGCCACCCCTGCCTCCCCTGGAAAAACCACCCCTGCCGCCCCGCGGCGCACCCCCGCGGCCGCCCCCGCGGCCACCGCCGCCTCTTGACGCGCCGGAACCTCCTCGGCCACCGCCACGGCCTCCGCGCGAGAAACCGCCACCGGCCCCTCCCCGTCCACCGCGGGAGCCGCCGCCACGGCTGGGCTTCTTGACCTTGGTGACAGTGCCCGGAGGGGGCTTCGGCTTGGGAAGGAATTTCTCGAGGGGTAGGAGCTTCTCGCCCGCGATGTAGAACTTGTCGCCGTACTTGAACGAGGTCGCTTGGATGCCTTCTGACGGCTTGATGGTGAAGTAGACTTGGTTTATGGGACCGAGGACCTCATCGACCTTGCCGATTGCTGTCTGTTGGATGCATAATAAGTAACGGCTCGGGGCCAGACTTCAAGACGAGAGCACAGTGGGTGGAAGGGGAAAAGACGGCGTACCTTATTCTCCAGGTAGATGGGCGCATTGAAGTGAGGGATCTTGGGGTTGGTGGACTCGACCACCATCTCGCCCTCGCAGGCGTGGATGAACTTGCCCATTTCGAGGACGGTTGCCGGAGGGCCCATGTCTCGCTGCTGGAACCCGCCGCGGCCTGGGTTCGTTCGTGATCGTCAGTTTTCGTTGCCATTGAGTCTTTCTGTTTCAACACGACGGAGGATTCCTGCTCACCTCCACGCCCGCCAAAGCCGCCGCCACCGCGGCCTCGGGGCGCACCTCTGGACGACATTGCGACAGGGTTTTCGCCGTGGGAATGGTGTTGACGGAGCTTGCCTGGGTCGCTCGTGCCGTCCCTAGAGGTCGGTCTCGTTATGGGGAAATCGATCCGCAAACCGATAATATTTTTTTAGGCGGAAGTTGCAAAAGCGGTCAGATTCTGCCATTCGGTGCAAGCATCGCATTGACTGCCCCACGGCCCCACTCAGTGATCTGGGGTCGCATTGAGGCAGCGTTACTGTGTGGGACACTGTTAAAGGCGGCCCGACGATGATGGCAAAATGCCCTAGACACTGCGTATACAGTGCTGGAGTGTGTTCATACCCATACTGTGCGATAAGTCCAGAAAGAACAGCTACCAAAAACAGCAGTGGCCAGATTGCCTGGCTGGGCGGACTTCTTGGAGTGGGAGAGTCCATCGCGTCCAGCAAGTCCAGCGTGGTCAAAACGACAGACCGACCGAACCCTCAATGTCTTGTGCGAGCTGAGTTCGATCACGCTTCTCTGGGTGTCCACAACCTTGCGCCAGCCACTTTTGAGAGTGGACCTCTCTTCTTTTCGCCTTCGGGTTCGCCCGTGCCTCCGGTTTCGAACAGCGCTTCGCAGCCTGTGGAAGGGTGACCCTTTAACAACCAAGCCGCCTGCCGCGAACTCCCTTTCGCACCTTTGACTTAGGTTGAGAATCGCTCTCGGTACTGGCTCTCGCATTTTAGTGTCCCGCCTCATACGCTACCATGCTGGTCCGCCTGTCGACGCTGGCGTTCGCCGCCGGCATCTTGTCGACGCCGTCACTGGTGACTGCCCTGTCGCCATCCGACATACCTCCCGATACCCCCGTTTCCAAACTGCTGGCATCGGCCCAGAGCCACCTATCCAAGGGTGAAACTGGCGATGCCCTCGTATACTACGACGTGGCCATCGCCCGAGATCCCACCAACTACCTGACCTTCTTCAAGCGCGCGACGACCTACCTCTCGCTGGGGCGCACCTCGCAAGCTACCGATGACTTCGAAAAGGTGCTGTCGTTGAAGCCCGGGTTCGAGGGTGCCCATGTCCAGTTGGGCAAGCTGAAGGCGCGCGCTGGTGATTGGGATGGCGCGAAGGAACACTACCAAAAGGCGAAGAAAACGGAGGAGCTCGCGAGTCTTGAGGAGGCCAAGGGGGCGGCAAGGCTCGCTGAGGCCGCCGCGCAGGCGGAGAACTGGGAAGAGTGCATCAAGCAGGCTGACGACGCCATCCTGACCGCCAATCGCGCCCTGTCGTTGCGGGAGCTGCGTGCGAGGTGCTTGTTTGAGCGAGGTGCTGTCGAGCGAGGCATTGGCGATCTCCAGCATATCTTGCAGATGAAGCCCGGTGACACGTCACCCCACGTCAAGATCTCGGCCATTCAATTCTATGTGCTGGGCCAGTTACAAGAGGGGTTGGCGTCTATTCGGAAGTGTCTGCACTCCGACCCCGAGTCCAAGGAGTGCAAACGGTTCCTGAAGGTCGGGAAGCTCGTCGAGAAGGGGGTGCAAAAGGCAGCAAAAGCTCTTGAAAAGAACCAGCACATGACGGCGGTGCGGTCGCTCGTGCCAACAGCGGACGGAGAAGGCTTAATCAAGGAGGTCAAAGATGAGGTCAAGGTATTGAGAGCAGACGGGACGATACCCAAGTCGGCGGGCAATGCCCTAGTGGCGAGGTTGGTCGGGATGGCTTGCCATGCATACTACGAGGTGAGTGAGGCGATATCATTGACACGATGGCCAAGGCTTTATCTGACCCTCGGACAGTCGAACAGCAAGAAGGCAAAGGAGTACTGCGAAGAAGCGCTCCAAGAAGATGAGAACTCGTTCTACGGCCTACTTTACCGCGCGAAGCACCTTATGGATGCGGACGAATTCGAAGCCAGCATCAACACCCTCCGCAAAGCCGCCGAAGCGCACCCTGGCAAGGACGACATCATCAACCCGCTCATGCAAAAGGCCCAGGTCGCGCTCAAGCGCAGCAAGACAAAGGATTACTACAAGGTCCTCGGCGTCAGCCACGACGCCGACGAGCGCCAAATCAAGGCTGCCTACCGCAAGCTGTCCAAGCTGCACCACCCGGACAAAGCCGTCAAGCAGGGGCTCACCAAGGAGGAGGCCGAGAAGAAGATGGCGGCCATCAATGAGGCATACGAGGTGCTTAGCAACCCCGAGCTGCGCGCCCGCTTCGACCGCGGCGACGACCCCAACTCGAACGAGCAGCCGCAGTTCCACGGGAACCCGTTCGGACATGGACATCCGTTCATGTTCCAGCAGGGTGGCGGCGGCGGCCCACAGTTCCAGTTCAAGTTTGGTGGTTCTGGGTTTCCGTTCGGGATGTAAATATCTAGCGTTTCTCGTCGCATTTTTCCTTTGGCATCGGCGCAAGGAGTTTTAGGTGTTTTTGCATGGAGAGGCGTCGATGACAGGCAGCACACGCATGCACCATCCGGTCGGGCAGGGTTGGATTGGACTCTTGGGCAGCAGAGAGCGAGCGGGATGTGCTGGGACAAAACCAAAATTAGGAGCCAGTCTGCTGTATGTCTACGAACTCGTTCACCATTGCGCAGTGTTTGTATGACATGAGTGACACTCTTTGGATTAGCCTGTGTTCAGCCTAGCCTACATACAGGAAGTGTATGCAACCTGAGCAATGAAGACCAATTTGGACCAGCTCGGCGTAGGGGAAAGGTGCCCATCGCGGACAACCGCTCAGCTAAAGGAGAAGCGACGGAAAGCTTGTCAAGGGTGACCTTGGGACTGCGTCGCCTCGCCCGAGAGCGGACCAACATCCTCCCCTTGGTCCACCCGATGTAACCGCGGGGAGAAGAATTGAACATGTTGGCTTCTCTCCCAGCTCAGCCCAGCTCAGCGTCGCTCGGATCCGAGCTGCCTCCGACCGCCCCCAGCCAAGCTCTTGTCGGCATAAGCGGATGACGAACGGAACATGCAGATTGCTGATGCTGACGTCTCTTGTCCGCCCAGAAGGAATTTGAGAGACAGTGAGAGCTGTCCCGTTTCCGCGCGGAGGTACAAGGAAAAGACGGTTTGGAGGAAAACAAAATGCAGGCAGGTAGAGAACACCTAAAGCAGGTTCGCCAGATCGGGGATGATTTCGCTGCAGGCAGGCAGGTCACCAACGCATGTCCCCATTGGCACCGTATTTTGTCGGCGCAACGCCCTGCTCAAATTTGTAAACCCAGGGGCGCGAGACGACATGAGATTATGTACACGATGTTGTGCTGTGGCACACCATCAACAGCACACCGCTCCGCTCCGTTTTTATCCGGACATTACCGGCCGGCCGGTCAGGCGCGGAAGGGTCAGAAACCCGGTCGCGGGACCTTCGGTTCTCCGTTGAGGCGAGTAGAACTCTATGGTGTATCCCCTTTGTAGATGGACCCAACCTATCCTGATTGTGAAATCACTGGGATACGTTAGTTAGCATTTGCCTGCGGCGGGCTGGGATAGCTGAGATGAACATACTTTCAGTGGTAACACGGCTTCGTATTTCCGGAGTCCGTCATGATAAGTTGTTCTGGTGGATGAAGTAGGCCCTGCAAGGGGATTAATTGTTAGCAACTCAACCTTTGATTCTGATCTCGCCGGGAAAAACGAACTTTGATGCCTCGTAAGCCGACCAGCAGATGGCGGTACTTGGCATTGTCGTCAACACTCTCGGCCGCACGCCCTTGAAGAAGCCGCGGGCGCCTTCCCTCTGGTACAATAACCGGCAGCCGGCCATGAACCCATTCACTGTCCTCAGCTCGGCATCGGCCGCATTACCACGTGTCTGAAGCATCGTCTTGATCACGTCCATTGGGGTTGTGAGCCCGGCGGCAAAACCACCCGCAACCGCACCGGCCAAGCAGTGCGTCAGGGGATCGTATTTCTTGGTCGGATTCATCGCGGTCGAGATGGACTCGTAGGCGAGAAACTGCAGCGCCGTGAAGGGAACCGTCATGGAAAGTGTGGTCGGGTAGGAGACGTAGAACGCCGCGATCCCTTCTTTCCTGTAGACGTACTTGGCGCAGTCGAACATGGAGCGGTACATTTTCGCCGAATTTTGGATCTGCATTCTTTGCTTGATGACTGTCCTCGGACACTTAGTATCGCAACGAGTCGGAAGGACGATGGTTGCAAGGGATGCCTACCGTCGAAGGGATTCATCAGCGCATCGCTGGCAATTGTCGCGCATGCTCCACTGGTTGCGGCAGCCAGTGGATGATGGGCACCAGCTCGGTTCCCGCCCATGACGTGCTTGACCGCCTCATAAGTTGCGAAGTAGACCGCGTGCGCAGGGCCTGCGAGAACACGTCGTCAGAACGAGACCGCCCGGCGATCCGGGAGCCCACCTCAGGTACTCACCCGCCCCAACTATCACGCTTGACATGCCACGCCATAAGCTTAGAATGCCCTCCGTGCTAGCCATCCGGTATGTGGCCTGGAGTACTCCGCTCCCGACGGTCGTAGAGGAGGGATTGACTATCTGCATTCGTGTCTGCGCGTCAAAGAAGAAACCGGTCAGCTGCGCGGGCTCGCTTCGGAGGGCAGGGACGTCGTTGTGGCAAGGCCGCGGAGGCCGCTCACCTTGATCGCATCGATGGGATACACTGCATCCGGTCAGCCTCTGGGCCAAGCTTGGGACTCCGGCGCATTCGTATGGGCCTGGAGAGGAGAGAACTGGGGTGACGAACTTGCGCAGTGCTCGGCAATGCCGGCCAGAGCGCCGGCAGCCATGTTCTGCAGCAACGAGAAGTTGGGTGGGAGCGATTCATAACTGCTGCCGCGTCAGCACCCGAACGACGCACTTGTGCCTTGGTCCTCGCCCAAGCCGTAGCCGAGAGACAACACGGCGACCTACTCGTAGTCCTCCACGGGCTCGGCATTTGGCTGAGCCATTGGGGAAGCCACGGCTCCCGGCGCGCCTACGTCAAGAGCCAGGTTGAAGATCGAACTTGTCGCGGAGGGGGAAGTCGGACGAGGAATTGCGTCGCGTGGAGCGCCAGAGGCGGCAAGAGCAGAAGCGCCAAGTTGACTCAATGCAACAAGCAGCAAGGAAGAAGCTCGTTTGGTTGGTTGCTGTCACCGCAAACCAGCGCAACGATGCCAAATCCGCTGCTCTCTCCGGGGCCTGTCTCGGGCGGCCGCGAAGCTGCCTCACCGGTGTCGGATCCCCAAATTGGAGAGCCGTGTGTCCTGCTCCTCTCTCGCGAATATGCGCAGTGGCGTTAAATTGGGCTTCGGTGACGATGGTGGTGAAGTCGCGATAATGGACGGGCAGTCTCGGGATTTTTCTATGACCGCTCTCGGCACTCTCCAGCAAAGGTTGCCCAGAGAAAAAAAAAACTGGGACCGGCTCGGTCGCGGTCGCAAAGCCGAAGCGAAACCTGGCCGGAGAATGGACTACACTAAGGTACACTACAGTACACTCCGAAATACGCTGCGGTACAAACTCAGCTAAGCGGCTTGCCAGGGTGGCGGCGGCAAGAAGCAAGCATTCGCCGCCCCCCCCGCACACCAGGATTTACTCTACACCTCCACCGGGGTTACAAACCGCACAGCCCAGGGTGTGTGCCAGGGTGCTAGCCAGGGCGCCAGCCGGGGTGCCGGCCAGGGTGCCACCCCAAGGGGCTACAATATACAAGGCCAACAAAGTAGGAGAATCGGTAATTTCTTGTACCGCCCAAGTTTCAATGCATGACTGCAAACTTCCTGGAATCGAATGTGCTAGCCATAATAGCCAAACCTCTGGCGTAGCCAACCAACCTTCTGCCAAATGCCGTCGCAACTGGGTAGAAGTATTTTCCAATAGAAATTGCGAGAAGAGTGACTTGGAAAAAGAAATCGTGTGTGGCTTCCCAACCTTGTCAGCACCCTGGCTGACACCCTGGCACACACCCTGGGCTGTGCGGTTTGTGACCCCGGTGGAGGTGTAATCACTGCTGGTCGGCCGCCGAGGAAGTGGAAGGCAGCTCCTGGGAGGGTGGGTCGCCAACCGGAGATGCTTGATCCACTTAGCGTTAACTAGACTCCGCCATCTCGCCCAAACATCCTTGCAGCTGTTCCTTATCAGATCCGAATGCGGCTCTCCGCTGTATTCGAAAAGGCACGCTGTCCCCTTTCTCCGAGGCACGAGTTTTGAAGGCTGCCGACGGATTACACACACCAAGACAGCAATGAGCCGGATGTCCGGGACCGGTGCTTTGGGCATCTGAAGCTTGTCTGACACATCGGCTTTACAGGGGCTTACTGAGCATGATTCTTGTGTCTCTAGCGTAACCTCACCTTTCACCCGTCTGCCCTTGATATCTAGTGTGACGCCACGCAAGATGATACTTCATGAAAGATGCAAGCTTGATTGGGTATCGTGACGATCTTGCCACGGTTCTCCTATGCTAACTCCTCCCCCATTGCTTGCGTTTATCAGCGAAACAAGCCTGATCCCCAAAACCCATGTGTTCCAGAAAGCTGAAAGATACATCGCATATCCTGAACGCCATCCACCTACCTCTGGTATCACCTGTTTAACGTCCAAGCACCAGTAAATGGTGCAGCAATGAAAACCCAGCGATTACCGCCTTATGACCATTCCTGTGTGGAAACAAAGGCGAACGCTGATGTCTTGTCCGATATAGACACTCTGGTGGCTCGCCGTGACGGCTACAGGGCGCTTGCTTGTAGCCTCTCCTCTAGGGCCTGCGGTGGAGCTGTGCTTGGTTGAACTGGTAGATCATGTGCACAACCCCGGCGTCCGGCGGCCCACGGCCTTCGGTGGCACTGTTGTCCCTGCTTAATGTCGCGGCCGGCGATGTCTGCCATGCCGACTCGTCTAGAGCTGCGCCGCTCTCATACGCCTCTTCGTCGGCTTGCCGCCTTCCCGCATCGCTCACCTCGCCGTCATCCTCTTGCGTCTCTTCAATGGTGTTGCTCTTCCCCTGGTAGAGTCCCCGGTGGCGTGGCGCATGTGTAGCCCGACCCGCGGGATTCTGGCTGGGCGGCTGGTGGTGCGGATCGAGAAGGATGGATGCCATGGGGGAGGGCTGGGACAGGGCAGGGCCGTAGCGGAGTGTTTTGCTATTCGATGTCGCCCCTTTCAGCCATTCCCGACCCATCCTTGAGGCTTGGAGGTCGGCAGTCGGTAGCGCAGAGTTGATGCTCGGCCATACCGGCGGAGGATGGAACTGATTCCGTGCTCCAGGTGGGAGACGTGACGCCGGGCCAGTCCTTGGGTTGAGGGCAAAGTTTCCATAATTGTCCATGAAGCCGTAGTAAGATGCCTCCATCTTTCCGTGTTTGGTAGCGTAGTAGTCGTCCCGAACATCACCCCCGTCGCGCTGCCTGCCGTTTCCAAACCCCTTTTTGAAGTCGAACTCGGCAAACGAACAGACGTAGCCGAGCCCGTCCACGTGAATGGTGAATTCGCGGAAAAAGTCGATGATCTGGTCGCTGCACTTCGGAAGGCTGGAGAACATGACAAAAGGGATGGTCAGGATGCTTAGCATCTCCTCTAGAAAAATGACCATCTTGAGCTTGTACAGCTCCGAGAACTCTTTCTTGATGTCGAAGCTGTGGAGTCTGTCTTTCCAATGGTCCGGTTCGTAATGTGTGTATTGGATGACGTTGCGCATGGCGTACTCGGGGTCGAAGACCGAGTTCTCGGCCGAGATGTTGGCTCGCGCGAACGCCCAGACGCCCCCGAAGACCGCCGTGTAGAAGAGGGCCGTTCGATCCGGAGTGATCTCGAATCCCAAGAATAGCTCGGAGTCAACCACTGAAGCGATCGCGAGGATCGTGCTAAGAGCGCCGGAGATGAACGCCACCGTTCGAAAGAACATCTCCGTCTTGGCCTTGGGAAACTGGTCGATGTAGTGGCTCGCGAAGGGATGAGACATGTCGAGCCGCTTCCGGAAGAGATGAGGTAATTCATTGAACTCTCGGAATTTCCACTCGGCGAGAGGGGTGTATGTCCGAGACGCCAAAATGGCCGGGTTCCGCTGGATTTCCTGGACGAACATGTCAGTATCGAAAAGCAGTTTTTGCGAATATGGGCCCAGCAACCCCCACTCACATGATAGTACATGAGGAAATAGACGAGAACGAGATAGCCGACGACGAATGGCGAGAGAATGAGAATCAAGGTTCCCGCAAAGACAAACCTGGCACGGAGCTTCCGGCTGAGTTCGCCTCGGCGTTCCGATCGCAGGAATTCCTGATTGACCTGGCCCCTCTCGTCGAACACGAAGTCAAGGATGGTGAACATCAGCATCCACTCCATGGTCTGGGAGAAGAGCTGCCGATTACGGAGAGCGGGGAGCGGGATCGTCAAATTCAGGAGATCCTTGTTGAATAGCGCAATCAGGTAATTTTCGCGCCTCATGAGGCGATTGGCAATGTCTGATGCGTCGAGCCTCTCCTTGGACTGGCTGCCAAGCCAACGCCTTTGTGCGGGGGTCAAGCTCGCTGCTGTTTTGGGATTGTGGTCTCTCAAGGCCATGATGCGTGCCACCACCTCCTGCCAGGTAATCGTCTGCATGTCCTCGTCGGGGATGTTGAGAAGATACAGATAGAAGTCGCGAATGTTGAGCAGACGCCGGAGGTCCAGCAGGTACTGAATGGATTTCCAGATGAAGTAGAACGCAAACATCCAGAGGCCGAGGTTCCACAGGCCGGACATGTTTCTGGTGCACTGGGGGACGAGGATTTGGGACAACCTCTTGCTGCCGCGGAGCTTGCCGTAATCCACACACTGAGTGAGGAAGGTCAACAGCAGAGCCAGGAAGGCGACGTTGCTTGGTGAGGTTAGCACACAGTCTTCCAGAGCCGCTGCGCCGAGGTAGGCCCGACGTCGCTACTTACACGAGGTGCAGAATCCTTTCCGTCAGTATACACCAGATTCCGTGTCCGAGATAGTAGTCATAGACGTCCTTGATGAAGGTGTCGAGGTTCGAGACATTAGCCCATCTCCATTCGGCCTTCTTCTTCGCGCTACCCGACACCATTCCGGCGAAGAGAGAACTCGGCAGACCATTGCCGCGGCGAGATGGCTCAAACGCTCGGTCGTCGTGTAGTTTCTGCTGTGCTTGGGTGGCCTCCCACTGAGCTCGAGCTCTCGAGGACCCCGGAATGGCCGCCGCCTGGTTCTGTCTCTTGTTCCCCGCCGACTGGCCCCGGGTTGTCCGTGGGGCTGCCTCCTCCGTCTCAACGAGCAGTGAGGCGGGAACTTCATTGTCACCGTCATCCTGCGGGACCCAGGTAGACCGTGTACCCAGGTGAGGCCGCCCTTCAGTTGGGCCACGGCCAGGACTGGGCAGCGCTCCGAGAGTTGTGCGGCTATCTTCCACCCCGAGACCTTCGGCATGCTGAAGGTCGTAGTCATGGAAATCATGATTCAGATTCTCCTCGTCCAGTAGGCCGGCCCGGTCTTCGGGATCGTCATCGCGGCGTCTGAGTTCTTCGTAAAACGAGCGGCCCTGGCTTGTGGGGACGAGCCTCGAGAAGACGTTGGATGTCATTGCGGGCAGGCCTCAATCTGCGGCACGGTTTGCGGCGTTCGGTGACATTGAGCGGCGAGCAGAAGGAGATGCTGGTCTGCACCTCGGTTCTGATCAGCGGCTGGTGATGGTTGTGGGAAGACGGAGATCGCACGGATTCCTTGGGGCAGGGGAGAAGGGCGGTGCTGCCTGGCGGAGCTGCGAGCAGCTTCGTCTCTGAGGTCACAGGCCTGTTGCTTGGTGCATCGAGCCACGGGCACTTTGGTCAGAAGGTGTCCTCGTGCAAGGTACCTGGTAGCTTGCCCGTCTTTGTCTGGTGGAAGGCACGTCCCTCAACAACAGTGGCAGCCTCGAAGCAGCACCTACCTTATGGCTCTGGTTCACCAGCCCTCCGTCCAGGTGACAGTGCGGCATGACGATGGGTCCGACCTGGGGTGACGCGCTAGCAGTCCCTTTGGGAAGGCGGTGTCTGCTCTGGGGCATTGCCAAGACCTTTATCGTTATCAACGCTCACTCTGGAGCTGTTCTGTGGACATGATGGTTGTTAGTGGTATGGCCATCGGAGGTAGGTACGTTACATGTGGTTTCATCTGACGTTTCGCACTCCTCGCGTCAGGTAGGTAACTTACCTTGGTTGTCTTACGCAGTACTGTTATTCCGTGGTGCCTGCTTCCTGACCCACACCGTAAGGTTCGGTACTCTTCCGATCACTTCCCGCCTCAAGAAAGTCCCTTACCTACTCAGCGGCTAATATCATTGCAGAGGCCATATCAAGCCTCGAAAAAGCGTGGACTTTGATGTGGTTCGGCATTGCCAACCACATAACTGGAAGATGGCTTCTAGCCCTGGGCCTCCCTCGCCCCAGGACCTGACGGCCGCAACACCGTCTCTGGCTGTGAAAGCAGGAAACCCCCTTTCCTCCAAGGTCACGACAGTATTGTCGTCGTCCTATGCGGATACCGAGTTTCGGGAGGCTCTTGCGCTCCTGGATGAGCGGGGCACGCTTAACACGGCAGAGACACGCCGACAGTTGCGCCTGGACCTGCAGAAGGAGGTCTTGGACAGAAATGGCGAGATCATCGACGAGTTCGCTAAGGTTGCCGAGGTACGAGTTGTGCCCTTTGAACCCCATGGCTTGCGTGTTTGACTCTGGACTGACATGGCGGGCTCTAGCAACTTCGGCGCATTGGCAGTACGCTTGGCCGGCTGAATGACAGCTTCAACGAGATGAAGACACAGATTGGTGCAGCCCACGAGGCCACGGCGTCAGCCCTGACCGAGGCCTCCAAGCTCATGACTCAACGGCGCCAGGTTGAGCAGAAACAGGCGCTCCTCAACGCCTTCAATGCGACCTTCGTACTGTCGGAGGACGAGACGGCAGCCCTGACGCTGACCTCAGAGCCCGTGGACGAATTCTTCTTCGCTACGCTTGCAAAAGAGAAGAGGATCAGCAAGGACTGCGAAATTCTACTTGGCTTTGAGAACCAGACTTTGGGTCTGGAGATCATGGAGCGGACGACCAGAAACCTAAATCTGGGCTTCCAAAAGCTCTACAAGTGGGTTCAGAAAGAGTTCAAGACGCTCAACCTCGAGAACCCTCAGATCAATTCCTCAGTACGTCGGGCGCTTCGTGTGTTGGCCGAGCGACCAAGTCTCTTTCAGAACTGCCTCGACTTCTTCGCCGAGGCACGGGAGCAGGTGCTGTCCAACTCGTTTTACACAGCCTTGACGGGAAGTTCGCCTTCCGGAGTGGAGCGCCCCTCGGTTAAGCCTATCGAACTTGTGGCGCATGACAGTTTGCGGTATGTCGGGGATATGCTTGCCTGGGCGCATTCTGCGGCTGTCGGAGAGCGCGAGGCGCTGGAAGGCTTGTTCATCGGGGACGGCGGCGAAATGGCCAAGGGTATCCAAGCTGGCCGAGAAAACGAAGTCTGGCGGCTTGCCGCCGAAGAGGGCGAGGAGTCAAACGAATTCGACGCCGTGAAGACCCTGAATGAACTGGTTGACCGCGACATGTCCGGGGCGGCTCGCATGCTACGCCAGCGGGTCGAGCAAGTCATACAGACCAACGAGGAGACAATATTGGCATACAAGCTTGCAAATCTGCTCAACTTCTACAAGAGCACATTCGCGAAGCTCCTCAGCCCAGCATCTGCACTTGTGGAATCGCTGGGGTTGCTCGAGGCCGAGGCGCTGCGGCAGTTTCGCTCGCTGGCCCGCGACCACGTCGCAGCAATCCAGGGCGACTTACAACAGATGCCTGCCGATCTACGCCCCCCCGAGTTCCTTATCGATGCGCTGGAACAGCTAACAGCTATCATGAGGACATACGAGGCTTCGTTTACCGCTTCGGCCGGTTCGGAAGAGGACTTTGAGCCTGTGTTGGCGGAAGCATTTGACCCCTTCATTTCCGGCGCCGCCAACATGGCTGGGACACTACGCAGCCCGTCGAATTCCATCTTCCTGATCAACTGTCTCGCAGCCGCAAGGAGCAGTCTCTCACAGTTTGGTTTCACGCAGCGGCGCGCGGCGATATTGCAAGCGCAAATCGAGGATGAGAGGTCACGCCTGGTGGAGGCGCAGTATCGGTCCTTACGAACCGAATCTGGACTGGACGGCCTGATCGTTTCGCTGGAGCCTCTGAGGGAGAACGAAGAAGACGTGGCGAAAGTGCGATCGCTCGAGGCCGTACAAGCCCCAGCGCTGGCACGGGCAAGCCAGACGCTGGACGACTTTCTCCCGTCGGCCTTGATGGATGCCATGGAGAAGCTGAGGAACTTGCAGGACTCGAGGCTGGCTCAAGAAATCACCGAGGAAGCCGCCGAGAGATTGTGCGTGGACTTCGAGCATGTCGAGGAGATGCTGATGCTCGCAGACGAGATGGCTGAGCAGCAGCATGGGGAGTCTGACGATTTTCAGAGCCTTCGGGCCCTGTTTCCCAGGACCTCGGGCGAGATTCGTGTTCTGCTCTCATAGCTGTCTTTCATGGCGAGAATGCACCACTTTGAATCCGAGCGAGATGACAGCTTTGTTCTGTCTACCTAGTTCTGCCCGTGTTGCTGTGAAACGGGGCGGTTAATTACAATCATAGGGATACAATACAGTAAGGTATCTTGTACGGAATACCTGGTTCGTTGCCAATATGACTCCGTACGGAATACCCGACAGTCCCTTGCTCAACCGCAGCTACGTCACGGCCCCGCATGCCTGCTTCCTCACTGCCGTCTTATCCTGCCCTCCACTCTTACCTTATCTATCAGTTATCCATACCGTCGATGGTAACTGTAATCGGAATCTATACCTTGATTGAATTATTGACACCCTGCGCAGCGCCAATCCCAGAAGGCTTCCTCGCTGGTATGCTGCGACGAAAGTCAGCTTGTTGTACGTCGGTTTTGAATACGCTAACACCTACCCGGCTTTTGAGACACTGCCTGGATCTGAGCCGCGCGGTCGGCGTCCCAGCCCGCGCCGGAATGTCCTAGCGCATCGACAAACATCATGTTCGGTAGCAGGACCGCGTCGGCTCTGTCCATTCTGCAGAAGACCTACGATGAGAGCTATCTGACGTGCTCCACTGCCGTCTATTATGAGAGCAAGGTGAGCACACCATACAGCTTATCCCTCGGTCCAAACACTCAGGCGAAGCGACTAATTTCCATTGTCCAGGGCAACGAGGGTGAAGCAATGCGATGCTGGAAGCAGGCGCTCGAGCAGATCGACGACCACCACGCGAACCGAGTCCTTCCAAACTTTACACCCCGTTCCGAGACCGAGAAGGCCCTGGTGGATAGCCTCCGCCGACTGGAATTACAATGTAAAGAACGAATCGATCTTCTCGAAGCCCTCCGGCTCTCGCGCCAGGAGTCAGCCCAAAATGGTGCGCCGCCATCTGAAAGCACAACGGAGAAGCCGATCGCCGAGTCTCGAGACGTCGAGCTGCCAGGACAAAAAGGGCGAGGCTGGATAGGAAACGGAACCATTCCTGCCGTCACGTATACGGAGCTGGCACGGCCAGAGCTGCCGAGACGGAGATCGACCAATTCTAGAACACCCTCTTCACAAAAGGTTGTACTTGGAGACAGTGGGTCAGGAGTTGCGGATGGCACAATGTCTTCGCCATCACGGAAGCCATTCTCTCTCGTACCTCCGCAACCGTCACCGGAGACGAAAACGTCGTCGAGGGCCTCCAGTCCGGAGAGACACGCTATGCGCACCACCTTACGTGCGAGTCGGTTAGGAGAGAAGCTCAAGAAAACGACCCCGCGACGGTCAGCTCCTGCGGCAACTGATGGTCCCGGTGCCAACCAAGCCGCGATGTTAGCATGGAGCTCGTTGCAGCGGCGAGACTCGCTGGACCCGGGAACCCTGGACGGCCAAGAGCTGCCACGAATGAGCTCGAGCCCACCTACTCCATCCGAACAGTCCCGCAGGAGTCTGGAGGCTTTGTATACGGCGTGGGATAGCAACTCCAGAAGGCTTACCACCCCTCGAACTCGCAGCCCTGTCAAGGAGTCGGACAAAAGGGTCGGTGCTGATTTGGCAGAATTGCGGCGGACTGATGGCTCTCGCTACGCCCATCCTTCCCCCTTCTCCATAAGCGCAGCATCGAGCGCTCTGAGCGCGCTTACAGCCAGAGACAGTATTGAGCGCCTGGCACCTGCCGGGACGCACATCGCCCACCAGAAGACTGCTTCCCCACAAACGCCACTCATGAGGAAGCCGAGGGATCCTTTGGATGCGAGTGCAGGCTTTTCGCAAGCTGGCAAGAGTCGGCGTGGTGGGAGACATGTCTCCTCGGATTCTGCCATAGCTTCACGCTCTTCTGCGTCCAACACACCCTCCGCGAGCAGGAGCAAGGCGATCCCTACTCGGTCGCGGACAAGCACGAGTATGACGCAGGCGAGAGGAAGCGGGAAGAGAGAAACTCGGCCAGGGGTAGCTTCCTCTCCGGCCGACTCTGACCTCTCGTCCTCGTCACTCGAGACTCCGGCAAGGTCATCACGGCGCAGGACAGGCAGAGAGGGACAATCACTCGTCGCTGATTCTTTGTCTGACAGCTCCACAGCGGACGAGCGGACCAAGGCGGCAAAGTTGTGGAAGAAGCGGAAAGCAGCGATCCTCGAGAAACTTCCGGCGGGGGTAGACCCGCACGCCGCGAAGCAAATCCTCAACGAAATCATAGTCCAAGGCGACGAAGTCCACTGGGGCGACATCGCCGGACTTGAAGTAGCCAAGAACGCCCTGCGGGAGACAGTCGTCTACCCCTTTCTCCGCCCAGACCTTTTCATGGGACTGCGCGAGCCGGCAAGGGGCATGCTCCTTTTCGGGCCGCCGGGCACCGGCAAAACAATGCTAGCGCGGGCAGTTGCCACCGAGTCCAAATCCACTTTCTTCTCCATCTCCGCCAGCAGCCTCACCAGCAAGTACCTGGGCGAGTCCGAGAAGCTTGTCCGCGCGCTCTTCGCCCTCGCGAAGGTGTTTGCCCCCAGCATCATCTTCGTCGACGAGATCGATTCATTGCTCTCTCAGCGCTCCGGATCCGGCGAGCACGAGGCCACTCGGAGGATCAAAACGGAGTTTCTGATTCAATGGAGTGATCTGCAGCGCGCGGCGGCGGGGCGGGAGATTGGGGAGAAGGATAAGGAGCGTGGAGACCCAAATAGGGTGCTGGTCCTGGCAGCCACGAACCTGCCGTGGGCGATTGATGAAGCGGCGAGGAGGAGGTTCGTGAGACGACAGTACATACCGCTACCAGAGGCCGAGACCAGAGCCGTCCAGCTCAGAACGTTGTTGAAGCAGCAGAAGCATACCCTGAGCGACGCCGACATCGAGACGCTCGTCGGCATGACTGAGGGTGAGCCCCTTTCTCTCCTGTCCCGTAGCATAGATGAAAACCTGACTTTGTTCCAGGGTTTTCGGGCTCGGATATTACGTCACTGGCCAAAGATGCAGCCATGGGACCGCTTCGCTCGGTCGGGGAGGCTTTGTTGCACATGTCTATGGATGACATACGTCCTATCGAACTATCGGATTTTGTTGCGAGCTTATCCACTATTAGGCCGAGCGTCAGCAAAACTAGCCTCAAGCAGTATGAGGAGTGGGCAAAAGAGTTTGGAGAACGCGGCGGATAGGGTGTATTTGGTAGGGTTGTGAGGCCACTCCGTAGGACTTGCTCGTGGCATGTTTATCTCAAAGGGAGGTTTCGCCGGAGGCTTCCAATACCAGCATTCACGGCACTCGAGATGTACCAACATGACGTGAAGTTGCTTGTGATGTGTTTGCTGTTGCCCAAGCGGCTTAAGAAAGCTCGAATATTGGGGACAGAATCCGTGGTCTAAACCTGGCCCTCGCAGCCCCCGCCTGGTCCTTCACGCTTGATCATATAAGTATGGCCTCTGAAAGCACAGCAACGCCCTCTTTCGTATGCTACATGGCCTGATCGTACAGATACACGGGAATTTCCACGACAGTTTCCCCCCTTCGACAGAATTTATACACGGCGCAGCCAGGTTTCATAATAACTTCCCCCCAAAACCAACCGCCACCCCTATGCCTCGCCTCCCTCTCTCCGACACACCGTCATTGTTGCGACTGGGCCGCACCCCCGGCCTCAAGCTGTTTCGGATCGAGATTGAGGCCCATTAGCCTCGCCCGCAGGGCGAACTCTTTCCTGGCCTTGCGCAGCAGCAGCTCGGTGCGGCCGAGCTGCGCCTCGACGCGCTCGGCCATCTTCTTGGCGGCGCGCCGCTTGGCCTTGAGCGCGCGCTCGGCCTCGCGCTCGGCCCACCGCTCCTCCTCGGTCGGCACGGGCGGGCGCTCCTCGATCGGCACGCCCGACCCGGGCGCGATGATGTGCTTCACCACGTGCCGCTTGCTCTTGGAGACGCGCCAGCCCGGCGTGATGGCCACGATGTCGCCGAGGCGGAGCGAGTTGTTGGGGTCGTGCACCAGGTGCGTTTTCGGGTCGTCGAAGAACTGCGCGGTTTGGCGTTTAGCTTGAGGGGACATAAAACAAAAAAATGGGAGGATAGGAGGGGGAGGGGGAAGCAGGAGGACGAAAGAGAGACACAGAGAGACGAACCTTCTTCACCCAGTTATTCCACTTTTGGCCCCCTACCCGCACTTTGACCGTCTTGTCCATCAACCCTGCGGATATCACCACGCCATGGAGCTCTCTGAATCTCCTGAACGCCGTCTTTGCGGCTTGGACCGCGGGTTGCGCCATCGCGGCGGGCAACTCGAACTGAGGGAAGGAGCTGAGGGAGGATCGGCGTGGGTGAGTGGGAGATTTCGGGGCGGCTGTGCTTGATCAGAAAGGACCCGGAAATTGGAGGGTGGGGGGCGGCCTCGTCGGTCAATTCGTCTCTTGGGTTTCTGGGTCTGAATACACGGGTAGCCGGTATCGTGGACGGAGGGGTGGATTGGCGGAGTTCCCGCGTGTGGATGGCAGCCAAAAATTTGGCTTCTGCTTTCACCGAAAGCCCGGGAACGGACCCAAAAGTGGGTCCAAACGGCCCACCGGGAACGGGACACGGCCGGGATGCAGGACAAGGGGCCAGGGGATGAGCACGCGACTGCCGAAAGCTGACTTCCGTACATGCATGGCATCCGGAGGACAGTGAAAAAATGACAAGCAACAGCTCACGGATGAGGATGTGCAAAAGTATCTTGTAAAACAATACAACTAGCAATTAGTGGAAGTATAGCTCTTCCTTCGCTGCAAATTACCTCAATGAACTCCTGGCCGTGTCTTGTCCCTTCGCCGTACGCCATGCGGACCGTAACCCTTAAGCCGCCCGGGGCGGGGTAAATGCGCACACTGTCATACAAAAGGTCCTGAAAAGCCAGATCTTGTCCCAACCGGCCGCTCCTTGCCCCGGTGTGGGACGCCATCAACCCACATTCGCAACAGGCAGACGTGGCAGCCCCTGACGCCTTTCAGCCATTCTTCGGACTCCCCCAAATCGTCACACGCCGCAACAGCGGCCGACTATTCGCCCACAAAGATTCCCCTGCTCAAGACACAGGGTTTGTCGACTCGGCCGTAACCCCCGCCGCTGCCGGAAGCTTCGCTTTCCTTCGGGGTGGAGGGATCTTGGGCGGTTGTTTCTTCTGCCCATTCCCGTTAACGTGGACGGTGCTCGCCGCCGGGGGAACGATAGGCGCGCCATGGCGGTGCTTCGGCACTTCTGGCAGACACATCTGAGCCCTCTGGTTTCTCGGGGGGGGTGGCTTGGGCCGAGGCGGGCTCCCTCCTGACGCCGCCTGTCCGCCCATCGATTCCGGGCCCATTTCTGACTTTCGGCTCGGTGTCTTGACACCTGGTTTCTCTGATACATTCGCAACGACGCTAACGGAACTGCCGGTCTGTGAATGCGACAAGCTCCCGACGGGGCTGACGTCTGATGAGCTCGCCTCGTCATCGACCAACCACGGGGTTTTCGCAACTCGTTCGAGTAAACGCAACGTCGTCGGTTCTGGCGGCTTGAAATGGGCGCTGCCAGAGCCACGTAATATTTCGAGAAGGCTGAGGATTTGCTCCTTTTTGTAGTGGGGCGGCTGGCTGAGCTGCGTGTGCGCGAGTAGAGGTGCCAGGACCCTTAGGTAAGTGTGCCTCAGAACGTTTGCCTCGGAGGGCAGGTCCAGAAGGTTGCGCATAATCACATCCAGCAATACTCGGAGATCATTGGTGTAGAAGTACTCGTACGTTGCCGATGTGGTGAAGAGCAGATACAGTAGCTTGAGAATAAGCAACTGCAGCGAGGTCTCCGTCTCCCGGTTCAAAAGCAGGATGATGTTCTCGCCGAAGGTCCGGAATGATGGTCCATGGACGCTGAGGATCTTCACCACACGGTTCGTCATGGGCGCGGTGGGGGAATCCGGGTCGACCGCCGCCGAGGTAGAGGCCACCATATACTGCTCGTTTAGAACCAGCTGTGGAGATTATCAGCCCACGCTATCCCTACACCGACGCAGGGTTCTGAGGGAGACACACCAAGACTCGTATAACGGGGTAGTGGTATGGGTCACTGGCATCATCAGACACAGCCTCGATGAGCTGAAACAAGTACATGACAAAGTTATCGTCCACCTGCAGCAGGTCTTCAGCTCGCAAGTGTTCGATCCGGGACATCTCGTACATCAGCTGCAGCAGAAGCCGATGCAGACGAGCATCCTGGTCCGCACAGCCCTTGATGAGCTCGAGCAGTCGCACGAAACACCCTTCGCTTATCATGGCCCGAAAGGTGTCCTCGTCGGTCCGGCCGTCGAGGAGAAGAAAATTGGCGTAGACGTGGAGCTTCGCAAGTTCGTCCTCCTGCAGCAGGCCGTAGATAAGCTGCGTTCGCACATAGCTGCTGTTGTTGCGGAATATTTGGCTCTCTATGAGCATCTGGGAACACCGGGCGATGTCGTCTTCGCTCTCGAGGCGCTCGTCCCGCGCGCCGGAAACCAGGTCGAGCCATGATCGCAAGGTCTCATCGAGCTGCTCGGGGGTCGTGCAGGTCGCGGACAAGATCTCGGAGAGGGCTGTCAGAGCAAAAGCGATCAGCCGCTTCCAGGTGCATTCCAATTACGACCGTGACCGATCAGAGAGAAGCTTACCATCCCAGAAGTGCCGTTCGCTCTCGGCGGGCCAAGAACCAGAGGAGTCGGTCATGTTCTCATACAAGAGCCATCAGCGCAGAGTGCGGGAGGTCGAGCGAGCATCACGGTTCGGTGTGGCGGAATCAATCCCACACACGTATCGTTTTGGCGCCGAACAGGTGCTTGTTATGGAAGGGGCCTGCTGAGCCGGCCATACGGTGCAAGTTTGGCGAGCGTGACATGTGCTCTGCCCGTCAATCTTCCTCGCACATGGAGGTGGAGGGGGGTTCGCTGCTGAGAGAGGGAAGGATGCCCCAAGGGCGTATCGGTCGGTTGTTACGTCTTTAAACTTTCTGTTCGTGTTCCCCCATACCCTGCCGTTACTGTAGCCGCTTGTCCTATTTGGGGTGCAGCTGGTTCCGATGCACGAGCCAAGCATCTGTACGGATACACTAGTGTAATCTGGACACTACCACAGTACGGAATACACGTACCTAATTGACCTTAATGTTACCCTGCTCAAGTCGCACCTTTGCACAGTACACCAAAGCCGAGTTGCAGCAGAGCACCCTATGTGTAAGCGACTAAACGGAGTCCGGAATACCTTCCACATATCTCTCCCGCGGTCGCAACGCAGGTCTGTCTGCCTCGTCTCAGTTTTCTCTTTTTCTCCTCATGTTGCTTATTTCTTTCACCTTCTTGCACACCGTATTTTCTCTGCAACAAGGGGCCCTGGTCAATGTGGCCAAGAGACCTGCGGGATGACCTCTCAAACGCCCCCTGATCAGGCGAAGATCAGACGGACAAGCCGGTCTCAGCAAATTTGGATGGGATATCACAGCTACCTATATACCGAGAGATGCGGATATATCTACAGCTCATCCTACACTACCCCTCCCGTCCCTACCCATGTCTAAGTCTATGTCATAATGGCCCGCTCCCACAATTCCTCATTTCATCAAAGAGCCGACCCCCAGAACGCCTCGCTGGATATCGCTCGCAGACCGCCCCGCCGCCCACCGTGCATCAACCGTCATTACCCTCCTCATACACCTTCGCCCGTGCAGCGTACTCGCGGATATTGCTGACAATAGAATCTTGGATGGTGTCCCCCCTACCAGCCGCGATCCTCAGAATGAACTCGTTCAGGTTCTGCCTGCCTAGGATATCCACATGGTCTGCCGTGTTGGGTCCGCCTCGAGGGTTGAAGCGCTCCGGCTCGTGCGGCATCTCGACGACCGTGATCTTGACGTTCGCCGGGTTGTACCGCTTGATCTTCCACCCTCTGTTGCACATGTAGCCTGTGCTCATCAGATTTACCGTCCCATCACCTTCGCCCATGACCACGCCGTGGTCGACCATCCCCTGCGTGAAGCCCGTGTCGATCGTCAAGTTCAGGTGGGTGGGCGACCCTGGCTCCGGGGAGCGGTAGTAGTAGCCTCGTTCGGTTGGCTTGCCGACACCGTAGAAGCAGTAGATCTTGAGGCTGGGCGCGAGCGGCAGCCGGGTTTCCAGCGGATTGATCCACTTTCTCGGATCATCTTCGTTTGCCTCAACCTCGGCGGTCGTCTGCGCGACGCCCCAGGAGTAGCTCCGCGTCACCTGGTCCCTGTACCAGTCCTCGGCCGTATCGAGCAAGTAACGCATGGCGTCATCGACGGTGAAGTTCCGGTCAGGAGTCGTCCAGTTCTGCCAGACACGGAAGTTCAAGAATGAGCCGTAGCTGTGTTCCTGGCCGGGCTGATCATCCGGCGCTCCGTCGAGATCACCCCAAATGGCGCTTCCCCCGATCGGCAGCATTGAAGACATGCCCGGCATGGCGCGGAAAATCTCGGCTCGCTCCGCCTTGCTCAAGAATTTCTCCAGTCCGTAAACTGCGAAGGCGTTTAACTGTGCCGTGTCACGCATCTCGCCAGAGAGGAGGGCCGAAACATCCTTGAGCGCGCCCAACATGCATCCGCTGACGTTGATCCACGATTCTATGTGCCTCTCCACCCAGTCGGCCCCTCCGCCGCCGCCGCGTTTGGAGGTGACCCAGTGAAAGAAATAGAACACAACTTGGCTCCCCATGCTGTGAGATGTGAGAACAACCTTCCTGTTTTGAAGCAGGACCGCCATCTCGATGTGCGACTTTAACCTCGTGAAATAATGATCCCGGGTCTCGAGGTTATGGTAAGCAAGCCGCCAGTCGTAGGCAGCAGTGTATGAGTTGATGGGGTCATAGCCCAGGGACGCCAGGTTCTCCAGGATCTTGTTCCAGATCCAGTATCCCGTGATGAAGAAGTCTGTAGCATCAAAGCCTTGAGCAGCGCGCAGCTTAATCCCCGGCGGGTCCAGCCCGGTCTTCTTGTCGAGCATGATGTGCGTCTTCCAGGTCTCCTTGTCCAGGACTAACGCTCTCATCATGCTCCAGCTCCCCCAAAGCCGTTTCCGAAAATACGGGCGCGAGGCGTTGGAAGTTCCCCAAGACTCCAAGCCCGTCGAGATCACGCCCGGAACCATGACGATGGGGTGGTATGCGGAGAGACCTTCCGAGCGAACTTGAAGCCCTACGGAGAAGGCGTCGTAGCTCTCGAGGAAGGCTCGTTCGCCGACCTATGCGACAAACTAATTAGCAAGCCGAGCGCTGTGGCTTGTGCTTGTCCTGTCCCGGTTCCAGACTCACGACTAGCTCCCGCATGTCCTTCACCAGGCCCGCAGGGAGGACATCAAACAGGCTATCCATGCTCAGCTCCCCAATCTCGGGGAAGTCTATTAGATCATTGCTTTTTGCGAAGAAGCCCGCGGCTATGATCCCAAACAAACTGCCCAACAGGAAGATGGCCGTGGTTTTGCGTTTGCGTGTCTTGGGCCGGTGGTGATGCAGGGGCTTGGTCGTGTCATCGGCCTTCCCGCCGGCCTTGTCGGTGCCATTGTCGGTGGGTGGGTAAGACTCGGACGGCTTGTTTTCGGCAGGCACTCGGCGTCGCAAAGTGCTCGCCATCTTGGGCGATCAACCGCGCGAGTCGTGGCCCGATTGGACTTTGCAGACAAGGAAGATGGCGGCCGTCGAATGGCAGCTGAGGCGGCACGCCTTCCAGTTGCCAATCTTCCTGGCGGGGACAAGCCGCCCACATGTATTTCCACAACCTGCACCTCTGCTGGGGGCTTGTAGATGTTGTTTCAAGGATGGACGAAAAGCATGTACGGATAGGCTGTCGCTTATCTACACTAGAAGTGACGAACCAGAGCCGGGCCGGGTCGCGGCTGTTGGCATTTCACGTGCGTGCGTTGGTGGCAGTCACGGCACCCGCATGTCCTGTACCCCTGCTTGTCTCAAGGGGGCAGGGGGCTCACTCATCGGTGACGTCTGCTGCCCCACCTTTCCAAGGTTTTCTTTGAACCATGGACCGAGGCTGCATTGGACCGCCCAACCAACCCAGCATGTCCTGATCAGCACCAAACTTCTCACCAAACCTTGAGGCTGCTTTCGGCCCGAAAACTTGGATTTATTGTGTGCAACGTTTGCTCCATAAGTGTAGCTGGCGATATGTCCGGCCCGGGATGCTGTCAGGTCGGAGACCCACCTGCAGGGTACATGGACTGTTATGTAAGGTTACGAGACGCGGCCCACTCGTTCAAGGTTGGTAGTGGGGGCCGTTTGCATGTGAAAGTTCGATGACCAAAATTTGGGCGGCGTCTGAACCCTGAGGGGCCAGCTTCACACTCCACCCCATGTCACCGGTGTTTCCAGTAGAGTGTACTATTCCCACCACTTCTGCCGTTTCATTAGTGTCCCACTCTAGCAGCAATCCCGAAGCTCAACCCAACTGAATCCGCTGCCCATGACAGCCTGCAACCCTTCGGCAGGCGACGCAGAGTCGGCCAGGGCGGAGTACCCCGGCGAGCTGAAGTACATCCAGTACCAGCACTCTCTAGAAGCGCAATATTTGCCGGCTATACGTGCTCTCATCTCGAAGGACCTGAGCGAGCCATATAGCATCTATGTCTACCGGTACTTTCTCTGCCAATGGGGTCACCTCTGCTTTATGGTAGGCCATGAGAGATCCGGGCTCTATGGCCTCGCTGCTTTGCTAATCAGTCTCTGATCCACCCACAGGCTCTGCACCCAACCGACTCCTCCCTCATCGGCGTCGTAGTGTGCAAGCTTGAGATGCACTCTTCCCACTCGCCGCCCACTCTCCGGGGCTACATCGCCATGCTGGCTGTCTCGGCTCCATACAGAGGCTACGGCGTGGCCACAGCGCTTGTCAAGATGGCCATCGATGCCATGGCCCAGCGCGGCGCAGATGAGATCGTGCTCGAGACGGAAGAGACAAACATACCCGCGATGAGACTCTATGAACGGCTCGGCTTTCTGCGTTCCAAGAAGCTTCATCGTTACTATCTCAACGGGAACAGTGCCTATCGCCTGGTGCTCCTTCTCAAGTCGACTGACGTGGATGCTGCCACGGATCTGGCCTTGGATGAGGACGATGTGTCCCCGCCGTTGAGTCGATAAGCTCTTCCCTGAGTGGGAGGACACCAACCCAATGACATGGTGGGCGCTCACTATTCCTGGCTTCATTGCTTGCCCGGTGGCTTCATTGCTTGCACACACGGCTGAATGGTCGCGTCTTGTCGCGACCGAAATTGATGGGCCGGCGTTGCTGAAGGGTGGTAGAAGTGAGTCAGCTGGGGCATCCCGAGGCGAGGCCAAACCGGCTGGCTTTTAGCGCACCCAACGCCGGCTTAATTGTCCTACCGCCGCCAACCCCATGCCAGTGAAGGACGGAAGTTCGACGCGGACACCATCGGTGAGAAAACTAAGAAAACCGGATCAGCCGCGGAACGCATCCCCAGTCGCGAACGCATTGTACCCTTTCGAATTACCAGGCCGGAGAGCACCGCTCTCTGCGTGCACCAAGCACAAAACGCTCATCGTTTGGGGAAATAAGCCGAGGCATTGATATGGGTATCTAAGGTACAAACCTCCTGCGTGAAGTCAAAGATATGCAGTAGAGTATCTTGAGCATCCCTTCCCGAAAAACCAAGACTCTGGCTCCCGGTCCGGACGCTCACGGACGGCGTGAGGCCAGGGTCCTGATGTAGGCGAATAGCTCGTTGGACGAGTACTGTTTTTGTCAGCTTCATAACAAATTCGAGATGCTCTCGAGGCAAGCTGGAAGGGGTGCTCACCATGGATGCCTGAATGCCCCAGCGATTTCCCCCGTAAATCCCAAGATGGGTCCAGGCATCTGAGGGCCATGGTAAGTAAGCCGCATCCCGAAATCGAGAGGGAGGGCTAGAACTAACCGGATTTGTAGTAAATCTGCTTTCCGCCAGGGCTCACCAGCTCAAGCTGCCTCAACCGATTCAGCACCCTTGCCACATCGTCCTTGTCCCTGAAGTCTCGCGTGTACACGCAGATCAGCCTCGCCTTCTGGGAGTCAACCCTCGTCTCGACCTTGGCCGAAACTCCAAGCTCATTATTGGCCGTGGCCCTCGCGACCTTGGCCCAGACACTATTCACGCTCCCCGGCTCCGGAAACAGCATCCACTTCCCCAAGACGACGTTGCACACCACCGCGAGCTGCCGCAGGTCTTCCACCGCCGCCCGCCGCTCCTTGGCAACGTCCTTCTGAAGCTTCGCGAGCGACCTGCCGGCCATCCCGCCTGCGCTGCTTGCGGTGACCATGTTCTCGAAGGCCTCGAGGAGCTGGAGTCGCTCCTCCCCGCCTGCCATAAATCGGTCCAGTGCGGCGCCCGGGCCCGGCGGCTCGTAAGGGTTGGCAATGAAGATCCAGTCGAGTCCTGGGCGCCAGTCGGTTGTGGCGGGCGGGAGTCGGGCGAGGAAGTCGTCCACGGACTCAGAGAGTTGCCGGGCCCCGGGCTCGCCTTCGTACTTGTTGTACAGGCAGCCAGGGGCTGGTCCTGCGCTTAGGTTTCGCGCCGTCTGCTGGATGTAGCTTGCCATGGGACGGTGGCGATCCCACCAAGACACGACGTCGAAGTTGGCGACGCGGTCCTCCAGGACCGAAACGGTCTCTTCATCGCCTAAGAAGTGTCAGGACAATGGTTCTTGCTGAGTGATCTGGGAGGGTCGGGAAATACCGTAAAAATCTGACTCTGAGTCCATCTTGAGAATCTCTTTTGAATCTGACGTTTACTCGCGAAAATGCCTAAAGCTGGTCGCCTTCGGTACGAGGATGTAGAGTATCAGGCTTAGAAGTGGATTCCCATCTTCAATATCAATCCGGGCTGGTGAAAGGGTGGGTTATCTGTAGCCCAGAATGCGATATCTCTTTGTTGTGGCATGGAATGAAAAGCAGTCTTTAATCTGCGAACCTGGCCTGGTTGTTGTTGGTTGTTGTTGGAGGACTTGGGAGATTCAGATTTGATGATCCCTCAACATTTCAGAACGCAGCTGACGAACGTCGACAGTGCTGCAGTGCTGAAATGATTCTTGGCTGAGGTGATTATTACATTCAAGGCAGAGTGATCATAAAATCGCTTGTGGGCTTCAAAGAGAGTAGTGCGACGGATGTGTTCGTTTATCCTCACATCCTTTCACTCAAGAATGGCGTGACAATAAAGGTAAAGAGAAGCCCGAGAAGTCAGTGTAAATCCATGAACTTCAGCAACAGCCAAGTTCGTTGGTTCACTGTGGTGCGGTCCAGGCCTCCGTAATTCACGCGAACTCTAAGGAATTGTTACTGTATCCTTACCCTAGTACAGTATGTTGTGAAAACATCCGAAAGAGACAAAGCATATTTAGACAAGGAATGTGCGACCTGCGAAACTTTCCTCCGCTCAACCGCGACTTTGACATTCTGGGGCCTCCGAAGGCTCTTTGCGCGCCAGAATGGACGAGGAGGGAAAGCTCGTCCGATCTCTGAGATCTGAGGTTCTCGAGCTCCCTCCGTCTTGTGTCGAATTTTGCCCCGCGTTCCCGTCGTATTTCCTGGTTGGAACCTACGATCTTCAGCGTCAAACTGGCGAGCAGGAAATCGCAGACGCAGACGCAGACGCCAGTTCAGAAGACGAAGCCGGTCGACCTGCGCAGTTAAAGCAACCCCAGAGCCGCAATGGCAGCATCATAGCCTTTCGGCTTTGTGATGGGGATATGTGAGTCTCAGTGAATGCCGTGGATCCTGTGGACAGGGCTAACACAAGGAATCCAGCACTCGCATCCAGACCGTACCTCAGCCCTCAGCCCTCTTGGACCTCCGATTTAACCCTCATTCTGGCAACGGCGACATATGTGCTGCGGTCTCAAGCACTGCCACTCTTGCCCTGTTCAGGCTCTCGCCCGAGGAGGAACAGCCCCTGAAACACTTAAACACGATGGACATTGCCGGAATGTCACAGGGCGAGATCAAGCCGTCGGCCGGGCAGGAAATACTGTTTCTCTCGTTCAGTTGGCACCCATTGCGGGCAAACGTCTTGGCCCTCACCACCTCGACTGGGAATGTGCACCTGGTACACCTGCGCTTGTTTGATGGGAACTGGGCTTTGAACCCGGAGCCTATCCTAACGCATACTCTCGAGACCTGGTGTGTTGCCATCTCCCCCGTTCTCGTTGCCTCGGAGCCGTTAAATGAGCGGCAGGAGGCATGTCGGTCGCCTTTCAGAGTGTATTCTGGAGGCGACGACTCGATGCTGCGCTTCAAGACATGCTCTTGGAATGAGGGGGCTATGGTTGAGTCTGTGTCCGGTCTCGCGTCAAGAGGACACGATGCTGGGGTCACCGCAATCTTACCTCTAGCCCTGCAAGAAGATGGGAATGAGCTGGTTGTTACGGGAAGCTATGATGAGCATATTAGGTTGTTCGAGGTTCCGTCCTCTGGCAAGCCCAAAAGCCTCGCCGAACACAGACTTGGCGGAGGGGTTTGGCGGCTGAAGCTGATCGACCTGAACACAACTGCTAACCAGAGCTACATTTGGAGAGCAAGGATGTTGGCATCCTGCATGCATGCCGGCGTCAGGGTTGTTGAGCTCCTGAAGACGATGAGCGGCGGCTATCGATTCCGTGTCCTGGGACGTTTCGAGGAGCACCAAAGCATGAATTATGGCAGCGACTTCCAGCCTGGGTGGATGGAAAAGCTGTCCGTTGTGTCGACTAGCTTCTATGACAAGCTGTTATGTTTGTGGGAATTTGAGATGGTATAAACCACGGATCCCCGTGGTGTCTTGCAGTTTCCTGAGCATCCCACAATGGGAGCTGCACAGTCTCGGTAAAGAGATGCCTTAACGCCCGACAAACAAAGTCCTTGACCAAGGCAGTGACGCAATGTGTTGACTCACCGCCTTCTGTTTGCATCCATGCCTACAAAGTATTCAAACTAACAGGCAGAACTGCCCCGCGCTAAGCCAAAAGTGAGTCCCATGAGTTCGAGCCTGAGCTTGCCTGAGCTGCGTGGGGACCAACTATAATTGTAGCTCCGCGATCAAGTCGGCCCAGATACGGCTTTACTGGCAGGCGCAAATAAAGCTTCTTGCCAGGAACGGATCAGAGAAGGTTCTATAGAACTTCAAGCGTTCTTTCCGAAGCAGATCAGTCTTTGTCGAGTTCTACCCCGCGCGTTTGCTTTGCTTCTATCACCGACCTGTCGCTTCCTGATCACTTCTTCGTTGCTTGTCCTTATATACCGACACCGACACGAACCTTGATTGACCCAGGCCAAAGCGCTGACTTCAGCGCGGTGGCCGTCTCTGCCCGTCAACCGACCGGTCTTCTGGCGACTTCAGCAGCTCGCGCCTCTCAAGATTTTCGGCATCGCGACAATGCCCGTGAACGGAGTGGCTGGAGCTGCCGCCGCCGGCGACAGCGGAGAGACCATCCTCGCGAAAATCCACGAAGCTCTAAAAGTCGTACACAGTCCCTATTCGCCCAACCAAGCCCGACGCGATGCCGAAGACTTCCTCGAAGGCATCAAGAGCCTCGGCGAAGCTCCCTCGCACGGGTTCAGCCTCGCCTTCAACAAACCGCAGGAGCCCATTGTCCGTCATTACGGCTTGTCGCTCCTTGAGCACGCGGTCAAGCACATGTGGGGGGACTACAGCCCAGAGCATCGCGACTATCTCCGCGTATGGGTCTTGCAGTTGGCCGAGACGGTTTCCGCCGATGATCCGCCCTATCTCAGGAACAAGATTGCACAACTTTGGGTCGAATTGGCCAAGCGTTCATGGGTCGCCAGCTGGATGGACATGGACTGCTTGCTGGTCCGTCTGTGGCGTGTTCCAAACTCGCCCGTCCACAAGCTGTTCGTCCTCCAGATCCTCGAGACCCTTTCCGACGAGATCTTCTACGGAGACGACGTTGTGGTTGCCCTACGGGAGGGAGCATTGAGCAAGGCGTGCGTGGAGATTTTTACGCCGGCTGCTGTCCTGACTGAGGCTTTTCCCAACCGTCAGGCCGGCCCGCACGTTCGGTTCGAGAGCGAGGGATGGCTCAGCAGAGTAACGCAGCTCGTCAGCGAGTGCCTCGGCAGTGGTCTCGAGCAGAACGAGGACGCCAGGACATGTGCCGTCAAGGCCCTCAACGTCCTGAACTCGGCCGTCCTGTGGGCAATTCCCAAAGCATTAAACGCCGTCGGCTGCCGCGCTGTCATGTGCAGCTGTCTCGCCGCTCCCAGCGTCCCAGTGCAGAAGGTTTGGGCAGTCCCTACCGCGCGGTCTACGGAATCTCGTTGTATTAACCGTTAGAAGGCTGCCCTCGAGTCCCTACATTCCCTCTACAGTCGGTCGAACTTTACCGACCAGGAATTCGTCGATCTCGTGGTGCCAATGTATAGTCCCGGCATGGTCGAGCTCTTCCGGCGGCTGTTTGAATGGTCAACCGTGGACCCCCAGGATCTCGATGAGGACAAATACCAGTTCTGCAAGAAATTCTCTGAGGCAAGCAGCCCAACCATGCATTTTTATTTATTTTTTTTTTCTAGTCGTTTGTTTTGTTACTGACGGGCCTTAGATGCTCTGTGCCTTGGGCAACTACCTGGATAGGAAGTTTGCGGCCATCCCGCCCCAAACGAACATTCAAGGCTACCTAGAGCTCTTGATGCTGGTGGTGCAGAGCCAGAGCCTCGTCGTTTCGATTCCGATACTTCTCACTTGGACTCGACTGCTTTCCCACCGAGCACTCGGTCCGGCGATTGCCGATATGCCTTTCATCGTGAACCTGCTAGAGCTCTGCAGCAACCGCTTGATCCGGTACGAGAGCTTTCCGGAGGATACAGAGGACCCAATCTATGTCCTGCTCGTCGAGGACACGGACACGATTCCTGAACGGCATGCCTTCCTTGGCAACTACCGGCGGTATTGCTGTGCAGTCATCGAGAGCCTCGTCCAGCTGAGAATGTCCGACGCGTTCTCGCACCTGCTGGGTCGGGCCGAACGTGCCTTGAACACGCTTTACGATGGGCAACCCGCCCTTAACCGTGAGTGCAAGGGGATTTGGGCAAGAGGGCAGAGGGCTGGCGAGCTAACACGCGTGCCTCTAGCTGCCGATTACTCCAGGAATTCTGTGCCTGTGTTGACAGTCGACGCTCACGCGACTGTCATTGAAGCTGCTCTCAGAGGTTACGACATGTGGAGGACGTCGTGCAGCAGGACGCCGGAGGAGGTAAGTTGGGACTCCAGGTCGTTGGCAAACTGACCTCTGACAACCGGGCCAGAAGCAGCAAGCGGCGGCCGTCGAAGAATATTTCGAAAAGTGGTGTGGCCAGCTCTTGGAGATGAAGTTCGAGGTAAGACTCGGCTCCCAGCGTGTTATAACCGCCTCGCTCACCATATGCCCTAGGACCCATTAATTCTCAAGCGGATACTCCAGCTACTGGTGACCTTTTCGACAAAGGCGCTGGATTCGAACCCGGCTTTCATGCTGAGGGTGCTCGAACACATCTTGATGACTTGGCCAGCATTGCAACCAGAGCATCGGCTCTTCAACGACGCCATCAGGGATCTCCAGACGGAGAGCATGGTGGAGCTGCAACGGCTCGCGTTAAAGATGCCAGACCCTCTTCTTGTGAGCAGCCAGTCCCTCTTGGTGGTATTGGGATGCTCTTCGCTGACCATGGCGAGTAGGATGTGTATGACCAGTTGGAAGCAAAGGTTCAGGAAATGATCGCATCTGGGACCCTCGATGAGAAGCGCCAAGTTGCCTACCAGACCTTTCTGTTTATTATCATGTACGAGCCTAGTATCATTTCCACCCCACCCAGCGTCTTCGAACGGCTGCTCACCAGTTCTAGCCACCGAGCCACTCATATCGACCCGGCGACACGTCTTTCGAGACTCGCTGCGTTTATCGAGCCAGTGAAGAATCTGTGGAAGGAGGAATCGTTGAAGCAGGCCTTGGGATCGTACAGCGGCTTCTGCGAGCTTCTTGGTCTCGACAAAGTGCAAAAGTACGTGGCCGATCGTCGCATTCACGAGATTGCCGACTGGGGTGCGACGGACCTGGATGCCGAAGGCCTAGCCCTGCAAAATGAACTGGAGCAGAGACAAGCGGTATGTTGCCCTTTCCAGATTGCTGCCGTCTGGTGGTCTAACACGGGTTTGTAAAGATGCTACCCTTACGCGTGACGAAGTCGTTTTTGACCTACTCGGTTGAGGGGATAGAGAAGAACTCGGCTCCGTATCAGGCATCATGCACCGTTTGGCAGGACGGGCTCCAGCTCATTCTACCAGAGTTGCTCAAGTTCCTGAGGTTCGTAATCCGAAATCAGGGTGGTCCAGAGTCGGTGCTGACACTTACCTTAGCTATGCGCACGCATCGCACAACCCAGCCAACTGGAGTCTGCTACCAGTGGAGATGCAGCCGATAGTGGGACGACTGTTTACGGACCGATTCTGGCAAGCGGGCATCTCGGAAGGCAGTAAGGACGACTTCTATGCCAGACTGCTGGGGAAGAGGAACACCCTAGAAGGTCTGGGGTCTACTATCCGTGGTACTGTCCGGTTCGTACGAGAGACATGCTACACCATCATTTATTGCATGTCGAGACTCGACATGCAATTCTATGGTTTTCTGGAGCTGCCGAAACCATTGGCGAACGCGCTCTTTGCCGACTCGTTCTACCTGTCGTCCCACCAGGTCATCAACCTTCTCACCCTAGTGAGGTTCCTAGTCGACAACTGTCCTGTGGAGCTGCACGACCACTTTGTGCCGCCGATTCTGGCCACCTGTTTCGAGCAGATGGATACCAAGATCAGCTCGGAATGGGAAGAGCTGGGGCAGCGGGAGACAGTGCAAGCGGCCGCGGACGAGTTGGCAGAAGAGATGAAGGCCGAGAGCATTCTGAGGCAACTCACCTATTCTGCGGTGCTCATGGTTGCCGATGTCTTGGACCCGGACAGAACCGGTGCGTGCACGCGCCACTATCTTTCCGTTTCATTCGAGACCCACGCTGACGGCCTAACAGCATCTCCAACGGGCCAAACGGACACGGCGGCATCCAACGCAAAGTACCCTCCCTTGCGGAAGTTCTGCCTGATGAACCCGGCCGTCGCAGTGCCGCTGCTCGTCTTCTGCAGTCACGCGATTCAGATGCACGACGGGAGAAGCTGCGGCGCCGTGCTCCGCGTCTTCCGCTCCATTGTGCCCGAGTTTGCCCCCTCAGACCTCACCAAGACGCTCAAAAACTCAGGCCACACGGCGCCGCTGGAGGATTTCCCGATCCCGGAGGACACGGCGAGAGAAATTCGAGAGTTCATCTCGGCAGAGGTGTTGAAGGCGGCCATCTCGTCTCTGCACGACCCCTATTTCGTCGACTTGCAGAGGGACCTGGGCGCGCTAATCGCTTCCATCCTGGCTTACTATTCACCCTTGACGCCCACGCCTCGGAACATCCTTGTCTCTCTGCACAGCATCAAGCCGGAGGATGTGGACAGGACTATTCAGCAAGTCTCTCGGTCAGGGCTACACTCCCGCCAGCAACGGGCGTTGGTTCTCGAGCTGCTGGAGGACCTGAAAGGCGTCAGCATCTCGGAGATGGGCAAGCTGCCAAAGAGCATTGGGACCGCGCCGGGATCCTCGTATGGCAGCAAGAAATCCGGCCGCAGCAAGATGGTACAGGAATTCATGACACCCAACGCTGGCTCGAGGTCGGGCGGAGCGGCGGTCGCGGGTGGCTCGGCGGCCCGCGACAAGACTCCGGACCTGGAAGGATTGGCTGGCATGTTTAGCGAGGCCGGCTAGACGCCCTACATGTAGCACAGGCGTTGGGGACGGCGGCGAGTATCAAGGGTCGCGGTGCGCTCATATAGAGTCTAGCGAGGGGTCTCGTGCACGATGGCCCGGCTCAGGCACTTATATTCGCCCATGAGCGGAGGATGGGTTCATTCTCAGGCAGTGAGCGCGGGGCCGGTTAGCGAACTTGGTGAAAGGTGTATGTTTCTTGGTCAGCGAACGAGCAGGAGGGGATCAGTCGACAACCCAGTAGCCATTTGGACCTTAGGATACCCAGATGAGGTAAAATCACCGGCTATGGAACACTCCGAAAGCCGTGTGGTTGGGGAGGATCAGTCGGTGTCGCTTCGTGGCTGAGCGTGATGTTTTATAGAGGTCGTAGAGTGTTTCGGGTGTTCAGTCTCCGACAGGTGAGCTGAGACGGCCCCCTTTTCTCGTCTCTTTACCTCGAGCCCTATTCGTCAATCAATTTACTTTTGCGCAGCAGCACTGCCGTGGCTTGGCAACTGAATGAGTGTGTGGCAACAGCCCCTCCACACCGCCCCTCAATCCTGAACACCACCGCCTAGCCAACTTCTGCTAGGGATCGGCGGGCCAAGCACGTCCGGGGTACTGTGTCGTCTGGGGTACCCGCAAGGGGAATCCGAACGCGGCTGAACGAAGAGACTGTTGACAACTTGGATCTTGCCAGCTCTTCTCATAGTAAAGTTGTCTCTTTCTGCAGAAACAAAACAGCCTAAAGGGAAGAGAGGGTGCCAAAACCTGCAGCACCGACTCTTCTGCCGAGGCTGCTACGCTGTGCACCTCCTTCGTGCAGGTCTACGGAGCTACTGACCTCGGCTTCCGCGGTTTTTCGAGCTGAGCCAGGCCGCTCGAGACCACGACGCGACAAGCATTGGGCTAAGCCCCAAACACGTCCGTTTCATGCCGGCTCGTACCTACATACAAGAACACACTGGGACTCGATTATCTGTGTAAGGACGGCCCACTACGGACGCGCCGCTTGACAGTGTTTGTGCTTTTTCCCCCGCCGTTGAAATACACGGGCAGTAATTAGGGGCATCGTCGGCCCAGGACTATAAGCAGCCGGAAGAGCGGGAACAGCTCTCGGGTCCTCTTCGCAGTCGTCGTCTCTTCCATTCCCACCGGGGCCCGCCCGTGGATTGTCCGATCCAATTATCCAGCCATGGTTTACTGCGGGAAGCCCTCCAAGGGTTGCCAAATGTGCCGGACCCGCCGCATCAAGGTAACATTACGGATTACTGATATCGAACCCTCAAGACTGGCTGGGGTATCTTACCTTACTGACTGACATGCTCAACTTCAGTGCGACGAGACCAAGCCCACATGCAACCAATGTGCCAAAGCACGGCGCCAGTGCCCGGGCTACAAAGACGAGTTCGATCTTGTCCTCCGCAATGAGAACTACGCCGCGAAGCGACGAGCGCTCAAGATTGCGGCGCCAAGACGGGGTGGTGGCAGTAGGCAAATGTCCAAACCGCTGCCCTCCTCGGCATCTACTAGCAGTACTGGGACGGTCTCTCCCTCGTCCTCTTCGTCCTCTTCGTCCTCCTCGTCCTCCTCATCCCCTACCGTGGCCTTGCCCCCAGCAGCCGACTCCCATCCGAAACAACAACAACAACCTCCTCCTCCTCCTTATCCACAGCAACAGCGCCATGGCGATCCACTTCACTCTCACTGCCATCAGCAGCAGCAGCAGCAGCAACAACAACAACGGCAACAACAACAACTCCAGCTGCTCCAGCCCCCGCTGGGCCCCACCCCGCTGCACATCCCCCCGGAGACCCTGGCGCCGTGCCACTTCGTCGCCAACTTCGTGCTGCTGCCCCGCCAGGACGGCACGCGCGGCTTCCTCGACTACCTGCTGCCGCTGTTGCAGCAGAGCGGCGGCGTCGGTGACGGGAACGGGGGGGACGGGGACGCGCACCTGCGGCACGCGTTCAACGCGTGCGCGCTCGCGTCGTTGGCGAATCGGATTTCTTCTTCTTCTTTTTCTTCTTCATCATCATCATCGGCTTCGTCTTCTTCGTTTGGTCCCTCCGGGGCTGGGTCGGCGGGTGGATTGTCCGGTGCGGGAGGGGGAGCTGCGGCTGCTGCGGCTGCGGCTGCGGCGGCGGCGGCGGGGAGAGGAGGAGGGGCAGGGTCGACGTGCTTGGCCAAGGCGTATGCCGAGTATAGCAGGGCGCTGAAGGCCACGCAGGCCGCGCTGGTGGATCCGGAGCGGTGGAGGAGCGATGGGGTGCTGGCGGCTGTGCTGCTGTTGGGCATGTTCGAGGTGAGCACCCCCCCTTTGGCTACGTTTCTATTTCCGAAGGGACTGGCTGATGCTCTGGACAGAACATCACCGCCAAACAGATCGGCAGTCTGGCTTGGGGGTCGCATGTCGAGGGCGCGGTCCAGCTTGTCAAGGCCCGCGGGCGGAGCCAGTTGAAGACGAGGGTGGGGGTGAAGCTGTTCGTTGCCGTCAGGACGCAGCTCGTAAGTTGCCCGTGGGCGCCTTCCTCCTCCGAGGCAGGGGATATCATATCTGTGACATGTGTCTCTGACTTGCTAGATCGTCCACGCCCTCAGCTCGGGGACGCCCCCGCCTATGGGTGCCGACTGGTGGATTCGCGACGCCGTTGTCGACCCGATTGCCGCCAAATGCCAGCACCTCGGCCTCCTGGCTTGCGAGCTGCGTGCCGAGGCAAATCGTCTCATGACCAGCGCCACTCGCACTCCAGAGAATGCCAGGCTCGTGCAAGGCGTCATGCGCCGAGCACAGAAGCTCGACGAGCAGGTCGCCGCTTGGATACGCGATGTGCCAGCGGCTTGGCGGTTCAGGACTCTGTGCTGGCAGTCGCACAGCCTCGCCGTCCCTGACGGCGGCAAAGATTATTCCAAGGCCGAGGTCTTCCCCGGCCGGGTGGATGTGTACAACGACTTCTGGCTTGCTGCCGTCTGGAACCTGGCACGCACCACGAGGCTCATCACCATGTCCATCGCCGTTCGGTGTGCAGCCTGGGTATGCTCACCCATGGACTATCGCACAACGCCCGAGTACGCAACCGCGGCGAGGGTCTGTGGAGAGACCATCTCGGACATTCTGGCGTCGGTGCCGTATCACCTGGGCTGGCATATCAAAAGGAAACATCTCTTTGCAGACGACGGGTCCGCGGGTTTTGCGTGCGGCGACGAGTCCGGGATGAAAGGGCTGGCCGCATACTTCCTGACCTGGCCGCTTGCTTGCGTAATTACTCAGGATTTCGCGACAGATGCTCGTGTGTTCTGCCCCGTTATCCCCTCCCCCCCTTGACCCAGACAGACAACGGAATCTGACGGTGGTTTTGCCAGAACGAGCCTACGTCAAGGGCAGGCTGGAGTACATCGGAGACGAGGTGGGCGTAAAATACGCCCATATCCTTGCCCAGGTTGGGATCTCGTCCCCAATCCTTTCGACTGGGACTGTGCTGACTGACGTTGCAAACAGCTCCGACTCCGCGTCCCGTCCATGCTGATCCGCTCGGACGGACTCCTGGCCAATCCATACCCAATGGCTCATAATTTTGAGAAGTTGTTGTCATCCGCTCGGCAAGGGCATACACTCTCGCCGGTTTATGCGGCCAACGCGCAGCCTCAGCAGGAAGGTATGCAGCAGGGACAGATCTAAAAGACTTAGGGCAGTGTCCTGCCCGTTGAGGTCGAGATGCTGTAGAACGGGTGCTATCCATGATCCATGATACCTACATGGAATGCGGAGGGATGCTGCGTGCAAGCTGGATGCGCTGCGGTTCACTTTTCGACCCTGAGGGTCTGACAGAGTCGGTATTGGATTCGCCAGTTTGCCTGTATGAACTACACCCCCGAGGTGGAAGGGGCTGAGAACGTCCCGACCCGGAGAATCGGACCAGCGCACTCATGATCCATGCCTCTTACCATCCCTCGGGTGAACGCGACGCTGCGACCGCTGCCTCCCACAGCTGAGCACACCACAAGAGCGGTGTGCCGGGCTGCCAGCGCTGCAAAGCCATCCAACAACTTGACTAGTGATGGTGGTGGCTTCCTTCTGGTTTCGACTTTGTAATAACGTGCCTACTCCTACCCGTCAGTCACACCTAAATGCTCCAAGATGCTGTTCTTGAACGTACCGCTTCCGCTTTGTTGCCTCATCCTGGGCATTCGAGGCCGAGCCCAGATTCCACGCCTTCACGACCCAGCTTTGCGTCTTGTCCACGTACGACTCGGTCCCAAGGTCCTGCACTTGGACGCGCACGCCGGCCTTGGTGAAGACGACGTTGTCGCCCATCTGCCTGCGCGCCTGCGCCTGGATCTTCACCATTGACAGGTAGATCTGGTAGCCGACCCAGGCCACCACGCTCAGGATGACGAGCGTGATGATCAGGGGGAGCAATTGTCTGCGACGGGAGTTAGCTGCGCAGGATCTCCCTTTGAGGATAGTCGGATGAGACCGACTTCACTGGAGACGGCGGGGTCTGCGTGTGCTGTGTTCCCCAGGCCATGCTGACTTGGATTTGCGAGTGCTTCACAGCTCGCTCACTTGAGAGGCGACGCAAGGAGAGTGTGTTTGTCGGGGTGGCAAGTGAATAGAATCAATTGCACGAGTCTGGGAGTTCCTAACCCAATTGGAGAAATAACCAGAAAAGTGATGCCGCCGGTTTGCTTTCTCTCACTTCAGCAACACACAACAACGGACCCTGGTGGACCGTGAACGAGGAAACAGTTGGTGCAAACTGCGTTGCGTCTCGGAAACAAGGGCCAGGGTGGTGGCCCTAGATCAACCCAGGGAAGAGGCAGCGCTGCGGCAGAGACCAACGTCGTCGTCTCGTCGTCACGGTTGGCCCGCTGAGTTCCTTGCGGTCCAGGCAGACCGTGTGATTTCTCGGCCAACCTTTTGAGTCTGCTCGGAGCCTCAAAGCTGAAAGCGACTATGAACACTGTGGCAGTTGAGGCCGCCGCCAAGTTTGTCCTTCACTCTTTCTGAGACGCACTTCATCACCTCTATACCTCGCGTAAGGTACCTAACGAGACAAAGCCACTGCCGTCCGGGTTTGCCAGATTGCAGGGTTTTCGTGCTCTGATGCAGCCACTCATCAGGGGCTGGTGACGTGCTATCCGAAATTGCGCCCCGCTATCACGCGTGAGGTACCATTACGAGCAGGTTACGTGATTGTCTTATCACAGCTCTTGGAGAGTGCCAGCTCCGTTAGTATACTATGGATGCTTCTATCAAGTTTAACTTGTTAGCGAGTATTTCTCCCTATTGACATTCTACGCTCAGCCACAGCCTCACAGTGCGATTCCCAGCTGCACAACGCCCACCCGCTGATGAGGCCAGTCTGTCATCCCGCAGCCCCTCCGCCAAAAACTGCTGAGGCCACAGCAGCAGCTCCAACCCTGCGCTCCAGGTCTGTGCTCTGCCAATGCGAAGCTTGCTCCACAACCCGCCACCATCCAACATTAACCGATACGTTTGACTTCCTGCCAGCTCTCCGTCCCAAGGTTGCGCACCCGACAACACGTTTAAATAACACACACCAAGTCACTCCTTGGCCGGCGCCCTTGGTGTCGAGGCTGCATTGCCTGCGCACATCGTCTTCGCCCCGGACACCCGCTGCCACAACTTATCGCAGGTGGCGCCGCGCGGCCAAAGCTCACCATGTCCGCTCCGCACGGCGGCTACGGCCAGTACCCGCCCCCGCAACCCGGCGAGCAGTTCACGCATCCCGACCAAGGCTATGCGGACCCGACCGCTGCCCCGCCCCCCGCTACCGGCGCACAGCACGCTGCGGAGCATGGCAAGAAGAAGAAGAGAACATATGCCGCCGGCGCCTTCGAAGTCGGCATGGGGGGCAATGCCGTACTGGGCGGCCAGGCGCCAGCGGGAGGCCAATTCGGAGCCCCCGCGCCGGTATATGGAGGTTATCCGCAACCAGACGTCCAGCCCGCCGGCTACGCTGCTCAGCCGCAGCAGCCGTACGGCATGGCCCAGCCGGCGCCGGCGCCTGCCGTGGGAGGCTACCAGGCCCCGGAGCCGTACTATCCGACGGCCGGAGCTCCCCCGGCTGCCGGTGGCGTTGCCGGCCTGACCTCCGGGATGTCGGCCATGCATCTCGGCCCCGGCGCCCAGCAGCAGCTGCCGCCTCAGGCGCGCGCTGCTCCCCTGAACCAGCTCTACCCCACCGATCTCCTCAATCAGCCCTTCAATGTCTCCGAGTTGGACCTCCCTCCGCCGCCCATCATTCTGCCTCCGAACGTGCGTGGAAACCCTTACTTATCGTTTGTCTCGTACATGCTGACCTTCCATGGCAGTCCAGCGTTACTCCTTCTCCGGATGCGAACTGCCAGCCGAAGTACGTGCGATCGACGCTGAACGCTGTCCCTACGACGCACTCGCTGCTCAAGAAAAGCAAGCTGCCCTTTGCGCTCATCATTCAGCCTTACGCCGCCCTCCACGACCTGGATGACCCCGTGCCCATCGTCCAGGATCAGGTCATCTCGCGCTGCCGGAGATGTAGGTCCTATATCAACCCGTTCGTGACCTTCCTGGACCACGGCCACCGATGGCGTTGCAACATGTGCAACCTCACCAACGACGTGCCTCAGGCCTTCGACTGGGACGCCGCAGCCCAGAAGACCGTGGACCGGTGGCAGCGGCATGAATTGAACCACGCCGTTGTCGAATTCGTGGCGCCGCAAGAATACATGGTCCGCCCTCCGCAACCCCTGGTGTACCTCTTTTTGTTCGACGTCAGCTATGCCGCCGTGTCGACCGGCCTCCTGGCCACAAGTGCCCGCACCATTCTGGACAGCCTCAACAGGATTCCCAATGCCGACCGGCGCACGCGGCTCGGTTTCATCGCCGTCGACTCGAGCCTGCACTACTTCTCCGTCCCCAAGGACACGGACGAGAACGGCGAGACGAGCATGCTCGTCGTCAGCGACTTGGACGAACCTTTCCTCCCTGTTCCCCAAGAGCTTCTGGTACCCTTGACAGAGTGCCGCAACAGCATTGAGAGCTTCCTCACCAAGCTGCCAGAGATGTTCGCCAACAATCAGAACAACGGGTCTTGCATGGGCTCTGCCCTGAGGGCGGGGCACAAGCTCATCTCCCCTCTTGGCGGCAAGCTTGTTGTTCTCAGCGCGTCCCTGCCCAATGTCGGCTACGGCAAGCTCGACATGCGGGAAGACAAGAAGCTGCTGGGCACTTCCAAAGAGAGCGGCCTGCTCCAGACGGCGAGCGGTTTCTACAAGAGCTTTGCGGTCGAGTGCTCTAAGAACCAAGTCTCGATCGACATGTTCCTGTTCTCGTCGCAATACCAGGATGTGGCCTCGCTGAGCAACCTGCCGAGGTACACGGGCGGCCAGACCTGGTTCTACCCAGGATGGAATGCCGGCCGTCCGGAGGACGCCATCAAGTTCGCCTCCGAGTTCAGCGATTACCTCTCGTCCGAAATCGGCCTCGAAGCCGTCCTCCGCGTTCGGGCCACCACCGGGTTGCGCATGAGCACATTCTACGGCAACTTCTTTAACAGGAGTTCCGACTTGTGTGCCTTCCCTGCCTTCCCTCGCGACCAGTGTTACGTGGTCGAGGTGGCCATCGACGAGAACCTGACCAAGAACGTCGTGTGCCTGCAAACAGCCGTGCTGCTCACGACGTGCAACGGCGAGCGCCGCATCCGCGTCCTGACGCTCGCGCTGCCGACCACCACCAACCTCGCCGACGTGTACGCCTCGGCAGATCAATGTGCCGTGACGACCTACTACAGCCACAAGGCCGTGGAAAGGGCGCTCAGCCACGGGCTCGAGTCTGCCCGAGACATGCTGCAGAGCAAGATTACCGAGTTGCTCCAGACCTTCAGGAAGGAATTGGCTGGCGGCAGCATGGGCGGCGGCCTGCAGTTCCCGGCCAACCTCCGCGGCCTGCCGGCGCTGTTCCTGGGCTTGATCAAGCATGTCGGTCTGAGGAAGTCGGCGCAGATCCCCTCGGATCTCAGGTCTGCGGCCCTCTGCCTGCTCTCGACGCTGCCCCTGCCCCTGTTGATGCAGTACATCTATCCCCGCCTGTACTCCCTGCACGACATGCCCGACAACGCGGGCGTTCCCGACCCGGAGACGAGCCAGATCGTGCTGCCGCCGCCCCTGAACCTGTCATCCGAGAGGTTCGTGCCCTACGGCCTCTACCTCATCGACGACGGCCAGACGCAGTTCCTGTGGGTCGGCCGCGACGCCGTGCCGCAGCTCCTCATCGACGTGTTTGGCGTGACGGACCGGGCGCAGCTGCGCGTCGGCAAGGGCTCGGTGCCGGAGCTGGACAACGACTTCAACGAGCGGGTGCGCGCCGTCATCCAGAAGAGCCGCGACCACAAGTCGAGGGGCGTCGGCAGCATCGTCGTGCCGCATCTGTACATTGTCCGCGAGGACGGCGAGCCGAGCCTCAAGCTGTGGGCTCAGACGCTCCTGGTGGAGGACCGCGCCGATCAGGGGATGAGCTACCAACAGTGGATGGGGTCGCTGAGGGAGAAGGTCAGTCTCTGATGGCGATAGCGCCTCTGCGGCGGGATGCAACTTTGTAGTTCGTAGTGCTGATGTTTCTTGGTCTTGAACAGGTTGTTCAATAATCCATCCAGCCTTGTGGTGCTGGGGGAAAAGTGAATGCTTTTTTGTGTTGATGCATGGTTAATGTGTGGGTGAATAGATGTTACACAGCAAAGGTTTACAGATAAGACTGGAGTTGCAGCCGTTTGATAACCGCGTGTCGTTGCTGTTGTCCGTCTCGCGCCGAGTCACTCACCATCCAAGCCATGCCGGAGACCTGACGGTTGCTGCTTAGTAAAGCTGGTTTCCGTACGAAGTATATTTCAATCATCCGGCCGGCTGTCCAAGCACAAGGTCTCCGTAGAATACACAGTATCTCAAGAATAACTCAAGGATCGCTCTGGCCGTGCAGATCAGGGCCAACCGGCGCCGCGGCCGGGCTTCAGGATCAACGCCGGCTTACATGAGCAGCGGTCTGCTGGACGGGCAGCCCGCCGAGGCGGCAGATGTTCCTTGTGCCCAGAATAGCAGCGGCAGGCCCCACCCGGCCGTCAGATCAGGCCTCCAGGGGTCATTAACCAGCAGCGTGCGGCTCTTCCCATGCGGATGCGGGCTTCTCGACATCCGATGCACGGTCTCCGTCATCTGGGAAAGGGGGGGCGGGTTCGACCTGCAGCAGAAGGAATCATGGGGCTGCCGCGTCTCAACTAGGTAGTTCGATTGGGTGCAGAGAAGGCCGTCGACCGGTTACAGAGGTTGGGGTTGTGAGTATGGTACTGTACGGAATATCTTACAAAGTACTGAGGCCGCCCAGAAAGAAATGGCAAGGAGTTCAAACTGGCACTGGAGTACGGATACCTCCGTACCCCTTCTTGTCCACTACTCGGCCCCTTTGTGAAACCGGCCCAAAAAGCGCGCTTTGCCGTTCACGAGCCTACTTTCGTTTCTGTTTCTGGCAGTGCTCCTCCCGCCGAGCGCGGCCTGCCACATAATGCGCGGACATGGTGCTGGGTTGGGAAGGCCTTGAAACAGAAGCCCGCCGGCCATTGGGCGCGGCGCCCAAGTCTGAGACTGGCGCCGAGGACAGGAGAGGATAAAAGCGGGTCCGTTGGTGGGTGCCGCCAAACTCAACCCCCGCCAAACCAACGCGGTTCGGCTGCCGCTGGCCAGGCGCCGGAGGGCAGGGTGCTCCGGCGCCTAATTGGCGAGCTCGCCGGGCCGTTTGGGACATGTATCATGCAGCCCTGCCCTCCTTTGGCCTCTCCTTTTACGTGTGCTTGCTGAGTGGATCGTGGGACATGAGACGGATTTAGCATGCCGGATGACGGAATGGATGCAGTGTGATACCGGGACCGCCGGCGCGAAAGGGCATAAGGGTGGAATAGGGAGCGGATGGGATGGGTCGATCGAGGTTGAAGTTGACTGAACTCGATCCCGACCGACCGCCAACGCCGTGAGATAACGTCAGTTTTGGCTCGCTCGCCTGCAGTTTGTGCGTTCAGCTCAGCGCTTAACTTCCTGAGTTAGTTGCGATTGCTGGTTGACGGTGCTCTGCGCCGAGTGACTCGGATTCCATTTTTGCAAAGCCTTGGTCGCAACGGCACGGTCAACTGGTCAGCTGGCCGGGTCATGTTGGCCTTGCTGGACAGGGCAGTTCGAAGCTCGAGTTGTGACCAAGAATGGCCTCTTTTCACAGACCATCAAAAGCGGGGCAGCCGGTGCTGCTAACGCTAACAAGCTTAGGCACTCCGTCGTGTATGGAGGTGCCGAAGCAACGAATCTGGGCTGCGCTTGCCCAATTGAGATGAGGTGCCTGTGGGTGACAGGTGCCCAAGACCAGCTCCATCGACGCCCTGAGTGGCCCACTTTCCACCCCAACCTAGACGGGAACCCCTTGTCCCCTCCTTCTCCCCGCCAGTGGGACGGGAGGGGCCCAGATCCCAGAGCAGGCGACAGAGCAAGCTCTCGTTTGGCCCACGGCTCCGCTCTATTCCGTATACAACACTACCTCCTCGTTCCCATCGTCGACGAGGCTTCTGTTTTTTTTTTTCTGCTCGCCTCACCTCCTGCGATCTCCGCGCGTTTCCCACAGGGCCTCTTCCTTCTTCCGGCTCTACCTCTGCGTACAGAGCGAAACGTGAGCTCGCGCTCAGGCCATCCGTTCATTTCCGTTCGCTCTCAAGCCCCCGCCAGCCCGAGAGCGGGGCAACTTGGAATCTGTCGAGCTTGCCGTCTGAAGACTGCACCTCCTCCCATCCGTCTCCGACATTTACAGTTCGCTCGGCCCAAGAATATCCCCAGCAACGCTCAGGTACGTAAGTGTGTTTGTGCGCCTTTCATTTCAGTTTCCCTCCCATCGGCTCTACTCTGCCTCCGTGGACTTGCTCTCCACGGAGTTGGACGGCATCGCCCGAATGCAACAACCACGGACCACTGCTTTGCGATGTTTTCGCGGTCGAGCAATTAGTCATTCTGGACACGACTACACCCATACATACACACATGCTGGATCGGCCAATACAAGTTGCGCTCCCCTTGCCGCCGCGCAGATGGGGACCAGTCCCAAGGTTGGGAGTCTGTCCGCAGGCAGCCCCTGGTGCCTGGACCTGCGGAGACGAAGCGTATGATCGCCAGCTCCCGTATCCCCACACCCCGCTCGTCGGCGGCCTCGTCGGGGGCTCGATCTTTTCTGGAATTATTCGGCCTCGAGTGTTCGTCTGGCGCTTCTAGAAGCGCATCAGTCCCTGGAACTCTGTACGACGGCACCGGAATGGAGTGCCCGACCAGCCCCCTGCAGCCCCCGTACTGCCGTCATCTTGCCTGCTGTCTGCCCTGCCGGGACCCCGTCGGCTGACGTTAATGCCCCAACCTGCTGCCCTTCGCGCCAGCCACGACTTGGACCAGGCCTTCAGCCACATCTCGTCTTCCTGTGTATTCTTTTCAGTTGGTGATTCCTGGAAGCTAACTTGCGGCTGTTGCTTTACACCAGACCAGAGGTTCAGTCCCAACTTCGATCCACTCGGCGCCGTCAAACAAAGAACCAGCCAGTGGCCCGCGGGACTCCGTTCCGGCGCGCTTTGAGTGGAAAGTGACATATCGCGCCGTCCGCCTAAAGGAACCATCAGCCCCAGGGCCGACCCGCTGAATTGGCCCAGTGCCTTGAACCGTGTGCAACAACACAAATACCAGCCGTCCTCCCACGACCTGGCGCCTTCTCGAACGCTCTTCCAGGTCGCAGATCAATCAAAGGACTTGGGAAAATAATTGTCGCGGAAGGGCTCGGCCGGCCGGCATTCTTCCAGGTGGCTTAGATACCTTCGGCTTGGTCTTCGCCCATTTACCGCCTTTCTGCTATTGCCTTGAGCACAACTCGACCGAGTTCGCGATAGTCTGCAGCCATGAGTAACGCACAGAACAGAGGCGGGGCCCGGAAGATTTCCTTCAACGTCAGCGAGCAGTATGACATCCAGGACGTTGTCGGCGAAGGCGCCTATGGCGTCGTGTGGTACGCTCCAAGTCTGAAACACCTCGGCACCTAAATCTGGCGGAATCTGATCGCGAGATGCAGTTCTGCCATCCACAAGCCTTCCGGGCAGAAGGTCGCCATCAAGAAAATCACTCCGTTCGACCATTCCATGTTCTGCCTGCGGACGCTGCGCGAAATGAAGCTGTTGCGGTATTTCAACCACGAGAACATCATCTCCATCCTCGATATCCAGAAGCCGCGGAGCTACGAGACGTTCAACGAGGTCTACTTAATCCAGGTACGGCAGTTTATGCGGTTTGAACGTATCGGGAGCTGAGTGGCTCACGCTAAGAGAACGATTAGGAACTCATGGAGACGGACATGCATCGCGTGATTCGGACACAAGAACTCTCCGATGACCACTGCCAGTACTTCATCTACCAGACGTTGCGCGCTCTCAAGGCGATGCACTCGGCCAACGTGCTCCACCGGGACTTGAAGCCGTCCAACCTGTTGCTCAACGCTAACTGCGATCTCAAGGTCTGCGACTTTGGCCTGGCCCGGTCGGCAGCGTCGCAGGATGACAACTCTGGCTTCATGACGGAATACGTGGCAACGCGTTGGTACCGTGCCCCGGAGATCATGTTGACCTTCAAGGAGTACACAAAGGCGATCGACGTCTGGTCTGTGGGCTGCATTCTGGCTGAGATGCTCAGCGGCAAGCCCCTGTTCCCGGGCAAGGACTGTATGTGCTCCCAAGCTCAGGGCTCAGGCTCGGAAAACCACAAAGTAACCGTCTCGCTGCTGACACTCGGCGCATAGACCACCACCAGCTCACGTTGATCCTGGATGTCCTGGGAACGCCGACGATGGAGGACTACTACGGCATCAAGTCGCGCCGCGCGCGCGAGTACATTCGATCGCTACCCTTCAAGAAGAAGGTGCCCTTCCGGACGCTGTTTCCCAACACGTCGGAGCTGGCCCTCGACCTTCTGGAAAAGCTCCTCGCATTCAACCCCGTCAAGCGCATCACGGTCGAGGAGGCCCTCAAACATCCCTACCTCGAGCCGTACCACGACCCAGATGACGAGCCAACTGCGCCTCCTATCCCGGAGGAATTCTTCGATTTTGACAAGCACAAGGATAGCCTCAGCAAGGAACAGCTGAAGCAGCTGATCTACCAGGAGATAATGAGGTAGAGCGCGTGGGTGTTGGCCGTGGCGTTAAACTCGAGAGAAAGGGGGTCGCTCGGTGGCGAGGCAAGCTCCGTTTTGCTACACATGTTCTCTTTTCCCCCTACATTTTGTTTTCTTTTTTGTGACTGCTGCCAGGATCAAAGAGGTCGGGGCAAGACGGATAGCGAGATGGGATGTTAAAGTTTATAGTAAAAGCGTCCGAGAGCCTCGGTATGTCTACATCAACCGCCTCAGCGGATGAAGTAGCGACGAGTCTCGTTCTCATGAACTTATGCCATGTGGGTATCCGGGAGTGATAAGGCTTGATTATTGTGTTGTCTTTGTCTCCTTCCTGCCCATTGACCTCTTAGACAGCGGCGGCACTGCAAGGCCAAGCCACCTCGACTGGGTTTCTCACAATACTTTCAAATTGCGAGTGTCACCTGCTACGTCAAATCCCTGTTTTCGTATTGGCTTTGGGTATCTCCTGATTTTACTCATGCATGCCACCGTCCAACGCTGGCTGTCACCAGCCATCCTTACGCACCGAACTGCAGAAAATGAAATACATCATGCTAAGCCAGACCCCCGAACCGCCCTCCTCTTCCCTGAGGATCCATGCCCGTTTTGCTTCCCGCCTGCATTAAACCCCAATTTTGAAGCAGTTGTGATGCCACATAGACCCGTCGCCATAACGCCACCCAGCCGCCCATAGAAACCGGAACACAATCGTACCTCCATCCGAACATTCCCCGCCCTTGTCGTCCGACGTAGTGTAGTTACGTCAGAGCAGGCTATGAAAACAACCCTCCGAGACCATTTGGAAAGAGAGAGAGAAACAGAGTGGAAGACCAACCGACCGTCCCTCTCTCTATCCCATATCCCAGGCTAGTAGTAGTAGTAGTAGGAGGAGGAGGAGAGTAGTTGGCAGGCAACAGTTGCAAGCAGCGCTACTCGCAGCGCCGCGCTACTCTGCTGCTCTACCCGCCAATGACCCACACCTCGACGCCCAGGACGCCGAACTTCTCGCCCTCGTCGCTCAGCGGCTCGTTGCCGAACGTCTGGCTCGTCGAGCTCACCCCCCGCTCCAGCGAGTCGTCCAGCCACAGGCCGTACCGCCCGTCGCCCGCCCCCAGCGACAGGAAGTGGCTCTCGCACAGCATGTAGTACTCGTTCACGCCCGAGTAGGGGAACGCCTTGAAGCGGATCGACTGCGGCTGCGGCTGCGGCTGCGGCTGCGGCGTGGTCGAGCGGGAGCGCGGCGGGCCTGGCGGTTTTGTTGTTGTTTTTGTTGTTGTTGGGGTTGGGGTCCGTGCGATCGTGGTTGTGGGAGCCGCGACGCCGGGTTGGGGGTCGTTGTCGTCGTCGTTGTTGTTGTTGCTGGCGGAAGGAGCCGGCGGGGGTGGGGGAGGGGCGAGCACGGAGGCGCGCCAGAGGAAGCACTCGCCTGTGCCGAAGTACTTTGGGGCGGGGTGCGGGTGGTCAGAGAGATAAGCGCCGAAGAGCTGGCATATGCGCAGGAGGGTAATTAGCAGTGAAGCCAGAAGATGAAAAGGAAAAAGTCAGGGGACGACGTACACCGCCCTCGCAGTCCCGCACGCACAGCACGAACCCAACTCTCTTTCCCTGGTAGCACGCGCACTTCTCGTACAGCGTCGCGAGGCTCGCGCCGTCCTGCTCCAGGCTGTACACCAAGCGCCACTCGTCCACGATGCCCAGCCGCGCGGGCACCATGATCCGGATCTCCTCGGCGACGGGCACCGTCAGCAGCCGCGCCTCCGGCCGCGTGTCCTCGGCAAACCCGACAAGCTGCAACGGCTCCAGCGGCGGCGGCCGCATCGGCGACGAGGTCCGCTGGGCCTGCAGGACGTGCGGGGGCGTGTACACGCCGTCGACGCCGTTCCCGAGGTGGTCGTGCGTGTGCCTGCGGTCACCGCCGTCCGGCTGGTAGGTCCGCGCGTGCGGGAGGCTGGCGGGCAGGGTCAGGTTCGAGGTCGCGGGGGACGGCTCGCCGGAGAAGCGGCGCATGATGCCGCCCCAGAGGCTCGACACGGACGAGGAGAGGAAGGCGGACGACGAGCTCGAGGAGGTGGCGCCACCGCCCGGCGGGGTGACGGAGCCGGGGGACGAGGAGGCGGGGGAGACGTCGAGCTCGCGGGAGCGGCGGGAGCGAAGCGGCTGGTTGTTGTGGGCAGTGTAGACGGTCATTGTTCGGCTTGATAGGTGCTACGTTATGTTGAATAACAGCGACTGAAGAATCGCCGCGATGTCATCGATGCTGCTACCTGGTAAGCAACAGCTCGAAGCAAGGATGGTGCTTTGTTGGAAGCTCCGATAAGCGATATGGGCGCGGGGATCGACAGCCAATGCTGGTTTTCAGTGGGTCTGCTTGGAATGATGGCCATCAATGTTGAGGCAGTCAAAGTGGGAGCTGGAGATGGACGCGCTCCAAAGATCCAATTGGGAGCGGTGTTGTAAGAAGACAGTTCGCATATGGAATAACTACCGCATATGCCAGATGATTGCGTGGGCTTAGGTTATCTCAGCCCTCAGACCTCTTTCATTTGCGTTCTCTGTTTTCCTGGCCTACGGCCAGGAGAGGGCTGCCAAGACGTAATCCCATACTAGTTTGTATGTAACACTGTCGCGCTAGCCCTTTCTAGAACCTGGCCCACTTTTTGTAGAGAACGCCTTTGAAAGAGGTCTGAGAGCAAAATTCGAGAATCGCAAAAGTCAAGTTACGGATTTGTATGGGAGCCTAGAAAATCTAATACAATCACTCGCCAATATCTCCACCACTACGTATCGTATCGCGAACGCAAATACTGTCTGAAGATCGCTATTGACTGGCGATTCTAACGAGCCTACTTTGATGCCTGTAGTTGCAGTATTTTCTTGGATGGTCGTCCCCAACGTAAATTCCAAGTTAAGTTACGCCTTTCTTTTTAGTCGATGACCCCCCTTCAACTTCTATACTACTGCGTCAAACTCGATCAAATTTGATAGCGACGTTGCCCGGCTCTAGGCGATCCTTAGAGCCTGTTTTTCCGCCCCCTGATCAGACCTTTTGGCTGAACCCTAGCCCGGAGGGTGTGGAAAATGGACTTTGATGAGCTTGATCGCGGGTATCCTGGGCTTACGGGCATCCTCCTGGCCAACGTGGGCATCTTCCTGGGTTCGCGGGCATCCTGGCCAACGCGGGCATCTTCCTGGGTTCGTGGGCATCCTGGCCAACGCGGGCATCTTCCTGGGTTCGTGGGCATCCTGGCCAACGCGGGCATCTTCCTGGGTTCGCGGGCATCCTGGCCAACGCGGGCATCTTCCTGGGTTCGCGGGCATCCTGGCCAACGCGGGCATCCTGGGCTTACGGCCATCCTCCTAGCCAACGTAGGCATCCTGGGCACCGTTAGAAAGCGTATAATCTAGTGATTTAGGAGCAACTTACGGATCGCCAAAATACCTAGTTTTGATGGTGTTGTGGCTGTCGGCGCAATTCGCCCTGCTCCTTGCGTGCCCTGACTGGGCCAAATCCCGAACTTTGCACTCAGACCAGTATGGGTGGACGTTAAAGAGATCCCGCCAAGACTAATTTCGGCCAATTGTCGGCAATGTTTTTACATCGTCAGTACGTCGCTAAGATCGCTACGGGGTTTGCACTATCGCCAAGGTTTAGTTGCCAAGGGTACGAAGGGCGGTGCTAGCCCCCCACTAATTAGGATTTAGGTTAAGATTAGGATACGGGTTATAGTTAGGGTATAGGTTATCCTTGTTTTCTTTTTTTTCGATTTGGTTGAGGTATTATAAAGTTGTTGTTGTTACGAGTCTTTACGATTTTGCATTGTTGATGTTCGAAGTCGTAGGGGCCCCGCTCACCCTTGGCGATTTGTAATTACTTATATACGGCAGTCTCCGAAATTAGTCTTAGCGGGACCTCTTTAACGACGACCCCAGTATAGGCTCAAATTGCGATGGGCGCTCTGATTGGCCACAGGCAGTGTAGTGGGGCAGTGGTGCAGGCTAAGCCGGTTTGAGGCCCGCGCAGCGGGCCAATACAGCCCAATACTGGTCTGAGGTCTGAGATAAGGCTTAGGTTGGGGTAGACGTTAAAGAGGTCCCGCCAAGACTAATTTCGGCCAATTGTCGGCAATGTTTTTACAGCGTCAATACCCCGCCAAGACCGCCAAGGGGTTTGCACTATCGCCAAGGGTTAGTTCGCCGGGGGTGCGGGGGGCGGCGCCAGCCCCCTGCTGGTTAGGGTTCGGGTTAACGGTTAGGATTCGGGTTAAGGTTAGGGTGCGGGTTAACCTTGTTTTCTTTTTTTTTCGATTTGGTTGAGGTTTCGCGAAGTTGTTGCGACGAGTCTTTACAATTCTTCGTTGTTGATGTTGCTCTAAGTCGTCGCGGCCCCGCTTACCCCGTGGCGGTTGTAAATACTTGTAAGCGGCAGTCTCCGAAATTAGTCTTGGCGGGACCTCTTTAACGACGACCTAGGTTGGTTACAACAATGCTTCACGGGGAGGCGGCGGCACATGTAGGTAGCTGTGACACAAAGATACGTCGGTGCGCCACTGCCCAGACCGGGACAAGCGGTCCGTTAGGTAACCGTTATGTAGCGGACCGGGGGCGATCAAGTACCTGTACTTCAGGGATATGCTGGCAGAACCAACTGAGCTGAGTAACACGATTGGGGCCGGAATCAGGGGTCCGGGATTCTGCGCTGCTCTTCTCCTAACTGGATGGAAGTACGTCCGTAACTTCCATTCACATGCTGGGTGCTGTCTATTGCAGCTTGCTCCTTACTGCCTGTGGTAGTACACAAGTGTAGAAAAAAGTCTTTGGGTGTTCTAGGCTTGTTCTATTCTGAGCCTTTGCTGAAGCGGGAAATGGCTTGCCAGACGCCCTCCGGGGTCGGCTGCTTGGCGCAGGCGTCTGGTTCGTACCCAAACTTTTGCATCAGATGATCGCGTGTTGTCGGTCCAATCGTCGCAATCAAGGTGTCTCGATCTGGCTGCTTTGGCTTGGCCCTGCCGGTGCTTTCGTCAAGCAGACCCAGGGCGCTCAGCATGCTGCCGCACCCGCTAGGAGAGAACACGACCACCCATCTCAATGGCCGGTCTGCCGTCTCCCGAAGACGCTGAGTGAAGTCCTCCTTGAACGACTCCAGTTCCCCGGTGCCGTAGACGACCACCTCGTCCAGGCGCCACCCCGCCTCTGTCAGCACCCGGGGAATGACATCGCGCCGTTTGTCGCCCACAAGGAAGAGCAGAGGAGGCATGGGCTCTCGGCCTTTGTACCATTCTCCGTAGTGCTCCAAAATGAAGGGCGCCAGTTTGTCGCCAGACCCGGTGTGCTCACCAAAGACTTGTAGAGGGGGCACTTGGGGAACCGCCTTCAGGGCGCGCGTGGTTGCGGGCCCAACACTGTAGACAGGAACGTCCTGCAGATGCGGCCAACCATCTTCTTCCCCTGCAGAATGTGCTCACCTTAGCTGCGAGGATCCCGGCCTGTCGAGACGAGAGTCTCTCACCTCTCCTTTCCTCGACGAGCTTGGCGAAAGCCTCGACAGCGCGTTGCGAGGTGAATATGAGGCCGCCGTAGGTGCTGTCCACAGCCGAGCTGATCGACCTGTTCTGCAGCGCACTGCGCACCTTGGCTAGCCCTTCCTCGTCAAAGCGGTGCTCGAGCACCGGGACGAAGGACGGCTCGAAGTCGAAACCATCCGCAGGGGTTGAAAAGAGCTCCTCATAGGCATCGCCGGGAACTGACCTGGTCTTGAGCAGGAAGACCGGTATTTTGGAAGCCATGGCCGTCTGAAACTTGCACTGCATGCAGGAAGGATTGGACAGAGCTGACGAGGGGGAGAACATATCCGCAATGGGCAGGTTCTGAGTAAGTGAGCTCTCCACAGCTCTTATCGATAAGGGGGGCGCGCGGGCGGTTTAGAGGCAATGATTTCCAAGCATCCGAGAATTACCGGGTTAGTCGAGTGCTCCGGCACCAGACAAGCTCCCTGTCGCCTTTGCTATCGCGAAATGTCTTGCACAGCCTGAACACGGATCTGACGTCGCGGGGCTGATTGCTGGTTCGGATGCCCTTGAGCAGCTCAAATGGCCGAAGACAGCAGGGAATCGCAGTCGGCCAATGCGCCTGCCACTGACGGCGCCGCCCCCAGCGCCGGGACCAGCGCTGAGCCGCCCAAGAAGTTCCCCAAAGGCGTGGTGCTCGGAAAAGACGGCAAGCCGTAAGTTTAAGCCTCAGTCAACCTGTAAAAAACTTCGACTCACTCTCCGTCATCCCAGCTGCCGCTCCTGCACGTCCTTCGCAGCCTGGGCCTCCCAAACCAAGTCTTCGCTCAAAGCTGCATCAGCAACCGCGACACCCCCGAGAGACTGCCCGCCAGATGTGGAAGTGCTCGGCCGCAGCACCTGGACGCTCCTCCACTCGATCGCGGCGACTTACCCGACCGCCCCGACCGCCAAGGAGCAGTCTGACCTGAAAAACTTCATGCGCCTGTTCTCCAAGCTCTACCCTTGCTGGGTCTGCGCCGAGGACTTCCAGGCCTACATGGAGAAGCAAGAAGTGAAGGCCGGGAGCAGAGACGAGTTCGGAAATTGGCTGTGCGAGGCGCACAACGAAGTGAACAGGAAGCTGGGGAAGCCGACTTTTGACTGCAGAAAGTGGGAGGAGAGGTGGAGGACAGGGTGGAAGGATGGGAGCTGTGATTGATCGGCGAAACGGAGGAAGTGAGTTTCGGTGTTTGGACTCCGGTTCCGGGACTGCGCAAACCTTGGGGCGTACGCCGGTTGGATATGGGTATGGGTAGACGGAGTTCGGCGGCGACGTCGTATGTGTTTCGCGGCTGCGGTTCTCTCCCCTTTGGATCGCTTCTTCATGTATGCATAGCATCGGCGGCTCAATATCATCTCTTCTCAGCAGTTCAGGCATACAGGCCTTGGAATAGACACGCAATCCAGACCGAAATCGATATCAGGTGATACAGCCGAACACGGCTCCTGTACTGGCACAGGAGGCCGCATCGTCAGACCAAGTCGTGTTTCGACCGGGGAGGTCTTGGCGGAGGTAGCGCCCGCGTCCGGTTCTGGGCCTGGCCCCCGCTGTGCTGGCGGCTTCCCTACCGGCCCGGGAGTGGAGTGCCGAACGGACCTGGATGACATCACACACGCGTAAACGAGAAGCATCGAACCACGATTTTCGGACCTGGGCTCTCGCTCAGCGGCGGCAACCAGACCTGACGTCTGCAGAATGGTGACACCACGGCGTTGTCATTCGCTGCCTCATCCAACCGCGGAGCATACTGGGTGGCCTGACTGTGACTTGCGACCTGGGTCAGAATGGATAACAACACTCCCCCCGCCGAACCAAGCATCCCACTGCACTTCTTGCAGTATAATAGCGTGCTGCATCACGTCCCCTTGAGCAATGCTGAGAGCGATGCTGAGCTCCGTTTAGCATTTGCTGTCTCGTGAAGCCACCTTTGAAAGCTTGAGAACTTCACAGCCACTCTTCCATCCACCCAATTCCTGTCAGTGTGTGAGATATCCATCTGCTGAGAATCTCCTCGCCCATGGCTCGCAATCCAGACACTCCCGAGATGGGGCTCGACATCAGAGAACGGGGCCTCAAGAAACCCGTCGCTGTGGCCGAGTACTTGTTCAGAAGATTGCATGAGATTGGCATCCGCTCCGTCCATGGCCTTCCGGGAGACTTCAATCTGGTGGCCCTGGATTACATTCCTAAGGCCGGCCTGCGATGGGTCGGCAGCGTCAACGAGCTGAATGCGGGTATGGTTCCCGGCCCCAACGGCCAGTTCTGAAGAGCAGGAACACTTACCAGAAATCGGAACAGCCTACGCCGCTGACGGCTATGCCCGCATAAAGGGCATCTCGGCCCTCGTCACCACCTTTGGAGTGGGAGAGCTGTCGGCCATCAACGGTGTGGCCGGCGCCTTCTCCGAGCACGTTCCCGTCGTGCATATCGTCGGCTGTCCATCGACCATCTCGCAGCGCAACGGCATGCTGCTGCACCACACGCTCGGCAACGGCGACTTCAACGTCTTCGCCAACATGGGCTCGCAGATCGCCTGCGATACCGCCCGGCTGAACAAGCCAGCCGAGATCGCCGACCAGATCGACCACGCCCTGCGCGAGTGCTGGATCCGCAGCAGGCCCGTGTACATCATGCTGCCGACCGACATGGTCGAGAAGAAGATCGAGGGCGCACGCCTCGACACTCCCATCGACCTGACGGAGCCCGAGAACGAGGCCGAGCGCGAGGACTACGTCGTGGACGTCGTCTTGAAGTATCTCCACGCCGCCAAGTGCCCCATCATCCTGGTGGACGCCTGCGCCGTCCGCCACCGGGTGCTCAAGGAGGTGCACGACCTGGTGGAGAAGACGCAGCTCCCGGTGTTTGTGACGCCCATGGGCAAGGGCGCCATCAACGAGAGCCATCCGTCGTACGGCGGAGTGTATGCCGGGACCGGATCGCACCCGGACGTTGCCGAACGGGTCGAGTCGGCCGACCTGGTCCTGTCGATCGGCGCGCTGAAGAGCGACTTCAACACCACCGGCTTCTCGTACCGGACCTCGCAGCTCAACACGATCGATTTCCACTCGACCTATTGCCAGGTGCGATACTCCGAGTACCCCGGCGTCGCCATGCGCGGGGTGCTCCGCAAAGTGGTCGAGCGCGTCGACCTGAGCAAGCTGTCGCAGCCCTCGTCGCCACAAGTCGTCAACAAGGTGGCCGAGAACTGGGACGACTCCGAGACCATCACGCAGGCCTTCTTCTGGCCCCGCATCGGGGAGTATCTGAAGGAGAACGACATCGTGGTCACCGAGACGGGCACCGCCAACTTTGGCATCTGGGAGACCAAGTTCCCGCCCGGCGTGACGGGTGTGACGCAGATCCTCTGGGGCAGCATCGGCTGGTCCGTCGGTGCTGCTCAGGGGGCCGCGTTGGCTGCGAGGGACATGGGCGTCGACCGGCGGACCATCCTGTTCGTCGGCGACGGCTCGTTCCAGCTGACCGCGCAGGAGGTGTCGACAATGATCCGGCATAACTTGAAGGTTACTATGTAAGTCCGACCTTGCAATGGTTTACCGGGAACGGAAGAGCGTGTTAACTGATCGATGCATCCGGCAGCTTCCTCATCTACAACGAAGGTTTCACCATCGAGCGCTTCATCCACGGCATGGAGGCCGAGTACAACAACATCGCGCGGTGGCAGTACACCGAGGTGCCGGCCGTGTTCGGTGCGTCGGACAAGCAGTGTCGCAAGTTTGTCGTCAAGACAAAGGACCAGCTCGAGAAACTGTTGACCGACAAGGAGTTCAACGAGGCCCGGGGGCTGCAGTTTGTCGAGCTGTGGCTGCCCAAGGAGGATGCGCCAAGGGCGCTGAGGATCACGACCGAAGTGGCCGCGAGAACCAATGCAAGGGTCGAGTAACGGGATGGGGCGTCTTGTATCCCGTTGCAAGCTTCACGGAACAAATACATTCGCTGAAGGGCGAGAGACATATTTGTAGCTAGCTGCCTGTCCAGCCTTCATGTATGTGGCAGGAATGGTTCTGAAGACGGTCCAACGCAAATATATGACCACATCTCCCTGGCGGCCGTTGTCCGAAATGCTCTCTCCCTGTTTACTTCCCATCTTGCTGTGGTGGAAAAGGGGTTAGGTAGGTGGAGCCACGTGACTTTGGACAGCAGGGTCTGATGTATCAATTGCGGCTTTCAAGGAGCGCAGCAAAAACATCCCCCCAAACCATCACAATAACAACAAGCTTACGGTTTTGTCGACGTGAGGGGTTTCCCGACCAGTTCTGCTTGTCAAACAGGGAGAAACTTTGAACCGTACTGTAACTTACTGCTCCGTACGGTTATACTTCTGCCGAAAAGTGCCCTCAGAGCCAAAAAGAAAAACCTCACACGATGGCGGAGAACGGGAAGAGAAAAGAAGCGCCAACCGGGGCAGCGACCCAACAGCGATCCAAGAAGAAAAAGGCATGTCTAACCGAATTTCTGACCCCCCCTAATGCAGAGTCCTTGATGTGGCGCCCTGCGAGAGGGCCGGTGCCGGCCATAAGCATCCATCTTACCCACGTTTTGCCCCATCTCTGTCTCGCTCGTCCTGTGGCTCTCATACTATTATCTACTTCCTGCATGCGTATGTATGCATGTATGTGTTATGTGTATGTGCACGTGTTCTGACCAGCCGCGGCCATTCTTGCAGACCGGAAACGCAGGCAAATGGAAGACCCCCCACCAGCTGGCCAAGGCCGCGCTGCACCCGGACGCCGCCGCGGCCGGCGTCCAGCCGGGCGACTCGGGCATCTGGGTCACCTGCGCGCGGCACCAGGAGGCCAAAGCCGCGAGGGAGGTCGGCGTGCTCTTTGATGAGGTTCGTTTTGCTCTGCCGCTGCCGCTGGCTCTGTTGTCGCCTCACGCCTTCGCTACGAATGGTGTTTTGTTTTCCTGCCACAGCAGTCGTTGTCTCCTTCCTACCCCCTCCCACTGAAGTTGTGCTTACCATCGGGGTTGTGTTGTACAGTATGCTGAGAAGATGTACGGCATCAAATCCGGCCGTGACGCCCCAGCCGGCGAGTCCGGGGAGCGCGGCGGGGAAGAGGTAGATGAGAAGGAGGAGGAGGAGAATGAGGATATCGAAGCGGCGATTCGGAAGGAAGTGGCCGCCCTGACGTCGAAGCCGTCAGATGCCGCGGCGGGCAACGTGATGAGGCCCGTCAAGATGAACGTCGACTGCCTCCTGTTTGTCAAGACGCCGCCGGCCGTCGACCCCGTGGCGTTTGTGCGGCGCATCTGTGAGGATGCGAGGGCGTGCAATGAGCTGCCCGGCTTGATGAGGTGTCGGTACGTGAACCGGTTGACGCCGGTCACGGCCATGGGGCGGGCGACGGAGCAGGGACTTGTGGAGGTTGCAAGGAAGGTGTTGGCGTCGACGTTTGATCTGAGTGGGAAACGCGGGAAGTCATCAGCGGCTACTGGTGACGATGGGAAGGGCGCTGCCGGTGGAGCCGCCAACGCGGAGACGGGAGGCGAGAGAACGAGCAACGATGAGCTCGCGGTCCCCGACGCCGAGGGGAAGATACCGTTCACGGTGAGTCTTCTTTCGCCCTTGCTCCCTTCGCCATTCACCTACTGCTCCTGACGATGGACACGGCAACAGTTTGCTATCCGGCCAACCATCCGCAACCACAGCAACCTAAAACGAGACGTCGTGATCAATACGATTGCGGGCCTCATCAACGACGATCGTCATAGAGTCAACCTGAGCTCGCCCGACAAGGTCATCTTGGTTGACATATACCAGGTAAGCAAGCGAAGCAACATCAGAAAGCCGAACTCCGAACATGCCGCAAAACCCCCGGGCCCCTTCCAACGCCGCAGCTGACCCGATCCTGCTTGCCTGTGTTTGTAGACTGTATGTGGTATGAGCGTGGTTGACGGCGACTGGGAGGCGCTTAAGCGGTTCAATCTCACGGAACTTTACAGCCAAGCACGGAATGCCCAGAGCGGCGAGGGTTCCAAGAGTGATGATTAAAGGGCAGACTCTGTGGGCAAGATGGAGAATAAAAATTCCGAATTATACCCTCTTGAGACCGTCTCTGGCCTCTCGGTTGGAGCAGAGGTACTGTGTTTTCCGTCGTTACGCCCGAACGGTGGCTGCAAAGAACCGGTCCGCGCTAAGCCTTATTCCAGATAATTTTGACGAGCCCCATAATACACGTTATATCCGGGCACTTCACTGGTTCGCCTGTGACGGCCGAAATCGCCGTTCAGGAACCCCCTGGTCAGAAATGTTCCAGCGACGCGGGACGGACCCCGACGAGGAGGTTGTCGCCATGGCCATGCTCGGCTTCTTCTTCTCAACGTTCCTTCTTGTGTGCACAGTACGGTGGAGTGTACGGAATAAGTGATAATAGCGACCGACTTGGAAATTGTTCGGGTGCAGTTTCCGGGCTGGGGTTCGGGTTCGGGTTCGACGGTGATAAATTGGGGAGCAAGACCGCTCAGACAGGATGTTCAACAAGGGAACATAGTGTAGTGGTCTGGTCTGCACACGCCATGCCCATCTTCAAAGCGTGAAAGACCGCGTTCTTACAGGTTCGTGTAACTGCACGTGTCGGTATGTGTGCATGGCAACGCTCCATGTGTAGTGTAAGTCAGGTAAGGTTGTTACACAGTAAGAAGGCAGCCACAGCATCAATCAAAACTGCCCCACAGGAGCCTCATCCTCGCTAAGCCCGGCCAATCACCGAACAGCCGGCTCGCTTGCCGATGCGCCTCGCTTTCTGCTTGGGTTCGAGAAACCCAACGGCTTGGGGCTGGCCAGAGTGGGAGACGACTCCGCGGCGGGATGGCGGGATGGAGAGACTGCGACACTACACTACACGACAGTGGACGCGGCCTCGCTCGCTTGCCATTGCCCGACATAGCCTTAGCAGGTCCGCGCACCCCGTCAGGTCCAGCAATTAGCCGTGCTGATCGGCTCGACCTGCTAGCACCACCTTCCTGATTCGCATTGAGAACTCGTCCGCTCCATATCCAAGAACCCAGGCACCTTGCGACTGCTTGCGGCACCGAGCGCCAGCGCCAGATCCTTGATCCTTGAGGGGGAGGCGCAGATATTCCCGAGACCGCCGAGACGCGGCAGACCCTGAACCTGAACCGCGTTTCTGGTTGCCAAGTGCACACAGCACATGCTAGTGGAGTGCCAAGGGGAACATTACACTATGCGGAACATGAGCTTTCTTATCGAGGACAGCACCGGGCGTCCTCTGCTCACGGCAGAGGACAAGCGGTCCGTCCAGACCGGCGTATTCCCGTGCCGGGGTCGTCCACAAATACCCAGCTCACCCAACTACCTAATCTCCTTCATTCCATGCCGTGTGGCTGTCCGTAGCGCATGGTTCCCTGACCGTTGAAGGGGAAAGGCGCGCTGCCTGCTCGCTACAGCTTGGCCCTAATTCGTCTGCTGAGCTCTCTCTCTATCCCACGAAATGTATCCTTGGCTTTCGTGGTGTTCCTCCCTGTAAATTTAGTCCTGGCCGGTCTGGTCAAGAGGAAAAGAAAGCTGAAGAGCTGAACTCGCCGGTCAAACTGCTGCTTGCCCCCATCTGCCTTGTTCTGCCACTCCTTCCAGCCGTTGTATGGCCGCTCTCCTGGACTCACGGGCAGAGCATGTGCGCTCGTCGACACGGCCAGCTCCGCTTACTGTCACGCCCCGAGGACTCTGAAGCATCCCAGCATAAGCTTTAAGTTTGGGTTCCACTGTGACCTGGGCGACCAGCAGCGCGTCTTAGCCCGTGTGGCCTTGGCTTGCAGACGCTGCTTACCATAGAGTGGCCGACTGAGTCAATACATGTTTCCATATAGGTATGGTACCTTACGCGAACGCCGGCATGCTGCGTCCCAAGGGCGACTGTTTGGCCCATGGCCACTCTTCTGGCCCCTTGACGAGAACCCCCCTTGACTTACAGACCACCAGCCCTCAGTACCGGTGTCAGATCGGTTGAACCTCGCCCATGCAGTCTCCTCTCTTCGGGCGGCAGCTCGGGGGCCACACAAACCTGCCCAACCTGTTCTTGCCCCTGAATCTCGATCGGTCTCCTGATCACAACCAGTCCAGCATACCAACACTTGAGACGGAGAGCCATAGTCTCCGGCAATGTGCCAAACGCCCACTGTTGAGACCGTCAAAGGGATGCTCGGCCCAGCCGTTCCCGCAGACGTTACTATCAAGAAGATCCAGAGTGTTCCGTCGCTGCAACCCAAGAGCATCTACCAAGCCGCCCTATCCGATGGCAGGAGTATACAGCTCGTTCTTCCTCCTCCCCCACAATGGCGACCCCTGAGATCCGAGCAAGGACTGATAGAGTCCGAAGCGGCTGCGGTGGCGTGGATCAAGGAGACTATCACCCGGCAGAGCACCACCGAACGCCAGGACGAACGGCCTCCGTCCTCAAACTCCGATCGCATCACCAGACCGCCGGAGGTGCTCGCCCTCCTACCAACACTCCTCCACCACGGCCAGCCAACCGACGGGTCCAAAACACCGTTTGCCGCCTACCTCGCCGTCCAGGGCACCCCCTTATCCCTCCTGGGCCGCCCACCAACACCCTCCTCGCAGCGCGCCATCGACCGCCAACTCGGCGCCCTGTTCCGCAGCCTGGCCCACCTGACCTCTCCCACGGGCCGCTTCGGCCCGCTGGCCGCCGTGCTCGGCACTGCCACCACAACCGGCCGGCCGCCCGAAGAAACAACAGCCGGAGCCGCGCCGGCGAAAACATCCCCGAAGCTGATGCTGCAGGGCGGACTGTCGGCGACCGGCGGCGCGGGCACCTGGTCGGTCGCGTTCCACTCCATGCTGGAAAGCGCCCTGCGCGACGGCGAGGACATGGCCGTCGTGATGGCCTACTCGACCATCCGCCGGCAGTTCCGGCGGGTGGGGTATCTGCTGGAGGAGGTGACGGTCGGCCGGTTGGTTGTTGTGGAGGGGGGCGAGAGGGCGAACATACTCGTGTCGGAAGAGCGCGCGGGCGGGGACGCTGCTGAGGAGCAGGAGCCTCAGGGGGACTCGGAAAGACAGGAGGGCAGGGCTGGGAAAGGAGGCGCAAAGGATGAAAGAGAGGACGGAAAGTCGGGGAAGGATCCTCACATTAAAGACGGCAGGGAGAGCGAAGAACCCCAGAAGGAGGCGGACACACAACCACGACTAAGGCTATGCGGCCTCCGCGACTGGAGCAGCTGTGTCTTCGGCGACCCGCTGCTGGCGACCGTCTTCAGCGGCGCGCAACAACAACACGAGCCGGGCCGACCGTCGGCCGCCTTTCTCGAGGGCTTCAACAACGGCGGAAAAACAACAACAACAGCAGCAGCAGCAGCAGCCGACGACAACGACCACGCGCCGCCGCCGCTGCCCACGCGCGACCGCCCCCCCTTCTTCTTCCCCCTGGACAAGTCGGTCGTCGAAGACAACAACGGCACGGCCTGGGTGCGGCTGCTCCTGTACCAGGCGTACCACGCGGTCGTGCGCATCGTCAGCGAGTTCTACCGGCCGCGCCAGGACAGCAGCGCGCGGGAGCTCGAGGCGCGGCGCACGCTGAACGAGGTGCTGGCGCGCCTGGCCGAGGTGCCCGACGACGCGGCGAGGCGGAAGCATCCGAGGCCGAGCGGCGGCGAGATGTCGCCCGCTAAGAGGGTGAAGGCGGCTGATGGTTGAGCGGATGTGAGCATTGGATCTCGAGGGTTTGTTTGCACGAGCGGCAGGGACATCATGATAGCACCGTCCTTGTCTTGTATGTGATGGATATGCGCGGGGCGGAAGAACTGTGGTGAACTTCATAAGGCTCATTATTATCTTTAGTATAGACGGCTCGTTATGCATCTATTTCTGATCATCGTCCGAGTCCTCCTCGTCCCGAGGTAACCTCACGCCCATCAAGCCAAGCAAATTACCGGCCGGCCCAGCCATGCCTGCCTGGCTTTTGAAGCTCTCCAGCAGGTTTTTGGCGAGATTGTAGTCGATATCCACCTCTTCGTCACTGCCCTCGCCGTCCTCTTCTTCTTCTTGGGGCTCGACTTGTTCTGCTTTTGATGTCGTCTCTCCCTTCTTCTTGATCGACTTCGCCGCAGTCTTGGGCTTCGGATCAAGGTCCAGCGCGCCATGTCCCCTCAGCTCCGACTCCATCTGCTCCGCGAGCTTGCGGATCTCTTCCTCCTCCTCTTCATCTGATTCGGCTGCGCTCTCATCGACTGCCTTTTGCTTTGCCTTCCCCTGCCCGCTGGCCTCGTCCGCCGGAAGACCCATCATCTCCCTCATCATCCTGGCAAACTGTTCCTCGTCAAAACTCACCTCCTTGTCTTCATCCTCATCACTCCCCTCCTCCGATTCTTCCTCGGTGCTATCATTATCCCGATCCATCTCGTCAATCTCGGCCCCCTCAATCCCCGCCGTCTCGTCGTTTAAGAATGCCTCAAACCTCGAAACAATCTTTCGTAAGTCCGCCTGCGCCGCTGCGTCCCCAAACCCAGCCCCGTCGCCGGGCTGACCCCTTCTACCCGCCGCCGCGCCATCCAACTCCCTCTCGAAATCCCGATAGTCAATATCCATCCACGAGTCGTCGTCCTCCCGCTCGACCCCCTCCCAGCCTTGAATCTCCTCGTCACTCGGCAGCGCCCTGTCCCCACCATCCTCCGCCAGATCCTCCAGCAACAGCCCCACCTCGCGCACCACCCGGCTGGCACTGTCGTGCGCCGTCCGCGCGAGCATCTCGAACCCCGTCGTGAGCTTCATGCCCAGCTCCAGCCGGGCGAGGCGCCGCTGCAGATTCTCGCTCGACCCTTCGGCGTTGGTGCCCGGGGTGGCGGTACCAGCAGCAGCGGCAGTAGTAGTAGTATGATCTGCCTCCAGCCCACCGCCCTCGACCACCGAGCGCAGCGCGCCCCGCCACGCCGGCGGCGGCGGGAAGTGCTGCGACTTGAGCTGCGCGTAGAGCACGCGGGTGAAGCGCACGCTGACGGTGACGAGGTCGATCGGCGGGAAGATGAGGTCTGCTGCTGTGGCGGAGCTGGAAGGCGAGGAGGCCGAGGCGGAGCCCGGGGCGGGGGCGGCAGAGGCGGAGAGGATCGGCTTGAGCGAGCGCGGGTCGCGCAGGTAGAAGGCTTCGGTGGCCGGCGCGACGGATTTGGGCCGCGCGTGGAGGATGTAGGCGAGCTTTCTGGGGATGGTGACGAGCGCGTGGTGGAGCCAGGCGGTGATCTGGCCGGGGTACTTCTCGAGGCGGTAGAAGGCTTCGGCTTCGATGAGAGGGGAGTGGATGAGCGAGGAGGGGGCGGTCCTGATGGTTTGGATGGCTTCGGCGAGGGAGAGAGGCGCGGAGTCGGCTGCCGGGTGCGACGGGTCTGGGTTGCTCAGGGGGATGATGAGCAGCCGGCCGTCGTGGATCCAGACCCGGTTGGCGTCGTTCTCCGGAGTCAGCCACTTGGGCGTGACCTTGGCGGCTTCGATGAGCAGGAACTCGCCGTCACTGTCGGAGACGCGGATCCAGAGGTGGGGGAACGACTTGCTCAACTCGCGCAGGAGATAGACTATGAGCCACTCGTCCTCGACGCTGTCTCCATAGTGGGTGGTACCATAAAGATATGGGAGTCCCAGGCCTGTGTGAAACGGTTAGCCTGCTGTCGGCCTTTTCGGGGCGAGGTCGAACAGGAACGAACGTACCCTTTTGGGATCTTGTCTCGAGGCGGAACGGATCGCGCTGCCAGATGTAGTCCCTCGCCAGCTGGTCCAATTTTTGATCCGCAGCTTTTCGGACTGTCTCCAGGCTGGGGAGGTCCGAGGCGGACTTGTCCCCGACGACGAAGAGCATGTACTCGAGGCAGTCCTCGGGCAGCCTCATGCGGAACCCGTCAAAGCCCTCCTCCCCCGGCCGAGGTTCGGCTGCCGTATCCATGTTACTGCCCTGTCTTACTGCCGAGTTGAGCCCCAACCACTGTAGCTGCAGCGGCTTGCCTTGATGCTTGTCCGACACTGCAGCACTTCTTTGTGGCGACTTATAACGCCACAGCGCATACACGGTCGCGTGGGAACGCTCCGTATCCAGGGTCTCCTATTTCAATAAAGAATGTGCTCTCGTTCGCTTTTCTCCGATGCAGCCTAGCGGTGGCAGCGCTGAACGATCTCTGGAGATCCGGCTTTTCGACATACCTAGCCGAACCGTGGCTTTCACTTTACACAGTCCTGATTCAACCAAGTCCCTGGTTTTGAGTGGCTCTACACAGGTAACTAACAGTGCAGGTGATTTGGTCACTGTTTAAGGTAGCGGGGAGTTTGGACCTCGAGTTGTGCAGTCATACCGTAGGTACCTTACCTGGTAGTCTTCGGTAGCGGGGCTGAGCAACGGGCATCACGCTAACCGTTAACGTTATGGTGGGGAGACGCGACCCCCCTGCCACCACTTAGCGCCGTTTACGGAAAGACGCGTGCCATTGTTCTTCCCTCACCGCAAACAACTCCCCCCCGCCTTGCCCGAGGTATGGTTGAAGTGCAGGTGTCTTTGCTCAGCGTCTTGTTTTTGGAACCGCATTCATGACCAGTCTAGCAGCAACCTCCCGGTTCCCCAATGCCCGCGAGAATCATTAACGGCGTCGCGGCCGAGGCCTCGAGGAAACGCGCCCGACGCGCCGCCGCCGAGGATGGCGACGACGACGAGGAGGTTGTTGAAGTGCACCATGCGCGCTCGAATCTGCGGCTTGAACAGGTAAGCAGCGTCCAGGCCCCGACAGTTTGCCACTGCCTTGTTTGTCGCTGTTCTCACGCCAAGGCATATACAGCGGAAACGAGTGCGCCTCTCGGATGTCGATGACGATAAGAGCGAACGCCGCGCTCGGCGGGAGTCAACCTCCTCGGGGGATGAGGCCTCGGAGAGCGCAGAGGAGGCAGCCTCGCCGCCTCGCACGCCGCCCAAGTCCCAGTACGAGTTGATGCGCGACAATAACTTCGAGCACCTTCGGCATGAGGCTGCCGACGACCAGCGCGCCACCCAGCGGCTCCGGTTCCGACCCAGTCTCCTCGGAGAGAATACCATCGCAGAGAACGGCATCATCGAGAGCGTTACTTGCGTCAACTTCATGTGCCATGAACGCCTCCACTGCGAACTCGGCCCTCTGCTCAATTTCATCGTCGGGGAGAACGGCAGCGGCAAGAGCGCCGTCCTGACAGCGATCACGCTGTGTCTCGGCGGCAAGGCCAGCTCGACCAACCGTGGAGGCAGCCTGAAGAGCTTTGTCAAGGAAGGCTGTGACCGCGCCGTGCTCGCCGTCAAGATCAAGAACCGGGGCCAGGACGCTTTCAAGCCCGAGATCTATGGCGAGTCCGTCATCGTCGAGCGCCACTTCTCCAAGACCGGCAGCAGCGGGTTCAAGGTCAAAACCGCTCTGGGTCAGGTGTACTCGGTTAAGAAGCAAGAGGTCGACGAGCTCGTCGAGTACTACGCACTCCAGGTCGACAACCCCCTCAATATCCTTTCCCAGGACAACGCTCGTCAATTCCTGAACTCGTCCACCAAAGCCCAAAAATACAAGTTCTTCATCGAGGGCGTCCAGCTGCAGCAGCTCGATAACGATTACCGGCTGATCTCGGAAAACCTGGAGCTGATGGTGGCCAAGGTTCCCGACCAGGAAGAACGTGTCAAGCATGCCAAGGCTGAATTCGACAAGGCCAAACGTCTCAGAGAGGAGCTCGAGGGCAATCAGCAAATCCGCCTGAAGCTCCGGACGCTGCGCAATCAGATGGCCTGGGCCCAGGTGGCCCAAGAAGAAGAAGAACTCCGCAGGCGAGACGACGACCTCGCCCAAGCTGTCATCCGGGTCACCGAAGCCGCCCAAGAAGTGGAAGCAAAGAACCAGGCTCTCGAGCTTGCCAATGAGAAGGTCGAGCGTGCCGCCGAGACCCTGCAACACGTCCAGGACGAGCGATATGAAATTGTGCGCCGCGTGCAAGATGCCGAAGAGGTTTTCAAGAAGCTGAAGAAGGAGATTGAACAGCTTCACGTCGACGAGCGCGATGCCCACGCAACTTTGAAGTTTAAAACGCAGCAGGTTAAGGCGACGGAGCAGAAGATCGCCGAGGAGCAGCAACGGCTTGAGGCTGCCAATGGTGAAGAGCACACCGTCAAATTGCGGCAGCTTGACGAGGCCAACGAGACGGTGACGCGGATTCAGAAAGAGATCCAGGAGAATAAGGACAGTGAGCCAGGACTCATTCAAAAGGCGGACGACGCCAAGAAGGCGTTGGAGACGATCGGCGACGAGCTCCTGCGAAAGCGGGGCGAGATCAACAGCGTCGAGGCAAGAATCAACAGCCTACAAGAGCATCGCGGCTCGGTCTTCGATGCGTACGAAGCCAAGGTCCCCGACCTCCTCAGGATGATCGAGAACGAGCATCGCTTCAAGGACAAACCCATCGGGCCCCTGGGAACTCATGTCCAGCTGCTCAAGCCCGAGTGGTCGTCCATCCTGGAGAAGACATTCGGTATCAACTTGAATGCCTTCATCGTCACCAGCAAAAGCGACGAGACGCTACTCCGCGGAATGATGAACCGGCTGAATATCCGCACCTGCCCCGTCTTCATATGTAGCCCGCACCCGCTTGATCTCTCCAGCAAGGAGCCCGACCCTGAGTACGACACGATTCTCCGGGTGCTAAAGATCGACAACCAGATGGTTCGCGACCAGCTCGTCATTAACCACATGATCGAACAAGTGATCCTGATCCCCGAGCGCGCCAGAGCTGAGCAGGTCATGTTCGACGGCGCCCCCCCACGGAACGTCAAGGCCTGCCTCTGCTTTCATGACCGGAAGCGTGGCGAAGGCCTTCGGCTAGCCGTGAACAACAACGGCAACATTTCGACCAGCCCGATCCAGCCGAACCCACACCTGAGAACCAGGATGAAGACGGACTCCGATACGCAGATTGCGCTCTTGAAGGAGTCCCTGCAGCAGATCATGGATGAGGCTCGGTCGGTTGATGCTGAGAAACGCCGTCTTCATCAAGAATCCCAACGCTGCCAAGCGGCACTCACCCAGCTCAAGACGAAGCGAAATGAACTTGAGCTCGCCTTTCGGGCTGCGCGTGGGAAGGCTGACAACATCCAGGCAGAACTGGACGAGTCTGTCGGTGATGACGGGCGCTTACAAGGGTTGAAAGTACAGCTGGCCGAATATCAAGCGCAACTCAACCATCATGGTATTCAATACGGTATGCTCAGTGCGGCGAAGCAAGACAAGAACAAAGAAGTGGAAGAAGCGCAGAGGAGGCTCAAAGAACAAAGACTGAATGCGAACGACTATGAGGAACGTCTCAAAAAGGCCGAGGCGGAACTCAAGCGAGCTAATGACTTGCGCACCATCTCTCTAATCGAGAAGAACGAGATCATCTCGAGGGCGGCCGAGTACGCCGAGCTGAAGAGCAAGGCGGAGGCAAGACGGGCGAGGCAGCAAGCAAACGTCGAGGCCTTTGTCACGCAAGCCAAAGCCGTGAGCGAGGAGCGCTTCTACATCCCCGAAGGCGAGACGTACGACAGCATCCAGAAGCAGTACAACACGCTCCGCGAGCGGCTCAAAAAAGCCGAGGACAGAAGAGGGATGACCGACCAGCAGGTGCACGATTACTTCGCCGAGACGAAGAAGGTGTACAACAAAGTGGTCGCTGATCTCCAGTCCATCACGGTTGTGAACGCCCGCCTCAGAGAGACCCTCACCGTGCGTCTCGAGAAGTGGAGGAAGTTCCAGCGGTACATCTCGTCGCAGTCGCGCGCGAACTTCATCTACCTGCTCAGCGAGCGCGGCTTCCGCGGCAAGCTGCTGCTCGATCATGAGCGGAAGGCCCTGGACCTGCAAGTCGAGCCGGACCGGACCGAGAGGAGGGCGACCGGACGCAGCACCAAGACGCTGTCTGGCGGCGAGAAGTCGTTTGCGTCCATCTGTCTCCTGCTCGCCATCTGGGAGGCCATGGGCTCGCCCCTGCGCTGTCTGGATGAGTTTGATGTCTTCATGGACAATGTTAACCGCGCCATCAGCACGAACATGCTGGTACGTTGCCTTCCCCTGGTAGCTTGGGGGGAGGAAAGAAATCGAGTTGCTAACAGGGTATGTGTGCAAGATCACCGCTGCGCGTCGTTCGGTCAATCGTCAGTATATCTTCATCACACCAAATGCCATCGAGGGCCGCAACACTCTGGACAAGGATGTCAAGATTATCCGGTACGTTGCCCAGTTCTGGGTCTTTACGCAGCGCCGTGCTTGTGCTGACCATTTTTGCTAGCCTGACTGATCCCCGCCAGCGGAGACTGGCTGACCACTGATGTCCTTGCACCGAATCATGCGATGTCTGCATGATGTGAATTGCTTGATGGTTCGGGTGGTTGTACTGTGATCTGTACGGTAGCTGTAACGGTAAAGGGGGGATCTGGTTGTTGTGGGCGTTGGGGAAGGAGGAGAGAGGGCGGCTAGACTTGTGTTGTCTGACACTGACCCAGCTGGGGCATAGAGATGTGGATCGGCGTCGTGGGATTCTGTCTTGCAGTGCTATCATACAAGCTTTAGGCGGCATCGGAACCCTACACGTTTGTAATATGATATAATGTACAGACATTGTTACAGATATCCACGGATACTGTCGCGTCCTCCCCCAGTTGAATCGGGTCGTCTCGCTATATCCGTACCCCCTTACTCCGCAGCACGTTCACGGCCGCACCAGCGTTGAAGATAAGCCACTCCCCTACCGAACGCACCGTCGCGCCGGCCTGGGCGGCCTCGTCGAGCCGACGCCGCAGGAAGGCCCGCGTCTCGCGGAAGCCAGGCGACTGGTCCGTCGTCTGGAACAGCTCGGCCGCGGCGTAGATGGCCGACAGCGACGCCCGCTTGGTGTACCACGACGGGTCGACCGACACGTCGCCGGCAAGATAGAGGATCTCGTCGGCCAAGAGCGCGAGTTCTTTCAGCGAGGCGGGGACGTACGACGGTTGAGCCATGATGGCGAGGGCCTGTGCATCCTCGCGAGCAACGCAGCCAATCAGTCAGTAAACTAGCCATCATCCCACGGCATATATACCGGGCATTGATTAAGAGAAGCAAAGAAACGGAGCCGGAGACAGAGACGGGAAAAAAAAAAGGGGGGGAACCAACCTCCTGCCAATGCCCAACAATAGCTTCATTCGCCTGCAACCTCGCCCACGCCAGCGCCTCGACCTTGTCCGCGACCGTCGTCAACGGGGCCTGGCCCTTTCCAAGTGCCTCACCCCCGTCACCCCCGTCACGACCACCACCACCACTACTGCCAAAAATCTCCTCCACCTTCCCCGCCAGCGCCGTCCGCTGCGTGTACAGGTGCCACCGGATCAGCCCGAACACGCCGCCGTCAGGCAGCACCGCGGGGCTGATGTCCAGCAGGCCAGCGTCGCGCGCGCCGAGCGCCAACGCCTCGGCGGTGAAGCCGTGCTGCGGCACGCGCGCGTAGGCCGCGGACAGGAGGGCCTGCTCGGCGGGCGTGAAGGGCCCCGGCGGCGGCGGGTGGTCGTGCGAGTGGTAGGCGCGGCGGCGGGCGGCGGGTTGGGTGAGGAGTGCTGGCTGTGGCGTCGGGGAGTGGGTTTGGGGTAGGGGCTGTGGGCGTCGTCGGGGCTGGAGGGGGCGCTGCTGGGTGGTGGTGGCGGCGGTGGGACGGACGGTCGAGGAGATGGTGAGGGATCGGGCTGTGGTGTTCGCGGAGCTCTGAAGCGGAGGTGCTGCTGTCGGCAGACCGGCGAGCAGGGTCCGCCGGAGCGGTCGGAGGAGGACGCGTCGGGCTGTTGCAGCCCCCGCGGCGGAGGAGTAGAGGGTCGGGGCCGGCATCGTGGATGAGCCAATTACGCCGTCCGGGCACGGCAGGCGCTGGGAGCGGATTGCTTTGCGTTTTCTGACCGATCAATCGCTGCGGTTGCTGTCGTCTGATCGGATCTGCACGCGGGCGGGAATCTGGAACTTCGCGCCAGCCCTACAGGTCAGGATCCTGGCGGTCTTTGCCGTATCGGGAAGCTCGGGCGAGCTAGTGAAACCTTACTCCACTGCCAGCTTCCAACGTGTAACAACGGTACTTAACGTGAAGACCGTATCCGTATTCCGTATTCCGTACGCTGAAACCCGTCCATTGTTGTGGGCCGATCTGCATCTTTCCGCCCTTTCTTGGAACAGTTGCCTCGCGCTCTGAACTGATTGAGATATATCTTACTGAGAGCACGGCTCCATGCTATGGTGCTCATGCGAATGCTCCTGGTAACCCGTCCATTGTGGTACAACTTCGAATAGCTCGAATAGCTCCCGTGTCCAGAGTACCTGCAGCGAGAAAGGACGGTGCGGGCCTTGGCGCTGAGTGACTGACCCTTGGCTTCGAGGTTTTGTGGTCCTCTCTCTGGGGGAAAGGGGAGGGGCCGCAACTGCAACCAATAGCCCCGTCTCTCGAGCGGGAGTGAATGGTGCACTGCGTGCAGCTAGGAATGCGTGTCGGGGGAGCTAATGCAAGGCCACAGACAAACCAAATGTGATAACTCCTGTGGTAGGTGGCTACACAGGAGCTCTGTGGTAGGACGCCCGCATTGCAAAGGGCAACCGAGCGCCTAGCAGCGGACGACCGATGCTCGCTGCGACGCAATGCGCGGGATAAACCTCGATGGCAAGCCCATCCAGCAGCGATTGGGCTATATGAATACAAAGGTCATGATCGCTGGTTGTAATTCCCAATGAAGCCCCTAGGGGCTTCATTGTGCCCGTCCCGGAGGACTGCGCACTCTTGCAAAGCGTGAACCTTGTGGCTGCATCGCTCTGTGGAATCCCTTCAGCTGCCTTCTCGCCAGTTCGGCTCCACACGGAGCACGACCCCGGGCCGCTCCACTTTCTCCTCCGTTGCCGAACGAAGTGAAGTTCGAGGCCCCCCCACCTGCGCAGTGAGACTTCGGGCTTATCACCCATCCGGTGGCTCTGCATGTTCCGTTTGCTGGATTAGCCGATTCCACCCTGCATTGACCGGTCTGCTCTCTTTTTTTCTGGTTGGTCCAGCACCAATAACGACAGACGACTTGTTGGGGGTTGAACCGCTGCATTTGCTGCCCTCGCTGCGAGGTTGGCCAGGAAGGTGACGCCAGGCGCCTCGTTACCCCTGTCGACCGCTTTGGCAGGAACTTGGTAGCTCGTCCTGAATGGCCAATTGTCCCGATGTGACTCGACGTCTACCCGCCCAATGCAGAAAATTCTTCACCACCAGACTGTGGATTGGAGGAGGAGCGTCTGGGCCGTTTGAATTGGGCCGTGTCTGCTCGGTCTGCTGCGCCGAGCTGCTGTGTCACCGTCCTCCGGGGCTCATGGACGTAGGGCATGCCGAAGCCCGCCACTGCCAGTTTGATTGCCTTCCCAGTTCATTCGTTTCCTCCAAACGCTCGCCAAGACCGGCGTGTGAGCCTCGGGTGGGCAAACCCGCTCGATCTGGGCCGTGTCTCCTTGCTGGATAATGGATTAAGAACTAGTGTAAGGGACTTATTAGGTATTGAAATCGAGATGCGGTGCAGGTTGGCTGGCTGGACGGAGCATAACCGAGGAGTTGAACATGACTCGACAGATGCAGCGCACTCGCCACTGCGGGCTTTGCCGAAGGCCGTCTCAGGATGCTCTGGCTCTGTGTGTAATGCAGGATTCGAAGCGAGAGGTACCTCAGGTAGTGTACAGCTCCAGTCTTTCTAATCGCTTGTTGTTTATGCCCATATGTAAGGTAAAGGCGCAAAGCACTCCGTCATGCCAAAATTGTCCTTCTAAATCAGGCCAGAGATTCACTACCTAGGTACTAACTACCAGGTATGATAAACGATGCTATAGGGTGACTACAAATTAGTCCAGCTGCCATAGTTGGTGTCTACCTGAAGTATATCATTCCATATGAGCTGATGCCTCTTCGTTGATACTCCTCGTCAGAGCATCAAGACCGCATTGCCCGTATGCATCCGAGGTGTTAAGGGCTTAGCATATAGATTTTCATTGGACAAAGTTCTCAAAAGGCCAGGGGCATTGCGCAATCGAGGAAGACCTCGCTACCTCCGTTAACTTGCTGTGATTCACAGAAGGGCGACAAGGCTGGCTTATGCTGAGTCTCCTCGTCTCGGGGCCCTTCTCCTGGACGGGATACTCAACGAACCTTGCCATCGCTTGAGGCGATCTGGAGTGAACATCCAGGTATACGGAAGTACATCATTGATGAGTCTTCCTGACTTCCATTCTTATTGAAGACTGACGAAGCCACGCTGTGGTAATTTACGTACATTCGGTCCGCTGCACTCGCTCTTTGGCATTGTAAATTACAGGGCACTGTAACTTACATACATACGGAATTGTTACACGCTCTCCGTTCTGTGTCCCCGTTTGCCGCGTCACCTGGTCCTTGCGCTCAGCCCAAGTTTTGCCGTGCCGACTGCGAAGCTTCTCCCCCATGTTCCCGTCCTTGTGTTGCCGCCCACACCAGACAACTCAGGTCTCCCTCTGAATTGGGCATTGCCATTCGCGGCTCGCACCCGTCCGCCAAGGACCCCACAGAACCTCGCATCCTTGCGGCGCCTGCTGGGCCACACTCCGACACGCGTTCCCCGTATCGTCATCCTTGCTCGCCCAATTCACTTGGTTCACCCAGGTAGACAGGTACGGACGGTAGGTACTGACCCTTTGCTCGGCGGCGAGACGCACCTATGCGCCACGGTTTTCTTTTTTTTGGTCGCTGACTCTGGGATTGTCACTGTGTCCAGCTCTACCTAACTTCCTCGAGACCTCCTTTGGTCGCGTCTCCCGAGGAGCCTTTCCGTCCTGGGTGTCACTGCCCTGTCTCGGTCGTGCAGCGCGCCCTCGACTTTCCTTTCAACTCGGACAGACGCGCGCCTCCACTGCCCAACTTGGCGGGAGGCTGACCAACATCCTAGCTCCCAAGCCAAGGCCACAAGGCTCTCAGCCGACACCTTGCTCCGTTGCGCGAGGAACGAGTACAGACCTTGCTTGGCTTCACCTGCTGCGACATCCCCCACCAAAAACCAACCGACATTCTCCCAGCCGGGCGCCGCTGCGGTTAGACAGACGCTGGCCGCCCCCGATCCAATCGTCGCGTCTCCGAAATTTTCCCTCCATCATTGCGGCTAAGGGCCCCGAAAAAAAAAATTGATTCCCTCATCACAGCGATGGGTAAGTACGAAATCGAATTGCATATTCCATATCCGAAGTCTTTGCTTCGGAGCCTCGTTTTTCTTTCACTCCTTTGCCTACCTCGACACTGCCCAAGCCGTCGTCTGCAATCTTGGGAGCAACCTGTTATCGCGGGCACATCCTCCAGATGTTTCGATGACGTGTTACCGCTGCCTGTAACCCCAAACCTGCCCCATTGGCATCTCGGTCGAGACACACATACTTCTGCGGAGTGGGAGCCGGTGCGGGCTGAGGTCCATCCCTTGCCCGTCAAGCCTCGCTCGCCGTCTTCCAGTCACGGAGCGGCGCGCTGCTGCAGTACCTTGCGTGCCTCCCGCAGATATTCCACCTCTCTACCGGGACCGAAGTACATTCACACAAGCAGACCCTTTTCCCTTCGACCTGCCTTGCATGTCTTTCGCTCCCTGATCCACCCCTCGGATTCATTCACACTTCCCCCGCCGCAGCACCCCCAAGTGCTACCCTCCCTCAAATTGCCACTCCCCAATTGCTACAATTCCTCCCACATTCCTCCTCCATTTCACGCCGCCCCGGGTGCTCCTACCGGTTCACTACTTCAACTTTTCTTTTTGTCTCAATCTCTTTCTAACTTCTGATTTTCTTGCAGCCGACTCGGGAGACACTTATCGCCCGGTGAGTATCATGATCACTTTTCTTTCCTTTCCTCATCCGACCGCCTGCTCGTGAGATGCACCTCGGTCTCGGCCGTCGCTTCGGTTTCTGCCTCCCTCGTTTTGACGATGGAATCATGCTCTGCCGATGTGGGCCGTGCTCGAGATTCGAGGGCGGCATCGTTCGATGGGGTCGCTTGGTATCCACCCCTCTCCGCCCGATCTCTCAGATCGGGAGATGGATCGACCCCGCCATTCGGCCTTTGATCCGTCAAGGTTGCATGTCGGCCACCACCGGTCATTGGCAAGCTAACGGTTCGCCGGGGCCCGGCGCGTTATGCCCGTTCTGCTTGGGAAACCCGTTTCGTTCACTCGTTTTGCTCCGGACTGATGGCGCTCCATGCCCAGGCATCCACTGACCTATCGCAGCGTGAGAGGTCGCGTTCTCCAAGAAGAGGACGTTCCCGAAGCCCGAATACTCGTCGGTCATTCTCGCCTCGTGACCGCTCAGCGAGTCAACGTCGACGAAGAAGTCGGTCTCCCATGACTGGACAGGGTGCAGCTGCTGGAGGAACAGGTTCAGGATACAGCGGAGCTCCCCATAGGTCTTACGAGGAGCGCGCGGCGCACAGAGAACAAGTCATGAACAACATTCGCGAAACGTCGCAGCAGGACCGCCGCGTCTACGTCGGCAACCTGTCCTACGACGTCAAATGGCACCACCTCAAAGACTTCATGAGACAAGGTAGGTTTTTCGCAGGATTCTCCACGTTGCAGCCTGGCTTGAGAGGCTAACCCCCGTCGACCGCAGCCGGAGAGGTCCTGTACGCCGACGTGCTGCTTCTTCCTAACGGGATGTCGAAGGTGGGCGCCTATGAGTGACTTGGCTGGTTCTTTTGTGGTTCTTCTTCTCCTGGTCTTTGATGGATCGTTGGGTTGACGGGTTGGGACGCTGTCCGAGGCGATTTAGGGATGCGGGTAAGTCTCGTTCAGCTCAGATGGGCTCGAAGCACAGAGCGCTAACCGGACCCTTAGCATTGTGGAATATGCCACCAGGGAGCAGGCACAGCAAGCCGTCGCGACACTCAGCAACCAGAATCTAATGGGCAGGCTGATCTATGTTCGAGAGGTAAAGCATTAATCAGCGAGGCTGGGTAGCCCGGGTCGGTTATGCTGACTTGGGAGCAAGGATCGCGAGGCTGAGCCTCGGTTCGGCCCCCCAGGTGGTATTCCCCGCGGCGGATTTGCTGGCGGCATGGGCGGACCTTACGGTGCCGGCGGCTTCAATGCTGGCATGGCGGGCGGCGGTGTCCGCCAGCTCTACGTCTCGAATGTTTGTTCCATCATCTCCCTATCCCATTACTTAGACTGGTCCATGTATTGACCAGTTTCCGACAGCTGCCCTTCAACGTGGGCTGGCAAGACCTCAAGGACCTCTTTCGACAGGCCGGTAAGTAGAAGTTTAACCTACCTGTGGTGATGGAACTCCGTGTTGACTCTCTTCGCTCGGCCAGCTCGCGTCGGCGCGGTTATTCGTGCCGATGTCCACCTCGGCCCCGATGGCAGACCTAAGGGTTCTGGCATTGTCGTGTTTGAGTCGCCCGAAGATGCGCGCAACGCTATTCAGCAATTCAACGGCTATGACTGGCAGGGCAGACTGCTCGAAGTCCGTGAGGATCGCTTCGCTGGTCCGGCTATGGGTGCTGGTGGCTACGGTCGCGGCGGTTTCGCTGGCGGGCGCGGAGCCTTCGGAGGCGGATATGGACGCGGCGGGTTTGGCGGAGGCCGCGGCGGGTTCGGCTATGGCGGTGTCCGTGGTGGTTACGGCGGCGGCGTTTTCGATGCCAACAGCGCCTCGGTCCCGCCCAATCCCTTCACCGACCACGCCACTGCGGGTGTCGAGAAGTGCGACACCATTTATGTCCGCAACGTAAGTTCCACCGCAAGGCCTCCCTGCCCCTCTTCATTGCGGGTTGACGTAGTAGACTAACCGTTACTCAGCTCCCTTGGTCGACGAGCAATGAGGACTTAGTTGAGCTCTTCTCCACCATCGGCAAAGTCGAGCAAGCCGAGATCCAATACGAGCCGAGCGGCCGATCTCGCGGCACCGGTGTGGTCCGCTTCGACAACGCGGACACGGCGGAAACCGCCATTGCCAAGTTTCAGGCCTATCAGTACGGCGGTCGTCCTCTTGGCCTGAGCTACGTCAAGTACCTCACGCCGGGCGGTGGTGACAACATGGACACCGATCCCCATGGCGGCCTCACTCAGGACCAAATCATGTGAACAAGCGACAGTTCGCTTTCGACGGGCTTGAGGTAAAAGCATTTTCGGTCTTCGGCAGCCTCCAATCATCAGATTACGCTGCTCACGCAGTCCGCCTTTCTTTTCTTTTCCGGCACCTGGTCGACTCGGAATTTCGGCAATCTCCTTGAACGGGCATGCCCCAATGCCCCAGTCTATTTCTTCTGTTTTCCTTGGGCTCTTCGACATCCGTTCTGATTTCCTATGCCATTTCCCTTGTTCGGCCCGAGGACACACCGGCCACGTTTTCCATCATCCTGGGTCCCAGTTACGTCAACCCCTTGCGCCTTGCGGTTGGGCTTTCTCGAGGAGGATGTCTACTTTCGGGTTGCGGTAACAGGGGATCGCCTCGAGGCACACGTCCCATCTACGGCACCGGCAACTCACGACCGCAAAAGTTCTTTGACGATGTTTTCGCGCTTTGGGCTCTGCGTTTCATTTGGCATCGGCAGAAGGGGGGGAGATCGGAGGGCTTTTTACCCTAGAATGTACTGTCGAATAAGCATCTGATTCTCCCGTTGATGGCGGCGTTCGATGGAAAGGGCATCGGGCTGTGGTAGGCGTGTTTGCTGGTAATGGTCTCGTCTTGCGAGAGCGGGCTGGCCTAAATGGTTGGCGGGCTTTTGGTGAGTTGCGTGCGGCGAAGCGTAGGGAAGATTTCGCCCCCGCAGAGCGGGACGGGCGTGCTCGGCCTCGGCGTCTCGGTCTGCCCACGATGGCTGCTGATTATACGGATACCCGGATACTCCTGATGATACCCCTTACGGTTGGATGGTGGGCTGTGGGCTCCGTTGTCCAGGCATGCCGTTGCTGGTAAACGGCGGGCTGCCTCCCGTCTGGAGAGGGTGCTGCCTTGCTTGGCGATGGCTTCCATATGACAGATGTGTCTGTCGAGGTGCGTTTTTGGTTGGGAGAGGCATACATGGGCGACATCTCGGCCATCTACTTAATGTATTAGATAGAATAATGTATGACGACGTCGCGTAATGCGCCAGCGAAGGTCCAAGTTCGGTCGTCGACCTTGTACATACAAGAGCCTCGACGCTACAGCGAGCGAGCTTGTCTTCCTGCCCAACTCTCGATCTTCGCGGTTCCTTCCGCCGACGAGCTGCAATGCATCCGTGGGAGACAGTCCAGGCAGGAGAGAGCAGAGCAATCCTATCCTTCAGCTTCCCGGACCCGTTCAAGTATACACGGTGATTCGTCGTGTCCCTTCTGCTCTCTTGGTTCTAGCTGTTCGAACTGCCCTGTCCTCGGCTGCGTTTCTCCGTTTCTCCGGGAGAACTGATGTATGCCTTTGGGGCTCAGCAACGCAGTGTAATACAGATAGACATTGCAGAGGTAACGGAGAATCATACCAGAGATCAGCAACTTCTTTGTAACTGTTGGTCTGTTCCCCTGATATCCCCCGACACCTGGACGCTTGAGCTCCGCCAAAAAGACGGAAGGAAGCTCAGGGCTGTTTTGCAGTCCGCGCCCTTGGAACAACCAGGACGAAACTTCGTTGTTGACCGTATTGGGATTTGCTAGCCTCTCTGTTCAGATGGTTGTTAAGGGATGGATCCACGGGCCATCGGAAGCTTTCCTATCCGCATCTGTACCCCGATGTCATCGGGTGAGCGGCGACACCGGTCTGGAAGACGTGGTTGCGTCCGTCACGGACAAGTCGTTTCCCTGAGCAAGTTGCGCACAGAACAAGGTGGCGACGGAGAACTGGAGGTCGATGAGCTTCGACACTTTGATAGTTTGCAATTATTTTTTGTTCGTGAATCCCAGTTGATGGCCGTCTCCTTCTTGGCTGCCGACAACTCGGAGTCAAGGATCCGGCGCGCGTCACTCGTCACTCGTCACCTTCCACGATCAAATCTCTCCGCGTGCCTCAACAAGAGAGCAGATACTGTGCTCCCTTACGTCAAGGATATAAAGTGTCCACGGACGAGCCTTGGCAGCAAGTCCCGACGACTCATTGCGATAGACCACAGACCAATCGATGACCCCTTGGGTTTCCTGTCCCAACATTGACACTTCGAGGGAACTAACTGATCCCTTCCAGCCTGCACTGTCCACGCCATCCCATCCAATCCTATCCCATGTCCCGCGGGTCACAATCCCGAACACTAACCCCTTCTCCAAAGCCCCGTCAGAAGAAGCTCGTCATATCATCAAGAAGCAGGCACCACCGCGCCGGCGCCGCCACCGCGCCTCTTCTTCGCCTTCGCCTTCCGCTTCGTCCGGTCCCGCGGCTTCAGGGCGCTCATGCCCGCCTTGCACACCTCGGCGTACCGCGCGTAGAAGGCCTCCAGGTCCGCCGGGTCCACCACGGTCGACAGCTTGACCTTGGAGGCGCGGCGCTCCTTGGACTTGCCGTCCGTGGCGCGGATGAGGACGGGCAGCGGCTGCGCCGGGTGCAGGTCTGCTAGAGGGTCATCGGCGGCTGATGAGGCTGTGCCTGTTGTTGTTGTTGCTGTTGTTGCTTGGTTGAAGGTGACTAGAAGGCATGAGGAAAAGTCAGGGGCGTTGGGGAGGTGGGATGAGATGCAGATGGAGGGGAAGGGGTGGGTGAGAGCTGACGTCTCTTTTGTGTTAGGTACACTGAGCCATGGGCTCGGGTCTTGCGTGTGTTGAAGAGGTCGGTAAGTTTGGCGAAGAACTGTGAGGGAGGTTAGCGGAACGGTTCAGTTCGGTGGGCGGAACAGAGGGAGTATGAGATGTACCTCATCGTGTGTTAAGTGACCCATTCTGATTCTGGTCCTTTTCTGGCATGGAGCGGGGCAGACGTGCTTGATGTTTGAGTAGGTAAATACACCGTTTACATGCTTGAGTTCATGGTTCCTGGCTTGAGGTTGTGATGGGCTTGTCAACATGGAAAGCAACCCACTGATAGTGGGGGAGACCCACTGTACGAGAACCTACAGGGGTCTTGCGCAGCGGTGCTGCTCTGCCTGCCCCACACAAAGATACTACGTAGACATTATCGATAAGAAAAAGTTCGTGGGCTCAGCCTTTGGTTCCACGGGCTTGTCCTGCCATTAACTCGGCCCAGACGAAGTTCAGGCTCGAGATCATGCCGCCTCCAGGGGTTAAAAAGCCAACTCTGCCGTTCCACCTTCTCAAGGAGCTCGGCGTATCCGGTGAGCAGGCTGTTTAGCGTTGACAGCCGTGTGCCGGAGCTTCTGCTTACACCATCACAGACTCGAGACAAGGGCAACGGCGAGGGGCGGCAAAAGGGCAGATAGCGTCTAGAAAGGAGAGGCGCAAGGCCGAGAGGAAACAGGGGAAAGCAAATCGTGCAGCGGCCACCCGAGACCACGCCGAGCGGACGGTCCCGATCCGCAAGAGCAATGCGCCCCCAGCGACGGCGGATTCTTCGAGACCGACGCATGGGCAGGCGAGGAATGGTCCGAAGTCCATCCTGAAGAAGGGCCGGCCGGTTCCCACGGAAGATGAGCAAGAGTCGAAGGGTTTTGACGATACGCTTGAGGAAGATGACGACCAGGACCTGCTTTCAGACGGGGTGCTTGACGAAGGATCCGATGACGAGGGAGAAGAAAGCGCAGCCTCCGAGGACGCAGACTTTGGAGACGATGCGGTGGATGCGCCTCCGAAGCGGAGCATGTCGAAAACCGCGAAAGCAATGCTCGCTCGAGACGACGCAGAAATCGCCGAGCTGGAGAGGAAACTCGGGCTGAAGAATCGAAAAAAGTTGCCTAAGTCTTTCAGAGACGACGGCCTTGGCGATCTCCTTGACGGCTTGGGCGGTGGTTTCGATGAGGAGAAGCAAGAAAAACGGAAACGCAAAGCAGAGGCGGACGAATGGTTGGCTCAGAAGCGGAGAAAGGCCGAAGCAGCGTCCACCTCCGGCCAGCAGTCGCGGCTCGTTGACGAAAGTGCCGACGATTCTGGTGACTCGGACGATTTGGGTGAGGTTATGGACGGCTTTGACGAGGACGATGATTTGGAGGACGCCGATTCTGACGACCATGAGCTTGACGAGGAGGATGTGAACGGCGGCGATCAGGGAGAAAGTCAAGACAGTTTCGAAGGCTTCGATTCAGAAGACGAGGAGACTGCGGAACAACCACCGCAAAGGCGGATTCGCGAGAATCCGTACGTTGCCCCCACGACGGGGCAAACCGCGAAATACGTGCCGCCATCATTGCGAAAAGAATCAGGATCAGACGCCGAACTGGAAGCCCGAATCCGGCGTCAGACACAAGGTCTAGTCAACAGGATAACCGAATCCAACATGTTGACTATACTGGCGGAGATCGAGAAGCTCTACCGAGAATACCCTCGGCAGCACGTCACTTCTTCCCTCGTGGACCTTCTCCTGATACAGGTCTGCGATCCGACGAGCCTGCCAGACACTCTTTTGATTCTAACCGCGGGCTTTGCCACCGCGGCTTACATGGTTCTCGGGAACGACTTCGGCGGCCAATTGATCGAAGAGGTCGTGGGCCGCTTCGAAAGGTACTACGGGGAAGCCAAAGCGGCGGCCGTGGACCGGCCGGATGTGCCGAAGCAGACGTCCAACCTGATTACTTTTATCTCGGAGCTCTATACCTTCCAACTTATTGGCCCCAATCTCGTCTTCGATTACATCAGAATGTTGCTCGAGAGTCTCTCAGAGCTCAATGCCGAACTCTTGCTCCGGGTCGTACGCATGTGCGGCCCTACGCTACGCCAAGACGACCCGATGGCGCTGAAGGACATCGTATCCCTGATCCCGCCAGCTGTCGCAAAAGCTGGCGAGAAGAATTTGACCGTCAGAACGAAGTTCATGATTGACACCATTACCGATCTGAAGAACAACAAGATGAAGGCCGGAGCGGGCGCATCGGCGGTTATCTCGGAGCACATTACGCGGATGAAAAAGATGCTTGGCCAGCTGAAATCGAGGAAGCTCAAGTCCACCGAGCCGATGCGTATGGGCCTGAAGGACATTCAGGATGCCGACAAAAGAGGCAAGTGGTGGCTCGTCGGCGCGAGCTGGGCAGGACGTCCGGCTGGTGAGCAGGACGCAGGCAAACCTACGAACGCGCAGGATGACGAGAGCGACGACGAAAGCATCCTCCTAGATGATGTCGAGCAAGGCCCCGACCTGGCGGAGCTCGCCAGGGAGCAGGGGATGAACACCGAAGTGCGACGGTCCATATTCGTCTCGATCATGTCAGCCATGGACTACCAAGATGCCTACGCCCGCATCCTCAAACTCCGGCTCAACAAGGAGCGCCAGCGCGAGATACCGAATGTCATCATCCGCTGCGTCGGCGCAGAACAGTACTACAACCCTTACTACACCCTGGTCGCCAGGCGGCTCTGCTCAGAGCTGCGTGAGGTCAGATGGGCCTTCCAGTCCTGCCTGTGGAAGCTGTTCGGGAGGATGGGCGAGCCCGATTTCGGCGAGGACGAGGCTGAAGACGAGGAAGAAGACGAGTCTATGGATACGCGGCGGATCGTCAACACGGCAAAGATGTTTGGCGCCCTCATCGCCGGCGGCAGCTTGGGGGTGACCGTTCTAAAGCGGCTCAACCTCTTGTACCTGCAAAAGAAAACCCGGGACTTTGTGGAGGTCATGCTCGTCACGGTCCTGCTCGAGTGCCAGGGCAGCGAACGGGCAGAGGAGTCAACCGCAAAGGTGTTTGCCGGTGCCGAAGCTGCCCCTGACCTGGCGAGGGGTCTCCAGTACTTCCTGAAGAAAGTCGTTCGGAAGTCGGATCTGGCCGGGGGCAAGAAGAACGCGAAGCTTCTCAAGGATGGATGCAAGATGGCTGAGGCAGTCGTCCAGACTGCGCTGGCCAGGGCCGAGGACCTGGCTTGAGTGAGTGTCGAGACGGAGCTGCCCAAGCAGTGATTCCGGCTATTGGCGTCGGAATGGTCTCTAGCGCACCAAATAAAAGTGATACCCGAAGGCACCAGTGCGATGCACCGTGATCTACTAACGGTCCCCGTGTTTGTGTTTGCGGTGTGGCGATGCAATGAACTGATGAGAGGTCACGATGAAGGAGATAGGTCGTCTAGTACTTTGTAAACAAGCTCACTTTGAGGTTCACAACGTTGCTGATGCATCGGCCGATTACTGAATATGCCACGGATCTCCCACTCTGGCCGACTTCTCCTTGAGGTACACTAGAGAAACTCTCCTGCATCACGGGAGCTTTCCAGTTTCTGTTGCCAACCTTTTGCCAAGGGTGAAGATGTCGCTGGCCACGGGACCGGTCAAGGCGCGGGATTTAGCGGCTTGTTACGGAGCTGACGTCGGCATTGCAGGACACGGCCAGGTTTCGGAGGCGGGAAGCGCAGCGGCTTAGCGCAGCGGCCCAGCCAGCAAACCCCCTAGCCAATCCCGAGCCTCCACCGCCTGCATTGGCCTCCATTCCATGGTTGGGAAAGCTCACCCGACGGTTGGACGAACGGAATCCATTGACTGGGGACATTTTTTCAACGCTGAGGGCAGCTTCCCGGACTATTCCTTACAGCTTCTTTCGCGACACATTGCTGCCGGCGTCTCCGACCTGCGTCTTATCCCCTTCTTGGGAATCCCCTCGCATAGACTCCCTTTCCTTTTCTTTTGCCCGGTCGGACAAACACATCCAACATGCTGTCGCAGAGATTAATAGGCCGCACCGCGGTCAAGTCCGCATTCAGACCGTCAGGGTAATACCGGCTGCGGCTCCATCCGTCGAAAATGGCTCGCGTTCCGCTAACTCTGGCTCAAGCCTGCCCTCGATTGTGTCCGCGCCCAGATGGAGGCGGACGTATGCCACCCAGGCTGGTTAGTCTCAGTCAGGAGAATTGGCGTTGGCCCGCGGCGCTGACTGTGTGCTGCAGAGGAGAGGGACCTCGTCATCATCGGCGGTGGTGTCGCTGGCTATGTCGCGGCCATCAAGGCTGGCCAGGAGGGCATGAAGGTTAGATGCACACTGCACGCGAATGCGCTCGCCCGGCACCACGGCTAACGGGCCTCGAAACAAACAAACAGGTTACATGTATCGAGAAGCGTGGCACCCTCGGCGGCACTTGCCTCAACGTTGGCTGCATCCCGTCAAAATCGCTGCTCAACAACTCGCATCTGTACCACCAGGTCCTTCACGACACGGAACACCGCGGTATTGAGGTTGGCGACGTCAAGCTCAACCTGAAACAACTCATGAAGGCGAAGGACCAGGCAGTCACGGGCCTGACCAAGGGCGTGGAGTTCCTGCTCAGGAAGAACGGCGTCGAGTATCTGAAGGGCACAGGCTCGTTCCAGGACGAGCACACCGTCAAGGTGCAGCTCAACGACGGCGGCGAGACGAGCGTTGTCGGCAAGAACATCCTTATCGCCACCGGCAGCGAGGTCACCCCCTTCCCCGGCCTCGAGATCGACGAGAAGACGGTCATCAGCAGCACTGGCGCCCTTTCGCTCGAGGAGGTGCCCAAGAAGCTGCTGGTTATCGGCGGTGGCATCATCGGTCTTGAGATGGCCTCGGTGTGGTCGCGGCTCGGGTCCGATGTTACCGTGGTCGAGTTCCTCGACCAGATCGGCGGCCCCGGCATGGACACGGAGATTTCGAAGAACATCCAGAAGATTCTGAAGAAGCAGGGGATCAACTTCAAGACGGGTACCAAGGTCGTCAATGGCGAGAAGACGGGTGAGGGCGTCAAGATCAACGTCGACTCGGCGAAGGGTGGCAAGCCCGAGACGGTAGGTATTCTCTTGGAACGTGGCGCAGATGTTGGAGACGAAAATCCAGGGGACATGCTAACTTGTCGCAGCTCGATGCCGATGTTGTCCTCGTCGCGATCGGTCGTCGCCCGTACACGGGAGGCCTCGGCCTTGAGAACATTGGGCTCGAGCTTGACGAGCGGGGCCGCGTGATCATCGACTCGGAGTACCGCACCAAGATCCCTCACATCCGCTGCATCGGCGACGTTACTTTCGGGCCCATGCTTGCGCACAAGGCTGAGGAAGAGGCCGTAGCGGTCGTCGAGTACATCAAGAAGGGCTACGGTCACGTCAACTACGGCTGCATCCCCGCCGTCATGTACACGTTCCCCGAAGTCGCCTGGGTCGGCCAGTCCGAGCAGGACCTCAAGAAAGCTGGCATCAAGTACCGCGTCGGCACGTTCCCGTTCAGCGCCAACTCGCGTGCTAAGACCAACCTTGACACGGAAGGCATGGTCAAGATGCTGGCCGACCCCGAGACCGACCGGCTGCTCGGCATCCACATCATCGGCCCCAACGCGGGCGAGATGATTGCCGAGGGCACGCTGGCGCTCGAGTACGGCGCCTCGAGCGAGGACATTGCGCGCACCTGCCACGCTCACCCGACGCTGGCCGAGGCGTTCAAGGAGGCGGCGATGGCGACATACTCGAAGCCGATTCACTTCTAAGCCGATTGGGGGCTTGGGGGGCTTGGGCGTAGCGTTTTCTTGTGTACCCGTGTACTTTAGCTTGTTTTCCCTCGTCATGGATCATTGGTAAATGGACTCGGCCGGCCGGCATGTATTGAAAGCTGAAGCTAATCTACCGAAGCGGGCGAAACGGCGAGTTCTGCTTTTGTGGCACTGAGGAACACTGTTAGATGGTGGATGATGGGTTTATAGCAGGCCATGCAAGGTAGTTATGGTATTTCGCGAGAAGATAGACATTTCATTTGTTCAGGTTTCGAGTTCTCTGCAGCAAGATCCGAGTGCCAAGTTCGATCGTGGTTGAGGGAGGGAGCTTCTTAGAATGCCAGTCAGACAAGGGGCCCAAAAAATAAAATAAAAAATAAAATAAAATAAAAAAATAAAATAAAATAAAAAAATAAAATAAAATATAAAATAAAATAAAATATAAAATAAAATAAAATATAAAATAAAATAAAATATAAAATAAAATAAAATATAAAATAAAATAAAATATAAAATAAAATAAAATATAAAATAAAATAAAATATAAAATAAAATAAAATAAAAAATAAAATAAAATAAAAAATAAAATATCGCAAGGCTAACAGAGATCTAGCCAGAAGAGATACTTCCCAGTAGTACAGCTCTCTTTCGTTGCTCATACGTCCGGCTGATACAGACCCAAACCGGCATCTCGGCCGCTCTGCATCCATCAAGACCCCAACCCTGCCCTCTACGGTGCCAGGAACGGTACTACACGACACCTACCACCCCTGTCCTCTTCAGGGAATTGGGATTGTTGATCGTACCACAACTAGGGGCACCTTCCCCCATGTGGGCCAACGGCCTGCTATCCTCTCGCTTGGCATGCCGGCATCAAGGCACGCCGTGCATCCTCTCGTCGGATTCTCTTGTTTCCCTTCCCTCCAACTGTAGAAACATTCGCTTGCCATCTGCTTGCAAGACAAACCCATTTAACTCATAAGCTGCTACATGCAGGAACGGCCCGGAAGTCGAGTGCGAGTTCACCTCTCGCGGCACTCAATCCAGCAAATCTCTGCGTTCCCCAGCCGTGGGAGCCAATCCTAAGCTTCGGCAAGCTCGGCCCCGCAGTCGCAAGCTATACTACAACACAACTTGCTGACCTTGCGGTGAGAGTGGGCTCTGTGCAACGGCTCAACATTGGTCCTTTGAGAAACGCAGCTTAACGGTTCTCGCCTTCACCGCAGTCTCAAGCGGTCCCAATGGCTGCTTCGCGGTCGTACCCGGTGTTGTCACGTCGCGAGATCGAGGCGTTGATCGCGGAGGGCAGGACTATCATTATCGTCGACCAGCATGTCATCAAGGCGGATGCATGGCTCAAGTACCACCCGGGCGGCGACAAGGCTATCATGCACATGGTGGGGAGAGATGCCACGGACGAGGTGAATGGGTGAGTTTGCGAAGCTCGAGCATGCGCAGTATGGCATGTTGTATGCTGACCAGATGGTTTGTGTGTGTGTGCTGTAGCCTGCACTCGGCCGAGGCACGCCGCATGATGGACAAATACCGCATTGGGAGGATCGAGGGCCGCTGGAAAAACTTCCTGCCGCCTATCCAGGGCGGCAGGTTTCGGCCGAGGGTTGGTGAGGGTGAGGCCGAAGTGGAACAGGAGTACGAGGCTAGCGCGACTCCGGCCCCGATGGCGATGGAGGATGCCACCGCGTCGTCGAGCGACCCCACTTCACGCTCACCTTCTCCCGTCTTCGATGGTGACGCGACCGGGTCAGACTCTGGCTCTCGCAGCCGCAAGTCGGGGATTGCCAGGTCAGGCTCGGCCACGTCCCTATCATCGGCGGAGGAGGACGAGGCCAGCACGGCGGCGACGCCCGTGGATGGCATGGCGCACCTCGATGCGCTGACGAGGAAGGGCATCAAGCTCGACCTCAGCAAGTACCCGGCGCCGGACCCGGCCACGCAGGAAGCCATCGTGGAGAAATACCGGCTCCTGAACGAGCGCATCAAGGCCGAGGGCCTGTACGACTGCAACTACTACGCCTACGCCGTCGAGGTAACGCGGTACGCGCTCCTTTTTGGCCTGATGCTGCTGTTCCTGCGCTGGCGCTGGTACGTCGTCAGCGCCTTCTTCCTCGGCTGCTTCTGGCACCAGCTCGTCTTCACCGGCCACGATGCCGGGCACATGGGCATCACGCACAACTTCCAGGTCGACTCGGTGATCGCCATCATCGTCGCCGACTACCTGGGCGGCCTGTCGATGGGGTGGTGGAAGCGCAACCACAACGTGCACCACATTGTGACCAACTCGCCCGAGCACGACCCCGACATCGAGTACATCCCCTTCCTCGCCGTCTCGCACCGCTTCTTGGCGAGCCTGCGCTCGACCTACTACGAGCGCGTCATGCACTACGATGCGGTCGCCAAGCTTCTCATTCCTCTGCAACACTACATGTACTACGTCTACCTGCTCTTCGGCCGTTTCAACCTGTACCGGCTGTCGTGGGAGTACCTCATCCTCGGCCAGGGCCCCAGGAAGGGCGCCGCGGCCTGGTTCCGCTGGCTGGAGCTGGCCGGGCAGGTCTTCTTCTGGGCCTGGTTCGGCTACGGCATCCTGTACCGCAGCATCGACTCCAACTGGGACCGCTTCGTCTTCGTCATGGTCAGCCACATGGTGACGACGCCGGTGCACGTGCAGATCACGCTGTCGCACTTCGCCATGAGCACGGCCGACCTGGGCGTCGACGAGTCCTTCCCGCAGAAGATGCTGCGCACCACCATGGACGTCGACTGCCCGCCCTGGCTCGACTTCTTCCACGGCGGCCTGCAGTTCCAGGTGATCCACCACCTGTTCCCCCGCATCCCGCGCCACAACCTGCGCCGCACGCAGCGCCTGGTCCAGGAGTTCTGCGACGAGGTCGGCATCCCCTACGCCCTGTACGGCTTCGTCGACGGCAACAAGCAGGTCATCGGCCGCCTGGCCGACGTGGCCAGGCAGGCCGCCATCCTGGCCAAGTGCCAGAGAGTGATGGCCGGCTTGGAGAAGGGGCACGGTCACCACCACCACCATTAGGTAGGTTAGGTATGTATGTATGTACTTGAGCCGCAGTGGTTGCTGTCTATGTACTCCGTATGGGCTTGGGGAGGGGGAAGGGAGGAGGAAAGTGGCTGGGTACTTACTTGGTGTCCACGTCTCGTTTTTCCTTTGGTGGCGTGTGGAAGCAAGTTGGGTGTTAGCTAGCGGTGCGAGTACCTAGATCTGGGGTTACACGGCGTTTGCGTCTTGGCTTTTTCTCGTTCCCGCTTCATGACCCCATCTCGTATCACCTCAAGCCGGGCAACGTACCTGCGTTGTTGGCCAGCTAATATTACACGACATGCTCCCGCTCTCGGCTCGTTGCCCGTGACTGAGCTGTCTCGAGACACGTCCACCGGCTCACGACGTCTCCGCCCGCGGCGGACAGCGAACCGAGTGGGTGAGTCGGAAGTTGTATTCGGTTCGCGGACGGATATAATGGGGGTCGATGCCCGGAGCCGACGGGTAGGGGACCTGACCCTCGTGTGATGACGTTGAAGCCACGGGCGGGAACCTGCAGGAGCCGATACCCTGGGTCGTCCCATCTTGAGTGTGCAGTGCAACGCGACACCGACAACGATCCGCAAACGTGTTGGGGTCTCGCCCCTTCCTTAACCGGCACCGCTTCCGCAAGCCAGTGTGTTTGCCAGGGGGGCTTGGGGTCAGCTTATACTCGGCCTTTTCAAGTATGTAATTATGTACAGTTAGCATGTGTCCGCCTCCTTTGGCACGCCGTAAGTTGTTGTTACAGCTCGCTGGTCCTCGGAGTTACTCGACCGTTCTCAAGCTGGTCAAGGATGGCTCCAGTACTCCAGCAGAAGTCTACGTACATACAAGTACACGAGACGTGCAGGCTGGCAGGTCGCCCCCGGACACTGTATGCGCGCCACCGGCCTCTGTTTGCCTCGCCCGTTGGTATCGGCTTGTTCCATACATACATACCGATCAACCCCAGTCCTTGCTCCCAGCCAAGGGCGGGAGATAGAAATACGTCACAAGTTGCTGGCAAACACCGACAGGTCAAGTCCGGGAGATCGACAAACGCATGGCTGATCGGGCTAGAGCCCCGCATTCGACGCCGGCGCGAGCGCAGGGTACCTCTGTGAGCCTCTCAGCGATGTGATGGACTAACTGTGGCAAGCATGATCTGCCCGTCAAGGTTCTTAACTTAAGTAACTGATGGAGGATGTCTCACTCTCGCTCACTCTCCCTTTACTACCACTCAAACACGCTCTGTCCTGGGGCCCGGCAACGTAGCTGGCCGTCGTGAACGGAAGCAGTACACTAAGTAACCCAACCCAACCCCCCCCCCCCCCTCCCCCCCGAAATCACTTCTCACTTTCAGTGGCTGGTCTAGACGTAGGCATCTGCCGAGACCCCTGTCCATGTTTCGAGAGACGACGCACGAATCGAATGTGACGGTCACATCGCAGCTCGAGGCCTGAGGAGACGGGAACCCAAGGGACGAACGGAATAGACATATGCTGTGACAGTCGGCATCCCGCATGTCTCGGCCCTTGTCGACCGAATGATCCCATCTTCGTTCGGCCTCAGGAGGCGTAGTTACACGCTTTCCAGAGTGTTCGTCACTCAAGCCATGCTGTGTGGTCGCAACCTGCCAACTGGCCACGCTGAGAAGGCACAACGGCGGCCGGCCGGGGATGGGTATATATAGGGGCTCTCCATCGCGAGCGTGACTTACCGGATCCGCCCAGGCACCATTTCCTCTACATCGCCAGAGAGCGCTACCTCTTAAGAGCCTTTGACCAACTTCCTCTTCCTGCCTTAGTACCTTTGCAGCACTTGTCATCACCAAGATCGCCCCGACATAACTCTGCTTTCAGCACGAGATCTTCCGGTACAGCAAACTCAACCACCGTTACAATGGGCAAGAGCAAGATGGACGAGGCTGCCGCGGAGCGGATCCGCCGTGCTCGCGGCGACAAGGTGCGTACGGAAGGCCTTATAGTCATGCAAAACCCAGCAACTTCTTCATACCCTCCCCCTTCCCCCCTTTCTTGCCACCTGCCCCGATCTATCAAGTTACCACCCAGTCACACTTCCAACTCACTTCCTCCACACCACCGCCGCTAAACACTAACACCCGCAAAAAAACAGGACGGTTTCACCAAGCGCGCGGCGGACGCCGCCAGGCGGAATGAGCAGCGTGAATCATCATCCGGCTACTCGTCGTCCAAGCATAGCAGCGGCGGTGGTGGTATCCGGAGCGGGAGCAAAAGCGGAAGCAAGAGCGGGAGTGGGAGTGGCGGGAGCAAGAGCGACCATCATGGGTCCGGCGACAAGAAGAAGCAGTGAATGAATGGTGTGTGTGAGTGTGTGTGTGTATCAACATGTCCGGTACCGCACCGCACACACCCAGACGTGGTCAGGGTGGCCGTTGGGGGGAAGGGAGGGGGAAGGGAGGTGGAAGCGTGAGCAACGGGATGGTAGGGAAGGGGTTCCCGAGAAGATTGAGTTAACAACCCAAGTCACTGATGATACGTGGGAGGGGCCCGAAGGGGATGGTTGAGAAGCTGGGACTGGTTGGACGGGAGAGACTCGGTTGCCTAACGGCTTGGTCATCTGTGGCTGTCTTTTTCCTTTCTTTCTTTTCTGCTTTCTTTTTTGTTTTTATTTTTATTTTTGTTTGGGTCGTTTGGGAGTTGGGTTCCGGAAGGCAGGGGCAAGCAGGCAAAGACGGACGGGAGGGAACGGCAGGACACTGCTGGATACATGGTACCCCCGGGGCTCGGAGTCTTATCTGTTGCTTTGGCTTTTCTTTTCATTTTTGGGGTGTGTTTCACGGTGTTTGCAAACAGTTTTGCTGTTGTATCAGAGGGATTAGCAGTGACATGAACACCTTTGACCGGTCTTTGCAAGACATTGCCATTTTTTAATTCGTGAATGAAGCGTCGTGATCAGCGCCACGGCTGGTGGCTTGGAGTAGGTAGTGAGCTAGCCCCTGACAAGTTCACTCAGAGCCACCGCGCACCAACCCGCGTTCCCCCACGACCCAGCGCAAGAAAGTGGACTTCCACTACGGAGGTGCCACTCGGTGTGCTACGGTTTGGTCATAAGACCTGGAGCTCTGGCCAAGGGCAGCACAGTGAGTCCTGGAGTGGGTTGGGGGTCGGAGCCAATGTGAAGTGAGGTGGTGAAGATAGCACCGTCCATGCCCTGCATTGCGTTGTAATTCCCTCTCACACAAGATCGCAGTCCCTCTTACACAACGAGATCGTTGCGTATGCCTGGTGTTCCCGGCCATAGCGCTGATTGACACAGAGCTCAACCCAGCTGCTGGTTCTGGCACGTTCAGCAGGACAAGGATTATGGCCCAGTTGACTACGGCTTGTAGGAGGCATGCAATTGGTGCCCTGCCAGGAGCATGCCCGTGTATATGGCTCTTCCAGTGGGCACACACAGCACGTGCTGCTTATCAGTACTGTGTACCCAGGTAGTTGACGTTGGGAGAGAAATCACATCGAAGCGTCGGATGCAGCTCAGCGCACGCCACCGGCTGCAGCAGCATCCGATCTGGCCTTGGACGGGACAGTGGGCAGAGGCGCTGCTGATCACGGGATCGCCACACGCCTCGCAGGACTCGATCAGGGTCACGCAGTCCTGCTCTCCGGCTCGAAGCGCAGCCTTGCAATCCGGGCGTAATGCAGTGTAGCCAGACGGTGGACCAGAACGATGAAGATGATGAGGAGCCACAAGGAGATCAGCGTCCCGAACCTTGAACTGCTTATGTGCATTAAGTATCGCCGTTGTGGAACCTGAACCTGGATCTTTGCGGCGAGTCTTTCATGTTTAGTGTGTAATGGCAGATCGACCAGGCAACAGCTGTGGTGGAAGTGAGTGAGTGGATGTTGGCTCTGGCATCCGTTTCGGTCCTTGGCCGGGTTGAGCCCAGCCTGATCCAGACTCCACCGAAAACTGCCCCACTTTCCTAGAAGGCAAGGCCCTTAACCTCAAGCACTCCCACCCAAGTGGAGCCAGGCTTGCTACACGATGTGACCCACAAACGATGTGACCCACATACGCCGAGACCCATCATGAAATCACCTTCGTCGCCTTACAACCCATCGACCTGTGATGCATCGCTCTGGCCTCCGCGTCCAGGCAAAGCTGTGATCATCCATCATCTCGGAGGTTATTGCTGCATTAAGCATCAAATCCGTGCCACTGTCGATCTTTTGGTCAAACAACGAGCCACCTGGTCCACGTTAAAGCCGGCCCTTCTTGTCCGACGTCACTGCCCAGCTGGGGTAGCGCTGTTCACATCCAAGCCCAACAGCCCCCCACCGCGGCCTGCAACCAGGAAGCATGCCCTTCAGAGTCTGAGACTCTCTTTGGGGAATCAGTGTCATGGATCCCGCTATCCAGCGTGCTCTGAACGATAAACTTTACGATAAGCGTAAGGTTGGGGCGCTCGAGTGCGTCGGCTTCCATCTACTCTGTGATCTGTTTAGGCTGCTCGGGTCGCATACCCGGACGAGCAGTGGAATGATACTAACTCCAACTTCTTCACCGGGATAGGCTCGAGCGGGTCATACGCGAGCTTGTTACCCTGAAAGATTACGCCAAGGTTGAGGCCGTGCTCGACCAGCTCTGCAATGAATTTGCCTATGCTGTTCATCAGCCACACGCCCGCAATGGCGGGCTCATTGGCCTTGCTGCAGCCGCCATTGCTTTGGGACCAGTACGTGTGATCCTCCAGCCGGCTTCCTCCCTTTCATCCCGGCTGTGTTCTTTTTGTCTTGTGGCATGTTGGCCTCCTTTTTGTCGCTTCCTGCTCACTCGGCCTGTGTTTTGGCCTGGCCGGCCTTGATCAGGAGCTCGCAAGATACCTCGAAGTCATTGTGCCGCCAGTCCTCGCCTGCTTCACTGACCAAGATGCCCGGGTCCGCTACTACGCCTGCGAGGCCATGTATAATATCGCAAAGGTCGCAAAGGGCGAGATCCTGATCTACTTCAACCATATATTCGATGCCCTTTGCAAGGTGAGCGACCCTGCCTGTCCCACCCGTCATTGCTGAATCTCACATGCTTCCTCCGGCTTCCAGCTGGGTGCCGACTCGGAACTGTCTGTCAAGAATGGAGCCGAGCTGCTCGATCGCCTGATCAAAGATATCGTCTCCGAATCCGCCGCCACGTATGTGTCGGTGTTGGAGCACCCACCCCCCTACCAGGGGGACGACAAGGATGCTCCAGATGACTCGGTCGAACTTCCTACAGCCTTCTCCTTGAAACGGTTCATCCCGCTGCTCAGGGACCGTATCTACGCGCTCAATCCCTTCACGCGGACCTTCCTCGTCGGTTGGATCATCCTGCTCGATTCCATCCCGGATCTGGAGCTTGTCACTTACCTACCCGAATTCCTTGGCGGCCTCTTGCGTTTTCTGGGCGACTCGAACCGAGACGTCCATGTCGCCACTCAAGGTTGCCTGGACAAGTTTCTCAACGAGATCAAGCGGATTGCCCGCATCAAGAAGGGCATTGCCGAAAGCAAGAAATCCAGGGAAGGCAGGCGCAAGCGGATCGACTCGGTTGGGAGCGTCGGCAGCGTGCGGCCTCAGCTAGAGGAGGGTGAAGAGGTTGAATCCGAAACGGCCGCCGAGGAAGACGACCTGGAAAGCGAGGATGACTGGATTCCCGGGCAGGATGTTCAGATCAACTATAAGGCGATCCTAGAAATTTTGACCGCAACCCTCGACTCACAGTTTGGTAGGTCTGCCGTGCCCCCAATACTCAGGATAAGCAACTGATGGTGTTGCAGACGAGGATGGGCTGTTGGAGTCGCTTCGCTGGATCGTCGAGTTTCTCGACATATGCCCGGAGGAAGTTCTCCCATTCACCCCGAAGATACTGGCCCATCTCCTGCCCGCCATGGCTAGTGGCGTGGAATCGATACGCCAGGCTGCTGGCAGAGTCAACACCTCCCTGATGGACTATGTCGTCTCTTTGTCCGACGAGGCAGAACTGGCCATGCCACCCCCATCGCGGATACCCGCCCCGGCGCCCTCAGCAGGTGACCGACAAGACGGGACTACCGGCGCTCGTGCTTCCCTGTCCGGCTCGACGAGAGATCTCGAGGTGCGGAGCCCCACACCGGCTCAAGGGAGGAAGACCATTCCAGGAACTCCAACCCCGGCGGTTTCTGCTCCTCAACCTCAGCCGGATCTCGACTACGCCGCCGCGGTGAACTCTCTGACTCTCCTATTCCTGAACGACCACGAGGCCACCCGGGTGGCTGCTTTGACTTGGCTGATCATGCTACATCGCAAGGCGCCGAGAAAAGTGCTTGCCTTCAACGACGGGACTTTCCCGGCGTTGCTCAAGACTCTCTCGGACCCTTCCGAGGCAGTGGTCACCAAAGACTTGCAGCTCCTCTCCCAAATCTCGAGAAACAGCGAAGACGACTACTTCACAAATTTCATGGTCAATCTACTACAGCTCTTTTCAACAGACAGGAAGCTCCTGGAGACACGCGGAAACTTGATCATCCGCCAGCTCTGCATAAGCCTCAGCGCCGAGCGCATCTACCGGACCCTGGCCGATTGCATCGAGAAGGAGGAGGACGTGGAGTTCGCCAGCATCATGGTCCAGAACCTCAACAACAATCTGATCACGGCGCCCGAGCTTTCTGAATTGCGGAAACGGCTCCGTAACCTGGAGACCAAGGTTGGTCTTCCGCTTGTTGCTTGTGTGGGCTTGGACAACGTGCGTCGTGAGCTGACTGCTGTTGCAGGATGGGCAAACATTCTTTGTTACGCTGTTCCGCTCGTGGTGCTATAACGCCGTGGCCACCTTCTCTCTCTGCCTTCTGGCGCAGGCCTATGAGCAGGCGTACAATTTGTTGCAGATATTGTTCGTGTGGCCACCATACGTTTAATGAACCTGAGGACCTTGCTGACACACACGTCCAGCGCCGAGTTAGAAATGACGGTCAATATGCTAATTCAGATCGACAAACTTGTGCAGCTCCTCGAGTCGCCCGTTTTCACTTGTATGGCTCCTTGTTTTCGGCATGCTTTTCCGGATATCGAACTAACAAATCAATATAACAGACTTGAGGCTACAGCTCCTTGAACCGGAGCGATACCCCCACTTATACAAGTGCCTGTACGGTCTCTTGATGCTCCTTCCACAGTCATCGGCCTTCGCGGCCCTCAAAAACCGCCTCAACAGCGTCAGCTCAATTGGATACCTGCATATCGCACCAAGACCGTATGTGCTCTCTCCCATCCCCGCTCATTGCCCACCGAATACCCCTTGGAAACACCACTGATTTCGGCGTCATAGCAACGCAACAACCCCTAACGTGCCCTCGTTCGACCGCCCCAACCGCCTCAAAGGACGAGAAGAAGGCATCATACGCTGGGGCGAACTGCTCGAGAAATTTCGCACAGTCCAAGAACGCGCCCGGCGCTTGAACCGCGTGGGTAGCGGTGGCGGCGGCAGCGGCGGCGACTTGGATGACCCTGCCGGAGCAGAGTTGCGTATCGGTGACACAGTTACAGAGGCAAAGGCATCGGGACCGGAAGGCGGGGTGCCTGGGAGGGCGGTGCGGGGGCCAGTGCCCCTTGTCAAGGAAGCGCCACCTGCGAGACCTGAGCCGGCGTCGAAGGCGAGGACGGCGCTGGGCAGACAGTTTGGACGGCTTGGAGGGGCTGTGTCTGGGCGAGGCAAGCGCGCCTAGTAATACCCTGTTGTCACCCTGATCTTCCTCGATGCACGCGTTGATGTCCTTTAATGCCCGTCTGGCTTCAACTTTGGCTGCTGTTGTCGTATTTCTGTCTCCATTTCCTGCTTCTCTGACAGCGTCTTTTCTTTCTGACTCTAGAGGACCACGATCAGCATCGGCTGCGCATCGGCGGCGTAATGTTCAGCAACGAGAATACCCCCTCGGGAAGCGAGACGGAGCGGGCGGACAGCATGATTAGCAGGGGAAGAGGCATGAAGTCGGGGTTGCATGGGCCGTGATGGTTTGAAAGGGACTCTGCATAGGATCAAGCCTGTATTATGTGTGATGGAATCATGTGTGATGATGGACAGTTAGCACCAAATCCCAAGTAACAAACACGCACAACCACTCCACCAACAACACAACTGTAACTAACCGCCCAGCCTCTACCTACCCAACCGACTCACGCTCTCTCATCCCCCTTCTCATCTCCGCGCAGGCGGTCCCTTCCTCGGCGTCTCCCTCTCCACCAACCCCTCAAACACCTCGTCCCGCCGCAGCGTCATCCGCCGCAGCTCCGCCCGCAGGCCCTCCAACTCCTGCCGCGCCCGCTCCGTGTCCGGCGGCAGGCCCGCGAACGCCCGGACCTGCGCGTCCAGCGCCTTCTTCTGCGCCAGCAGCGCCAGGTACGCCTCTTCCTCCTGCCGTACTTGCTCGATGCTCGGAAATGGCAACGACCATGACGACGACGGCGATGATGATGGTGGTGGTAATGGTGGTGATGATGATGATGATGATGATGATGGCACCCCGCCGCCGCTGCCGCTGCCGCTGCCGACTGACTTGGCTAGAGAGGCGGCCTTATCGCGCAGCTCGGGCAGGCGCGCCGACAGGGCTTTGATGCGCCGCTGCGTTTCCAGGTTCTGGATCGCGAGGTTGGCCGGCGGGTGGTAGCCGGTCTGGGGCGCTGCGGGGCCGTTGTCGTCGCCGTCTTCGGTCGGGTCGTTGTCGACGTCGTGGTGATGATGATGTGGTGAGGGGGACCCAAGCTCGGCCGAGAGCTCCGCCGTGGCGGCGGCCTCGCGCGAGAGGTAGGCTGTCAGGGTGTCGATGCGGGAGATGGTTTGCTCGAGCGTGGCGGATTGGGCGGAGAGGTTGATGAGCTCGGCGCCGAGGGCGGTGGGGGTCGGCTGCGGGACGCCGGTCTGCAGCGCGAGGGTGGCCATCGCGTTGAGGGCGGTTTGGCCTTCGCGCGTCAGGGACGATTCGAGAGCGGTGAGGATTGCCTCGCGCGCGTCGTGGAGGACGTGGTCGTTGGTGTCGCTGCCGGCGTCCGCGGAGCCCCCTGTTTGGTTCTGATGTCGCGACTTCTCGTAGGCCCTCAGCTGGTCTAATGTTTCGGCCTCGAGCCGTGCTATGAGTGCCCTCTCCTCGTCGGCTGCCTGGTTGGCCGCGGCGAGCGCCAGCAGGGCGCGCAATGTGTCGGCATTGCGCTCGAACGGCGGAGGGCCGCGGCCGGGAAACTTGCGCTGCAGCCAACGGTCAATGTAAGACCAGTCTTTCGCGGCCGAGGCGGCGGCACGCGCTACCGACGGCGAGAAAATGGCCGTGTTGGGCGGCAGATGGGCCATTTCGCCTCAGTGCACACACTTGTGGGATAGAATACGACTAGCGTTTTGTGTTGTTATGCCGCAGTCCACCAGTGCATTCCCTCAGCCTACATCCCGCCCGCAGTCTTCGGGGCATGTGTGGATGAGACGAGGAAGGAAGATCCGGGGTGCGCTGTCCTTTGGTCCGAAGACTACATCCACATGCACATCCACATCCCACATGGACGCGGTTTGCTGTGCGAATAGCGTGCGGCGACGGTTGTAGAATCTGAAAATGGTACTCCGTGCACTGCATGTGACGGTGACGGTTGTCGTGTAAGTTGAAGAACTCGCCGCAGTCCGCATCTGGATCAGCCCAATGCTTTGGGCGCCTCGAAGGTACGTACCCTCTTCGTTGTTCGTTTGTGGTGATGTGGGGCGCTGTATTCCGTACCTCCGTAAGGCTCGGAAACCCCACCTAAGGCCGCAATGCGCAGGTGCTGATTGGCCAATTATTTTAAAGTAAACAACCCACTGCAAGCAAGGGCTTGAGTTACTCGGACACGCTGAGTCTCTCGGACGCGACTTCTCCAATCAATCCTCACCACCCACGCCTGCTGCACGCGTCCTGCCTGCCGTTCGCGCCCACAAATTCACGGCTTATTGCTCGATTTGCACAGCCATATCCGACGAGATATACTCTGATACACCCTCGGCCCTGAGCACACGTTCTAGCACTACGATTATCCCCTGCCACGCCGCGACGCCCGAACCGCCATGGTGCAACCAGGCGTCGCCGGGCTCGACACGCCGCGAACCAACGCGGGGGAAGCGACATATCTTAGTCGTCAGCCCGATTTTGACATCTCCCAAGAGTTATCCTTTCAGTCACCCTCCAAAGACGCGAACCTCCTGCACCAGCTTCGCAACGGCGGCCGGCCGACCCTCAAGACCCCGCGCGGGAGCCGCGCTCCCTTCAACGACCGGCGAAATCTCCCGGCCGGCTTGGGCGGCCCCGAATTTACACCTCTGCTCAAGTCTGCAACTAGGAACAGCGCAAGACGATACGGCGTCGACAAGGAGAATGGACGAGCCACCCCCGGTTTCCTCGCCAAGATCGACGAAGACATGACGCCCATGCCGGCTGGCGAGACCAGCATGTACGGCGCCTCGCGCAACACGTCGTCCTTCATGGACAACACGCCCCTCCCCGAGGTGGACAGCAGTAGTGTCGCTTCCACCCCTCTGGTGATGAGGAGGCGCGAGCACGGCAAAGGCCCACTCGAGGATGGGAACCAGCTCTCGCTCCGCGAACAAGAAAACGTTATCGACAAGATCGAGAAGGAGAATTTCGGCCTGAAGCTCAAGATCCACTTCTTGGAGGAAGCGCTGCGGAAAGCCGGCCCTGGATTCAGCGAGGCCGCCCTTAAGGAGAACACCGAGTTGAAGGTGGACAAGGTGACCATGCAGCGAGAGCTTCAGAGGTACAAGAAGCACCTCACCGCTGCCGAAAAGGATCTCGAGAACTACCAACAGCAGATTCTCGAGCTCCAAGAAAAGGCCAAGCGCAAATTCGCCGACGAGAACCAGCGAGCCGAGATGGAGCGGCTGCGGCAAGAGCTCGAGGACAAGGACGCCGAGATGGACACTCTTCAACGCCGCCTGGAGGAACACGAGAGTGAACATGACAAGGTGGAGAGACTCCAGGATGAGATCGGCGACCTGGAAGCCGACCTGCGGAGGAAGGACGATCTCATCACTCAACACGAGGACGAGATCGAGGAGCTGAGAGAGAAAGTCGAGGATGCCGAAGAGCAGCTCAAGAAGACACAACGCCGCGTGGTAGAGTTAGAGGAGAAGGCGCAGGATGGCGAGCGTCTGCAGGAAGCCCGGGACACCATCGAGGAGCTGGAGGCCAATATACGGCGGCTGGAACAGCAGGTCGACGACATGAGAGACAAGCTGGAAGACGCCGTTTCGCAGAAAGACCGAGCTGAAGCGGACCTGGAGGAGCTGCAGGAGGAGATGGCGAACAAATCAGTCGTCACCAAGGGGCTCTCCCGCCAGCTTGAGGAAAAAGTTGCCCGTCTCCAAGCCGAAGCCGAAAAGGCCCGTCAAGAATGTGCCTCCCTGGAGCAAGAGCGCTCAGCTCAGCAGAAAGAGATCGACGGCATGAGAGAGAAGCTAAAAGAAGCCCGAGAGGAGCGCGACTCTTCGGAACGCCTTCGCTTGAGCCTCGAAGCCAAGATGGATGAGGAACAGGGCGCTTGGCGGAAGGAGATGGAGGATGTTAGGCGCCAGCTCAAGGAGGCCAGGCAAGAACGGGACTCGGCCGAGCACATCCGGCTGGCGCTGGAAGCCAAGTTGGAGCAGGCGCACGCCGACCTAAACTTGCGGACCGACGAGAAGGCGCTCCTCCAAACACGCCACGACGCGCTGACCAGCGAGTCAAGCTCTCTGCAGAGGGAAATCTCGAACCTGCGGAAATCTGTTGCGGAGCTGGAGGAGAGCCTCGAGCAGGAACGCCAGCACGCCGTGAGCATCGAGCGCGAGATTCGGGCCCAGTTCCAGAGCGAGATAGAGCGGCTAAACAACGAGATCTCCGACCTTCAGGCCGAGTGTCGCGAGAAGGATAACCTCTACGACAACGACAGCGAGAAGTGGGAGGCTCAGCGTCACAACCTGGAGGCGGAACGCGACCGTGCTGAGGAGCGAGCTGCCGGGCTTCAGCGGACCATCGACAAGTTGCGGGACGCCGAGGGCGCTCTATCGAGTAAGGAAACGAAGCTCCAGGAGGCCCTCCAGAGCGAGACAGAACGCCACCAGAAGGAGGTGGCTATCCTGAGCTCCCAGATCGACCAGCTACAGCAGGACCTGAACTCCAGACAAGCCATGCTGGAGGAACTTCGCCATGAGCTCTCGGCCGTGAAGGATGAGCTTCGCCAGTCCCAGCTCGACTGCGCATCGCAAAGAGAGAAGGCCGAGGCCCTTGAAGACGAGGTCGAGATCTTGCAGGCCGCTTTCGATGAGGAATCCGAGAAGGCCCGCCTCGAACTCGATCGGGCGCATGATGCCGATCTCAAGACCATTCGCGAGCTCGAACGTCGCGTTGAGGACTACGAGGCGCAGCTAGCCGCCTTGCGAGCTTCCGCTCAGGGAGGCGACGGGAATAGCGAGCTCTCTTCGCTCCAGCGTGAGCTCTCTGCTGCCAGGAAAAAAGAGATTGAGCAGCTCAAGCATGACGCCTCTCAGAAGGAGACCATCAAGTTGCTCAAGCGGCAGATCGCCGATCTGGAGCGCCAAGCCCACGAAGCTGCTCTCGACCGTTTTGTCACATCCCCGTCATCCCACGGAGGATCCGCACAGAAAGCCGAGATCGCGGAGCTCCGCCACCGGCTCTCAACGGCCAACCAGTCGGTGCACGATCTGAAGAGGTCGTTGCGCGATGCCGAGCGTAAAGCTTCCGCTTCCGCACGAGAGCTCCAGAAACGGTTAGATGAGCTCGAAGACGAGAAGGTTACGCTTGAGCAGGCGCTCGAAGACGCTCGCACTGCTGCTGAGGAGGCCGCTGCCGCGCACGAGGAGGCCTTGAACAAGTATAAGAAGAAGCTCGAAAAATACAAGCGGGAGCGGGATGAACTCGCCGCCGCCCTGCGCGACCAGCGAAACAACCATAGCGCCAACAGCAGCGTCAGCGAGATGACGCTTGAGGAACGCCGCGACCTGCACCAGATGCTGCGCGAGTCTCAAGTCACGGCCGACAAGCTCGACCGGGAGTTGCGCGAGCATCGGGAGGCGCTCGAGGAGCTTATGGGTATCGAATCGTCCTTGCGCAAGAAGCTTGAGCGAGCACGCAGCGAGAGGGCCGCCTACCGGGCTAGTGCAGAGAAGCTGCAGAAGGACTTCAAGAAGCTACAAATAGAAAAGGACAAGGCCCTTGCGGAGGCGGCCTCGGCAGCAGCCGCTGCTGTCGCAACGAGCGAGCAGGGTGTTCTTGCCCGAGCGTCGAAGTCGGGAAAGGGCGGAGCCGACACAGATGCCATCATCCGAGCTGCCGAAGCGGCCGAGAAGAGGCACGAGAAGGAGATTCGCGGCATGGTGATGCAGATGGAATGGCTAAAAGCATGCTGGGACCGCGAGTCCAGGCTGCGCAAGGACGCAGCATATGCCAAGCAGTACTTGATGATGGAGGTGCAGATCCGGGATGCATGGTAAGGACCGCCCTTTACGACCCCCTTTTGCTATCTTACCCTCATCAACTAACCACTTTACAGCAACAAAGCCGACCTGGCCATCATCAACCGCATCCGCGACGAGATCCACGCTGGATCCAAGCCCGGCCAAGAACGACAACAAAAACGACCTGCCTCGGCCCGGCGCTCGGAAAGCGACCCCATCGTCCGGCAGAGCCGGGACAAAGATCACCAAAAGCTGCTGCCGCGACAACGCTCGTCCAAACTGCGCCTGGCGCTCAACGCGGTGCGCTTCATCGCTCGCATGCAGATCCGCGCGCGCGACTGGGCGAAATACGACCGGGTCCGCCAGCGGCTGTCGGAGTGCATCGAGGACATGGAGCGGGAGCAGCGGATCCGCAGGATGCGCGATCAGTGGCGCGCCGAGATGGGCAGAAGGGCGGCAGCGTCGGATTCCAGGGGCGCGCATGTCGGGATGGGGTGCTGATTTCGGTCCCCCCCCCTTTTTTTTTCCCTTTCTCCTTCATTCTCATGGTTTCAACCGGGTACGAGAAGCTTTTCATGCTTTTGGGGTCGCTGTTCAGGCCTTGTCTGGTCGGTGTCTATCTGGTGTCTTGTGGTGTGTACAGTGTACGGCCTCGGTGTTCTTCTCGATGAAGGGGAGGGGGGGAGTTTGGTCGGGCTTAGGCACGCTGTTTTGCATGGTATACTGGTCAGGGGCACATGCACATTCATTGAGCATAACTGTTGGGTTGGTTGGTTGGCAAAGCGGCGCTGGGTGAGACTTGCACTTCAGGAAGACCCGTTGTTTGGGCATGGGTGGGAGAATTGATCTGTTTGTTTGCGGTTCTGGGGAGTGTGGCCTGCCTTGCCTCATCAAAGGAATACACAGTACCTGTCCATGGATACAGGGTACTAGTAGGGCCCATTGGATGAGAAATGGACGGCGCACGAAATGCCCTCTCGGGTTTCGGTTGCCATGTGACATGAATACATCCAGCCGCTAGAATACAATGAAAACAGGACCGACTTGGACTTGATAGTGGCGGTCATGGACTTTACCACAGATACAAGGCAGACCAATGTGAAAACTATCGCAAGTAGAATCTCATATTCTCATGCGTAAGCAGAATCTCTAGCTACCTAGCCAAGCGAGCGTTGGGGGTATTCTTCGTCTCTCTGTCCGTCGTGTTCGCACCTCATCGTCTCTCATCATCATCCGCTTTGTGCAAGCATTGCCTCCGGGGAAGGAGGAGGGCAGTTCCTCCTCTGCCGAATCCGCTGCCCGCTGCCTTTTTTCTTTTTGGAGCCCTACAGGCGAGAACTCAACCCTCCCTAAGTCCCCCAGTCCCGTCACTGCTGGCCCGTACCCACAGCTGTCAGTGTTTTGAAGAGCAATAACAGTAAGAGTAGTTAACGGTCCGTGAAAAAAAGCGCGAAAAAAGCAAAACCGCCGCCCAAACGCCGTCCCACCGGAGGGCAAACCGGGAGGATACGGTCAAGGTACATAACATACATGGCTGCGTCGTAACGAACGAACAAGCTAAGGTATCTTCATTACCCCTCCCATCCCCAAAGCAAGCACCTCACAACATACCTAGTAACATCACACAGACTTCAAAAAGTCCCATCACATCGCCTTCCCCACGCTGCGCAAGCTCCCCAGACTGCCCCCGCTCAGCCTCCTAGCCCCCTGCCCTTGGCCCTGCTGCCCCTGCCCCTGCGTTTGCCCCTGGCCCTGCTGGCCCTGCTGCCCCAGCTGTCCCTGCACCTGCTGGCCCGGCCAACGAGCACCAGCGCTCCTTGCCGCGGCGGGCCCGACGTCCGGCCCGGGATCGCTCCAGCCGTCGTCGTCGCCGCCGCTGCTCAGGCTCGACACGGCGCTCACGCCCGACGAGTACTTGGAGTACTTGGAGTAGCGCGACACTGTGGACTCGGCGCGGGTGCGCGTGCCGGTGGGGCGGCGGACGTCGGCGCCGTTGTTGTTGTTGGTGACGGTGGTGGTGTCGGTGCGGAGAGGAAGAGGGAGGTCGGGGACGCCAGCGGCTGCGGAGGTAATGGTGGTGGTGGTGGCGGTTGTGGTGGTGCCGAGCAGCTCGGGGCGCTCGAGGTCGAAGGGGTCGGAGCGGAATTTGTTGCGCTGGTTGGTGGTGGTGGTTGCGGTGGCGAGCGAGCGGAGGCTGCCTACGCTGTCGCGGTTGGCTGGGGAGTAATAGGCGGTGCTTAGCTGGCGGCCGCCGGCCGCGGTGCTGTTGGTGCGGGAGCGGCGCATGCCGGGCACGTAGGTGGCTGCTGCTTTGGGCAAGGAGGGCGCGGGGTCCCGGATGGCGTTGGCGTCACTGAACGGGTTGCTGCTGCTGCTGCCGCCGACCGCTAGGGGTGCGGGCTTCGCCGAGTTGTGGGCGAGGGCGTTGGCATCGCTGAACGGGTCGTCGTCTCGGCCGAAGTCGAGGCTGAGGCCTAGGAAGTTGTCTGTTGAGCTGACGCTGCCGTTCGTGCGGGCGAGGTTGGCTCGTCGGCGCTGCGCTTCGCGGTCCAGCTCCCCATCGTCCATGTTCAAGAGTGTCAGGAAATCGGGCTGGGAGTCAGAACTACCCGTTTTCTTTTCCTGCGTGACATCCGAGGTCGCGCCACGGCCTGTCTTGTTGCGCTGGTTAAATCCCACGCGCGCCCCGAGCGCTGACCACCAGCCCCTGAGACGGTCCTTCGCTGCTGGTTCAGTACCGGTGACGGCCGAGTTCGCGCGGCTGCGGGTGGCGGGCGGGTCAAGGAACTGCGAGGGACCTCGGTCTAGGTTCACAGAGGGGGCGGTCCTGTTGCGGATGTGGCCTCGGATCTTCTTGAAATTCTGGCCCAGGGCGACCCTAACCTTCTCAACCACCGGCGTGGGCCCGATGCTCCGGCGCGAGATCACATAGCTGCCCTTCTCGTTGGATGGCACCGCGTCGAGCGGTGTCAGAAGGGTGCTCCTTCTCTTCCGCATCAGTCGCCGCCTCCACCACCAGATGAAGAAGGCTAAAATGCTGATGGCGACGGCGCCGCCGATGACACCGCCAGCGACGGCCACAGTCGACTGGACTGCATTGCTGCTCAAGGCAGGAACGGTATTCAACGCGGGGTCAGGGGAGGTTGTGTCCGTGGCATCGGCTGCCGCGCTGCCGGTCGCTCGTTGTGGTGACTCAATGGTGGTGAGTAGCGGCGTGGCTGCTGGGCTCTCGGGCAGGAGAGGGGGGCTGGTTTCAGCCGTGGCCACGCCCGATGAAGTTGCAACTGTATCTGCAGCTTGAGCTGTTACGCTGCCATCAGCTTGACTGCTTTGCGCTGCAGACGGTTGTGAGGATGTTACGTCTCCGAGGACAGTGAACGACTGGGAAGTAGTGCCAGATGTCGTGACAGGCGCAGGGGGGACAGGCGTTGGTGAACCAGCCGAAGAGCTCGTCTCACTGGTCTCGGTGGTCTCACTGTCCTGGGCCTGCGCAATCTGCACCGAACCAGGGGGAACATTTGTGGTGGCGGTGATTATGATGGTGGAGGAGGAGGAACTCGTCGTACTCGTTGAGCTCTGTCCAGGGACCTCAGTGCTTCCATCCGCATCTGCAGCCGGTGCGGCCACCAAGCCAGTCGTCAGGCCGGCTGTCGTCCTCGTCGAACTAGCGGAAGTAGCCAATGTGGCCGAGTCGGTCGTGGTGGCTTCCACAACCACGCTGCTCGCACTTGTCGTCGTCAACGCCGACGACGCCGCCGCCGCCGCTCTGGGGATTGCCGTGCATCGCCGCCCGTTGATAGTGGTCAGAAAAGCTCCCGACGGGAGACTACTCGACACCATGTTTTGGATATCGATGTCTTTGCTCGTAACCCTCTCGGCGAGGCCAGTCGCTTCGAGTGAGGGAAAACGCGGGAAGACAAACGAAAACACAGGCAGAAAAGAGGGTTCAGCAGAAGCGAATACGCATGGCCACTAGGGCCGTCTAAGTCATGGCAGAATCATCAAGATCTGCTGCAGAGGAAGAAGAGCAGGCTCCTGTCAAAGGAGGGCAGGAACAGAACAGCGGCGGCTAAACTCAGCGCCGGGCTTGGTGGTGGTGCGGATGAATGGGTTAGGACAGGACCAGAGAGGAGGAGGAGAGGAGGGCCCGGGGGAGATCTGAGATCTGGAAACGAGAGACGGAGAGTCTGAATCTGGGACGGAGCCGTGGGACGGGACGATGGTTTGGGTAGTTTGGCAGGACAACCCGACCCAACCGCATCAGGTGAAGCCGTGACAGCGCACGACGGTCCAAGCCATCGCGTGTGTCACTCTTGGACACTTCGCGGAGCTTCGAGGAACGCATTTCAACGGCCAGGATGCCCCGAACGGGCGACTTCTGACGCGCAGCACGGACGCCAGGCAGGGCAGAAGTCGTTTGATGGTCGATCGGCTGCAGGCTGCCATTGGCTGGGGATGGCTTGGAAGGCGTGTTATCCGCTGGAATACCCCGTTTCGAGTGGTGAGGCTCTTCCCGCAGTGGACGTGCCATTCCTGTGGTAATCTTGCCGGGGGGTTGTCTGACCCCTGTCCTGCGACGCACCTGACGCACGCGGTTGCCGGTTGCGGGTTGCGGGGTTGGTGATCCCCTGCGTGCGGCAGAACAGAGCATTCATCGCTCGAGGTCAACAGTAGCATTTCTTCTTTTCTTTTCTTTTCTTTATTTTTTTATGAAGGAAAAAGAGAGGCCAAGAAGCCAGCTGGTGTCGATGCCCCTTGGTCCTCGGCGGTTGAGGTTGTTTGACAAACGGAAGGAGTATCTGTGATACGGAGTGCTCGGTACCTACCTGGCGTGCATTGGCGTCTGGGCCAAAAGACTCAGGTTTGGGATGCCGAAGGACAGGGAGACAGGGTGGGTCCGGTTATCAACCCAACAGCTTAGCGTCCTTAGGTACAGGAAGGTGCAGCTCTTCCCACCCAGAGAAGCACCGCACTCCGCTCGGCGCTCGGCGGCCGGGCTCCAGCGCTCCCGTCCAGGTAGCACGGCCCCACCGGGGAGCCGGTTCGCAATGCAATGCCAGCGAAGTGCTCAGAGCCCCCCGCTCCAATCGCAGACCGCAGCACCCCATGGACATCCTAACGTGGACGTCCATTCTGGTAGCCCCCCGTGGATCTCTCTCGCCAAGGGCTCGAAATCGACGGGAGGGGGAGCTCCCAAGTTAGTTCATCGCTTCCCAAACTAACTCACGTTATACTCCCGGCTCTGAGCACAGAGTAAGCGTAGCTTCAGCGCTTGCTGAGCGCGTACGACCGACTGTGTGAAACCTCTGCCCATCTCCTACCGTCTGACCAGCAGAGCATCTTGCCCGCCGCTGTCGACCTCCGCGCCACGAGCACCAGCACAAGCACAAGCACAAGCAGCGAGCTGGGCTTCAACGGTTGCCGATCTTGAACGCCACTTTCACCAGCCGCTCTGTCGCCCACCACCGGCCACCGCCACTCATTCAAAATGTTCGGAGGCATTGCGTTTATGAGTAAGTTGCACCTTCGTTCTCACTGGTCCTTTTTTTTCGCCCGCCCTGCCACCGCGGGAATCGTTGTTTGCCGCCGTCTCAAGTTTGTGCGAGCCCTGAGCACGGGCACTGAGCACTGCGCCTGCCACGCTGCCCCACCATAAGCCAAGGGTTGTTGGTTATGACAGACCGTTTTCTTGCCGTTTCCTCTTGTGTAAATCTCATGACGGCTGCTCCAGGGCTCCCGCCCTGCCTGCATCTGCGTAACCCGCATCGCGTTGGTATGGGCCCGTCGATGCGGAACTCGGGTTTATCGGTCGTTTGATGGTCGCTCTCCGGGCCGGCATTTCGCGTGATCGTCCTCGGTGCCGGTTGGGCCCGTGATTATTTGCCCTCCCTGTTGAGTCAATGGCAACCCGTCTAATCTGATCTGACCGTCTATACTAGTTCCTGGGCCGGGGTCTCTCACGAACGGCCCCCCAAAGGATGTCCCGCCGCCCACGCCCATCAACCTGCCCCGATGTTGCCCGCAGGTCTCCGACCGCGACGGTCCGGGCGTTCAGGGGCCGGCCTCCGGCAAGCCCCCGGCAGCCCTTACTTCGGTGCTCCAGGGCATAGTGCGACCCACTGATGTTGCCATCTCGCACCTCGAGGCTCTCCGTACCCACGTGATCCCGGATGCGGCTCCCTCTCAGATCATCCCGGACCCGGCTTTCATCCCGGACTTTGATGCCTGGCATGCCCTCTCCGCCGATGACGCCCACGCCACCAACGAAAGCACGCGGAGACGCCTGAACACTGGCAACCTTTCTCCCGGCTGCCAGACCTACCTGGAGCGCAGACGGGAGCTCTCCATTCCGAATGAAGCCGCGTACCGGACGATCCGCAGGATCCCTCCCCCGAAGGGTCAGCCCCAAGCACGCTTGGGAAATGCCTACGAGTTCTACCGCCATCTGGAATTGTTCACTTCTTTCTGGGAGGACACATCGAAGCCACCTGCGAAGCCGGAAGCTAAGACGGGCCCTTCGGCCGGGGAGGGCAACGGCGAGAACGGAGCTGCCTCCGAGGGCGGCAAGAACCCCGAGGAAAGCTCCGGCGCACCCGGCTTCTACCGTACCGGTGCTGGCCATCAGATGCCGCCAGATTACCGCCAGAACATGGTCACAGCCTTCTTGAAGCTAGTAACGTACGACTTCACCTGCAATGTGTCGGCACCCCGCACCGAACCACGGCTGCACATCACGTCCCGTTCTTCGACCGGCACGCCACGCAGCTCCTACTTCACCTCGGGGTGCACCTTCATCTTCCGGACGCCGGGCACCCGCGAAGCCGCCCGCGCCGGCATCGTCGAAGGCCCCTTGGCAGCTGTGAGCGCCAGGCACACGACCTCATTCCCTGACCCGAATTCGGCAGAACGTGGGTCGACGCCGCCGGGCGCAGACCGCGAGTCAACGCTAGACCTGGCGCGGGAGCTCGTCGCCGCGCTGATCACGGCCCAGCACCGTGCTCGCGAAGGCCGCGTTGAAAAGCGGATCGGCGAAAACGCCTGGTGGTGCACCAAACCGCGCTGGGGCGGCGGCCCGGGCGGACCCATCGGCCGCGAGGTGGAGATGCTGTCCGGCGCGGACGAGACCATCGGCGACAAGGACGCCCCGCCGTCAGAGGCGGCGCTGCCGCCCCAACCATCTTCTTCCTCTCTGCCGCGCTCGCCATCCTCCTCCTCGTCAATGTCCCTCCCGCAGAGGCCCTTCTCCCGCCCGTCGGCGCTCCCGATCCCCGGAGGCGACAGCGGCGGCTCCTCCAAAGGCGCCAAGCGCCTCAAAAAGTCGGGCAACCATCCCATGTACGACAACTACCGCATGGTCCGCCCGCCCGCGCCCACCTGGGACAAGAAGACCCGGTACGAGGCCATTGGGCGCGCGCGGGGTGCTGACTACGACGACATCTTCGTCGTCAGCACCGTGCTGCACCATGTGAGCATCGTGCGGGTGCGCGTCCCGGACCGGCTGCTGGCCGTCTTGGATGGAGAGCCCGACAACGGGAGGAGCTGGGGCCGGCTGGAGGTCTGGCGGAGCCCCTGGTTCGACTTCTTCAAGGTCGAGGAGCGGGTCCAGGCGATGCAGCTCGTCTGGTGCATGATGGCTTACATGATGCGGGAGCAGCCCGGGAAGCAGCAGGGTGCGGAGGGGCCGAAGGAAGAGCCGGCGCGCAGCCAGGGCGACGTCAAAATGACCGGGGCGTAGTCAGCTGTTGTTGGGGCGCACCAAACAGCAACGAGGCGCGGAGCTGGGGACCCTTACTCATCTCCGTACCCAGCGCATCACACGATAGTGGAAGTGGATAGGGGACGGAGAAGCCCGCTCGCCTTTCGCTTCTTTCGAGGTCCAGATCCGGGAGGCAATCCGTCTTTGCAGCTGGCGAGCCGCTACCACGGGCGCGAGTTCAGCTTCCACAGCCCACTGCGGGCGACTTGACGAAAAATTTTTCTGCCATATATGGAATACACACTTTGCTACGACCTAGAAATGCGGACTATAAGAGATTTGAAATTTCAGCATTGCTCCCTCGAACATGATTTCAGCGCATTCAGCGCTGATATTGGCCCGAGCGGCGTCCACAGCCCTGCTCATTCCGGCGGCCGCCGTCAGCATTGAATGGCTGCGATACGATTCAGCAGGACGGCGCCTCCGTATTCAGCAGCCCCGCTTCCGAAAGTCCCCAGCCTGCCCGGCCAATCTGGTGTCGCCGGGTTGATCCGGAGCTAGCCGCTTTCGGGACTTACAACTTTGGCAAGACGTGCCCCTGGGCTTGCCACGCTGCCTGAAGGTGCGAGTGCAAACAAGTCAGACACGCGGGTCACAGGAGGCAGGACGACGGAGCAACTAGTCGACCGTTTTCCAGCTGTTTGAGTCGTGCGCGTGGAAGGGGAACAGGTACGGAAGTATTACGACCATTTGGAATACTGTATCATGGAGTGGGTGTTGGTTGTCGGGGATTCTATTCCGTACAATAGGTTTGCTTCAAGCCGTTCATAACGAAGCCAATGTTGATAAACATCGGTTTGTCTGCACTCCGAGGCACCCGACGATCTGGCCGCACACGGAAAGGCCACGCCAGACCTCGGCTTGTGCAACTTCCATTCCGGGATTGAAATGGACGGTCTTACCCTGGGCCTGCGTTGCGTTGTCAAGGTCAAAATTTTGGCCGCAGACTCGATCGTTACATGGTAGAAGCACCACAGCCAAACAACGGCCGTGCGTCCGTTGGGTGTGGGACACGCCATGAGACACACGCGCCCATCCAATTCAGCACCATCGACGATCAAGGACGCCCGTGTCTGTGTCCGATGGCTCGGATCGCAGCTGGAGCGGCAGCAGGAGCTGAACACTCATCTCGCGTGGTAAGTCAAGCCGCATTGCACTAGTGGACAAAGCAAAGACCATGCCATGCGTGCACAAAAAGGCCCGGATGAGCTTAATTTTACAGACATCCCATCCAGAAAAAGAGCTGAGCAGACGGGACGATCGCTGTCGGTTTCTGTTTCAGTCGGGACCCGCAGGGTAGACGTTAAAGAGGTCCCGCCAAGACTAATTTCGGCCAATTGTCGGCAATGTTTTTACACCGTCAGTACATCGCCAAGATCGCCAAGGGGTTTGCACTATCGCCAAGGGTTAGTTCGCCAGGGGTACGGGGGGCGGCGCCAGCCCCCCGCTAGTTAGGATTTAGATTAAAGTTAGGATATAGGTTATAGTTAGGGTATAGGTTATCCTCGTTTTCTTTTTTTTCGATTTGGTTAAGGTATCGTAAAGTTGTTGTTGTTGCGAGTCTTTGCGATTTTACATTGTTGATGTTCGAAGTCGTGGCGGCCCCGTTCACCCTTGGTGATTTGTAATTACTTGTACGCGGCAGTCTCCGAAATTAGTCTTGGCGGGACCTCTTTAACGACGACCATCCGCAGGCCACATGGCTTGGCAACGATCCGCACCCCACCGCCCGATGTCCAATCGTGGCAGCTGGCGCTGGCTGGAACCCCACCTTTGCTTCAAGCGCCTTGCTCCAGCCGATGGCGACTCGAGCCCTGGGACCGAACTCGACTCGACCCAGCTTCACCAGACGCACCGAAGTTGGCGACAAAGATCCTACACTACACTACACTAGACAGACCTGCTGGCGACCCCCACCGCCCAAGCAGCCGTCGCCTGTTCCTGAACACCATCCCACCCCGAGCATCGTAATTTCGAGGGCTACTCGACGCTACACTACACGCTGCCAAACACCCCGGCCCAGATCTCCAGGTTAACCCACCCTGCAGGTGAGCTGGCCCCCCCGGAACTCGGCTGTCAAAAAGTTTCGTCGATTCGACACCCAAGCCCGCCCCTTGACCATGATGGCCTTGACCTGGACCGCTCCCTCGGGATCGCCTCCGATTCCCTGTCGTGTCTCATTCATTGTCCTGCTCCATGTTGCCTGTCATCTCCGCCTTGCGTACGTGTGCAGCGCCATGCTCATCGGTGCGGCCCGATAGTTAGCCTCCAGAACCACCGCCAGAGCTCCAAGCCTGAATTCTCCCTCCCCGCTTTACTCCAACCGGGCCAGACGCTGCCGCCCCTCCTCGACAACTTACACAGCAAACCGCATTATACACGCTGCAACAGAACTCGACTGATTATTGCCTGCAATCTCCGTCTGCCCCCGACCACCGCCTCGACGCCGCCGCCCACTCCTCGCGGGCCATCTGTGGCTGCTCGCCCAACTGATTGACCTTACTCGAACAACTCGCCCACGGGTCTGTCTGGATATGTCTGGATACCCTGGTGCGGGCTACAACGCCGGGGGATACGCTCCTCCCCCACACCCACAGTTCGGCGGCTACTATCCGTATGATCCAAGCCGTCATCTACCGCTCCGAGGTTTATAGGCTGATGTTCACGCAGCCCTCAAGGTTACGGCTATCCGCCGCCGCCGCCGCCGCCGCCGCCCCAGGGTCCCGGATATGGCTTCCAGCAACCAGCACCGCCCTATGGCTACCCCCAGGTTGGTCGCGAGCACGCCTTCGATGTGGAACGGCCCAGGCTAATCACTGCTACGCCCTCAAGCCTCCGAGCCAAGGGTACCACCCGCCACCGCAGGCGCCGCATGGCTATGGGAGACCCAGTGAGCATGACACTTCGTCATGGGAGTGGAAAAATGGAAGCACTGACGATAGCAGACATGCCGACGGTGAACTCCAATTCGTACGTCCACGGGAACCACAACGCGCCTCCGCCTCCGCCCCAGTCGACACAACACTACGGAGCCCACGGGCACTCGTTTCAATACTCGCAATGTACCGGGCGCCGCAAAGCCCTGCTGATCGGCATCAACTACTTCAACCAGCGAGGCCAGCTCAGGGGGTGTATCAATGATGTCAGAAACATGTCGGCCTATCTCGTGGAAAACTATGGTTACAAGCGCGAGGACATGGTCATCCTCACGGACGACCAGCAAAACCCCATGAGCCAGCCGACCAAGCAGAACATTTTGAGGGCCATGCACTGGCTCGTCAAGGATGCCCGGCCAAACGACTCGCTTTTTTTCCACTACTCCGGTGAGTGCCTTGAGCTGTCGTGATAACCGAAGACGCACCTATTTCTGACCCTTCCCCGGTAGGTCACGGTGGGCAAACAAAAGACCTCGACGGCGACGAGGAGGATGGCTACGACGAGGTGATCTACCCCGTCGACTTCCGCCAAAACGGCCACATCACCGACGACGAGATGCACCGCATCATGGTGCGCCCCCTGCAGGCGGGCGTCCGCCTCACGGCCATCTTCGACTCGTGCCACTCCGGCACCGCCCTCGACCTTCCCTACATCTACTCCACCCAGGGCATCCTCAAGGAGCCCAACCTCGCCAAGGAGGCCGGCCAAGGCCTGCTCAGCGCCGTGTCGGCGTACAGCCGCGGCGACCTCGGAGGCGTTGCCAACAACATCATGGGCTTCTTCAAGAAGGCCAGCGGCAGCGAGGACGCCTATGCGAGGACAATGGCTATCAAGACATCGCCCGCGGATGTCATCATGTTTTCGGGGAGCAAAGACGACCAGACCTCGTACGTCCGACTTTTTCCGTCTCTTCTCCTCTCTTTTATTTTATTTTCGTCTTTTTTATTTTATTTTCGTCTTTTTTTTTTATTTTATTTTCGCCTTTTTCTCCCTTCATTTTGCTCTGTCCTCCCCACGTTGTTGCTGACACCGGGCACCTCTGTTGTTCTCCAGCGCCGACGCGACCATCGCCTCGCAAGCGACCGGCGCCATGTCCTGGGCATTCATCACTGCCCTCAAGAAGAACCCGCAGCAGAGCTACGTGCAGCTGCTCAACAGCATCCGCGACGAGCTGCAGACCCGGTACACCCAGAAGCCCCAGCTCTCGTGTAGCCATCCGCTCGGTAAGCTTCCCCTCCTTTTTTTTTTCCCTCTTTCCATCCCAAGAACCATATGGATTATGACGGCTTCCCTCCGCTCTGTCAAATATAAGTCGGTGCATTGTGGCTGACGTGGTTGGTGCAATGGGTGGTCTTCGTGGCCGGACAGATACGAATCTGTTGTTTGTGATGTGACGTGCCGTGGTGTTGTGCAAATACGACGGCAAACAACCGCTGTGCACGGAGCACGCGGGGAATCTCAGCCTCGATTTTCTGCTATGGCTGAGTTTTGGGGTATTGTTTGTCAGAAGGAAGGTATTCACATATAGGACAGAGAGCCTGGGGCACGAATGAGATGAAACCCTTTTGTTTCCTCTTGTCACTTGGTTGCACATTCTCGGTTTCCCATCTCGTGAGGTGAGGTTCGAGTGTTGTAGTCAATCACTCTTGTGTGTGGCGCGGTGCGGAGCGCACGGGATATCTCAGCGTTGAGTATGGAGTACCTTGCTTTCGTTGGGGTTCATTCTTGACCGGCATTCGTTCTGTGGACATATTATGCGCCCGGGTGAGGGAGTGCTTCCCGTCCCTTTAACTTACCCTGTCTACGGAGTAGAACTGTGAACAACTGCCTGTGTGAGTGTGCACTATCACCGACCAGTGATCTGGCTGGACTCTGACTGCTTGTGTTATTGTAGTCTTGGTGGGACTGAGGCAGTAAGGCCCAAGAGCAAGTTTGATGCGATGCAGTTGATTATAGTGAGCTACGGTTTTTCTCAATATGTTTCTTGCGTTGATCTCGATGGCACACTGTTAGGTACCTGAGGTCTGAAAGGCAGAAAGCTGAGTAACCTGGAAGTTATTGCGACAGATCTCTTTCCCCTCTTGGCTATGGCCGGGAATGAGTGCGAAGGAAAGCAATGCAATCGAGGGCGCTTAATCAAACATTCGTTGTTTCCATTCCTCTTCAAAGTACAGGGCGTTCATTGATTGATTATTCACATTGCACAACATGGGGAAGCACTGAGCCCCTGATACTCCAGCTGAACCGGCCCCTCGCATTGCACAATGTACATTGCATTTGGTGCATACAAGCGACGGACGGCCATGAACTTGCTGCTCCACCCAGCAGTCTCTTAACCGAGGTACGCCATCTGATTGGCCGCCACGCGCAACTTCGCGATAACGCGTACCAGACTCGAAAATTCGCGAGACGCGTCCCATGCAACGCGGGGTTCCTCGGCAACCCGAGTTTGATTGGCCTGCACACGCTCGGAGCTCTCTTCCCAACCAACAATCAAAGCCAGCAATCTCCCTCCCCCTGTGCCCCTCTCCCAAGCACCGAATCAATCAATCAATCAATCAATCAGCCATCCATCCCGCCGCCAGCTGAGGCCAACTCTCTCGTCCACTCTCATTCCATCGTACATTCGGGTATTCAATTTCTGGGGAAAGGGGGCTCAGGCCCCCTTGTCGTACACCAAAGCGTGATCCCATCCATCCCAAGTAAGCAGGCCCGGTCGTAAACAAAGGAAATCGATGCAGTGACTTCGCTCAAGGGGGTATTTCGGTGATATCCTTCAGTGCAGCTGCCAGCAGAGGTAGAGATGCCGGGGAACAGTCTTCGAGGTGGAATTAGTAATAGGGGTGGACCGGAGGGCCTCCTTTGCCTCCTTCCCAAACGGTATACTCTCAGAGAAGGGAAGAGATAAAATAGAATGTGACAGCCGAGTCTTGGAAGCAGGGGATGCCGAAAGGCAGCAGTGGCGGGTAAGTCGTGCTGAAACAGTAGGGAAATATGAGATCAAAGGAGGGTGGGCGCTGGACGTGGAGAGTCGGGGTAGAAGAAGAGTCGAGATTGGCAGTCGTCGTTACCCCCCTCAGGAGGGCGTGTCGTCGAACGTGAGCCGTCTTCTCGCCGCGCTCCGCGGCGTCTTGCCGCCTGTATGAGTGGCAGGCGTTTTCCAGGGCTTTTGTGCCGGGCTGGGCGTCATGTGAAGGAACTCGGCGAAGTCGAAGCCGAGCCCGGGCGTCGCCGGGTAGGGGTTACCGCCGCCCGGAGTCGTCATCATGGACGATGGCAGCGCCAGCTTGTTGTTCTTCGGGGGCGGCGTCGACGGAGGATCCATCCTGATCTTCGGTGGATTCGCCGGCGAGGGCGATGCGGCAAGATATAGCAGCAGATCGGCGCCCTCCTCGCCTGACTTTGTCTCCTGGACGGGCGGCCGCTCCTTCGGCTTCTTGGCTAAGCTGCGGCTCCGCATAGGGGGCGTGCGGGGCGGCGACACCCGGATATGGCTGGTGTGGAAGGAATGCGTCGGTAAATCGTCTTCGTCGTCGGAGTTGGCCGCGTAGTTCGTCGGTGTGAGGACGTCACTGATTTGCCGAGAACCCGAGTAGAACGACAGATCTGGGCCAGTTGAAGTCGTAAAATGCTGTTGCCTTCTCGGTTTTATCGGTGAGGATTGAGTAAATTGGTGCTGCTGCTGGTAGTGGTGGCCTGAGAAGGACCTGTGTGCCGTGGGGGACTGGCGGAATCGCTTGCTCGGGCTCGAAAACGTATCATCGAACGAGGCCATATAAGTGCGTTTCCTGTGGCCAGTGCTGCCGTTGCTGGACCCAATGGCGTCGGAAAACAGCGGCGCTTTGAGCGGAGAACTCATGAGTGCCCTCGCCGAGTATGGGAGATCGGAGGCGCTCGAGGACGAGTCGGACAGGATATCTCGGTCCTGCAGCCGTCTGCGGCGCATCTCGTGCTCGAATTTGGGCTCGATAGTGTCCAGTGTCTCGTTTACAAGGTTATGCTTCGTCTTGAATTGCGCAAGGGCAAGTCGGTTTTGCAACCTCCTGGCCATCTGGCGAGGGCAAAGTCCTTTCGTCAGTGCAACATCCCCGCCAAGGGAGGGTGAGGTGCGAACCTTGCGAATTTCAGCCCTCCTGAGCACTCTGTCCGCGACAGCCTCGGGCTGGGGTTTGAACGGAGACGACATTGTCTTGTTGGTAGACCAGACTGTTTGCACGCATGTACAGACGTCGACTCCGTTGGGTGGTGGTCGAGGGCAGAGAGACTCGAGGGTTCAGAGCGTTTGAACAGGGGAGCGACTGGGCGGCTAGACCCGGTGTGAGCGAGGGAGGACTGGGCCTAGGCGTGGCCTGACGTCTCAGACGCCGACGACGGCGGGGTTGCACAAGGCCAAAACGCCAGACTGCTTTCCGTCCGGTCACTCTATTCGGCACACAGCCGCGGGCGCATCGGGACGGGGAGAGACGAAGTTGTGCAGGTGTTGCAATCAGGGAGCCTGGGCAGGGGCCGGAACAAATTCACAGCCATTCCTTGAGGTGTGGAAACCGGCAGATTTGGAAGCTGAGCACTGGCCCACTGCTGGGTGCAGCTGCACAGCGGCACAGGGCGAATGACGGCAGCTTGCCGGGCTGCCAGGCTGCCAGGGGTGCTGTGGCCCGCAAATTTGCTGCTGGGTTGCATTGAGACATTCCAACCTTTAAAATGCCAGCTTCCCGCCACCTCACCGAGCAAACAGCCAGTGGACAATAGGGCGAGCGCAAGCATGCATAACGGTACAATACGTGAAGAGGAGATGGATAGCAGGCGCACATGACTGTTCAACTACAACGTGGAAGTAGGTAACCTTACATAGAATTCTACCCCAAGGTCTCACGGCTACACAGGAGATCTTTGGCTGGCGGCCACGACACAAATGAAAAGTTTGGGTACCCTGCAGCGGCCACATGCAATCAATGCAATCCATAACCAAGCTCCTTAACGCTTGGGCCGGGCAGCTGCGTTCACTATCTTGCAGTGGACGTCACTGAGGCACTGTTCGCCCGTTGAGCCTGACCAACCTGGAAGGCATGTTGTGTGAGACTATTTTGGCCAGTGCCACGAGAGCAAAGCTCCGAGATACCCAAGGTACTCAGGCAGGTTGGTGTTCTCGGCATGCCTTCAGACTTTGGAGGGCGTTGAGCAACGCACATCTTGCAAGTCTGCCAACGACTGCTGTGTATGAAACAAGGTAAGGGACCTATCTCAGTAAAGTGCGTGGGATTGGTTACCTTACTATGTAGGGCAGCACACCTTCGCAGAACGAGCCAGAAGCATTCTGTGAAAGACTCAGGTAAGGTGTTAACTCCCATCGACCTGCTCGCAACCTGGACATTTGTTAGAGAACTCTTGAAGCGTGCCAGTCATTCGCGTCAGTGTGTCGGTGTCACGTGAAAGATAACGCACGGGCTCATGACCATAACGTTATTGTGAATTGCAGCTCACATCACCGCACCTCGTATTGCCTGCTTCCAGGTTCCGCTTAGGGAAGTATTCCAACAACGGCCCCTCTTCGCCTTCGTCATTTCTCTCGGTGTCTGGATCTGCGATCTGCAAGCAAGTCAGCGAAATATTTACTTTGGACATACACAGTAGGAGTTGCCGACACCTGGAGCACATGCCTGTTTTAGGGCCTAACATAACCTCACACCCCGGGCTGTGCCTGCCCTTCGTCAGCTCAACGGCTTGCGAGCAAACTCCAGTCAATCAATGAGCCCGGCAGATGGAGACTTCGCAGGGCAAAGCAGGGTCTCGCAGCCGCAGCGTCGCAGCGTTAGCTCCTGAAAACATCGTATTCGACAGCCCCGCGCTGGTTGCTCCTTCTTGTTCCGGGGGCAAGATTCCCACTCCATAAAGCAATAAAGCATTCAGTCTACCCTCCCAAAGTAAGATGTCTCCAGGTCGTGTAGGTTGCTCCTACCCTTCCATTTTCCTTTTTGTCTTGTGCCTGCGCACATTTGTTTTCTTTTCACACCCTGCACTCCGATAGCACTTGCAAACAGGCGTGCCGCAGGCTTGGGTTCCCTGTTTCGGATCCGGCCACTTCCCGGTTCTACCGATCCATTCCCTGCTGGAAAGTCCGCAATTCCCTGACGAACCTCGAGGAGGACCACGCAATCATCACCGGAGTTGTGGTCATAACCATCGTCACTGTGGCTTGCTGCCGCCCACGGTCTTCCCGCTCGGGCGATCCACCCACCCGCTGTGCTGCTTCTCGATCGGGCAAGTGGCCCATCCCCATTCGCTGGCTCCTGGCCGCGCATCCTCGAAACCATTCGTCGCTTCTCGAAACACGCAACAGACGCTCTTGTCGGATCCGAGAGATAGGCAATCTAGAGCTGCCTTGCTCGGAAAATGGGAATGTCAGGCCTCGAGAAATAATCTACATGGTGTAGACTTGATCTCCCTCCACTAGCAGTGGTAACCGCCTGCTGGCCGCTGGGTGTAACAGGGGGCCAATTGGTGTCTTGTCGCACCACATACGTCATCCGTCGTTCACAAAAGTGTACAGCTCCGCAGCGCCGTGTTGCTCAACAGGAAGTTGTGACAGACCACGGCACGGAAAGGATGGTTGATGATAACCCGTTGCTCAGGCTTCACCAGAGAGGCGTGACACGGCTTACTCCTTCTCCACTGCGCAGCACGTTGGGCAACACACTGCTCTCTTCTGCCGCTCGTTCCACGCCGCACCACGTTGATCTGTGATTCCCCGGTGATTCTTGCTCGTGAGAGCTTCGGCGTGAGCTTCGGGTTCGCATTCGTGCGACATCTCACTCGCCTACTTGGCCTCTGACCTGTCGCACCTCAGCCTGGTTTTATAATAAGAGCAGGACAAGATAGTTACCACAACACCTGCAGTCGATAGCATCCCCGCCATGGCTCCCTCATTCCTGAATTTCAAGGAGTTGCGAAGACGGTCGAGGGCAAGCTTCAGAACCGAACGGTCGACAGACGAGTCCAGCGAGGCCAGCCACAACACGACCCCCACCAGCGGCTCCCTGACGCCGCCATCGATCGGTGCCCAGTCGGATCCCGCTCTGCATCTGCAGTTGAAAGAGCAGACCCAGCCCCAGACTCAATCTCAGTTTCTGTCTCCTCCCGGCACTGCGATCCGCCGCCCACAGACTCATCCATACCCAAATGGCGGCACTAACCGGCATAGCGTCTCGGGCATGGTCGGCCTGGGGTCTCCGTTACCGAGCGGAAAGGGGCCAAGCTTGCCGGTATCTCCATACTCTCCACGAGTAACAAATGTCGCAGATAGTTCGTGGGTGAGTGCCAGAATCATGCACCACCGGGGTTGCTGCTGCCGCACTTGGGAGTGGCTGCCATGCTAGCATACTGATGAGGACTAGGTCTACCAAAAAGTTCTCCTTGTTCATGGCACCATTGGCGACCCATCTCACCACTCGCTCGATGGGACGCTTACCGTGAGCCGGCTGGATGACAACTTCCCTCCTCTTGCATGGCCGGTGTGCGACTCCCGCTTCAAGGCCCTCGTATACTTGATGCCAGGCGCCAACCGCCTGCGGTTGGACTTCTCCAGTCCCAAACTCGCCAACAGCGGATCTTCCAACCCCATCCATGCCTCTTACCTAACGGTACACATGATCCCACCCGTCGGTGCCCCTCCCTTGCAACTGGCGATTCTCCTGGCGAAGGATTCCCCCGGTACTTTTGATGCAATCCCCCCGCGGATCGAACGGGAAGGAAACGGGCTCGACATTGCCGTACGCAAATTCCGCATGGCTGCCTACCTCTGGCAGGCATTTACGGCCGAGCAGATGTGGCGTAACAAGCTTGGCCGCCGCGTCTTCAGGTTCGAGGAGGAGTGGACCACGGGCGCGGCAAGCCACAGGGACAGGGACCACGGCACCCTTCGATCCGAGGCGCGAGTGCACATCATCCGGACCGACAAGACGGTGGCCGAGCTCCGGGATCTCAACCTGGCACAGCAGAATCCAAAGGCCAGTGATGCAGGGGGGCTCTATGGTATCACGGCAGACGCGGTGCGCGACTACTTCAAGCCGCTCCCGGGGCAGAAGTTGTACGTGTCAGTGCTCCTGCTAGACGCGCACTGGGACACAAATTCCAAGACGATTGTCGGCCACGCCGCCCTGGGAGGACGGGTCGGCGACCTGCACCTCGGCATATTCGGATCCCACTGTCTCCAAAGCTATCCGTCCAGCTTCGAGGAGATAGTACCCGCCTTCACAGACTGCACGCCAACCGACACCGCCCACGTCGGCAATGACTGCAACGAAGCAGGCAGCTCCTGGGAGGCAGCCAGCCTCGGCATTGGCGCCCACCTGCACGAGACGGGACACCTCTTCGGCCTGCCACACCGAGAGAGCGGTGTCATGGCAAGGGACTTTGTCGTCCTCAACCGCACCTTCCTCACCCGCGAAGCCTACTCCACCCGAACCCGCTCCAGAGGCGGCCCCGTCGCCCAAGAAGACGAGTGCACCTGGCACCGCCTCGACTGTCTTCGGTTCCGCAGCCACCCGTGCTTCCGCCTGCCCAACGACCCCGTCCTCCACCTGGACGACAGCGTCCAAGGCTGGCCTATGGACGGCACGCTGACGCTCACCGCCGCCACGGGGATCGCCTACGTCGAGATTTTCGCCGGCGACGGCGGCGACGTCTGCCGCGCTTGGATCGAGTACCCCCCCGAAAACGGCGGTAGCGTGCAGCGGATGGTCTCGCTTAGCGAGCAAGATTTGCGGAGCAGACTGCCCGGGGCCAACGAGAACAACAACAGCAGCAGCAGCAGCAGCAGCAAGCGGAAGGAGAAGCTGCGCATCTCGGCGAAGTCGTACGGCGGCGGGACGCTCGACGTCGACGACTTTGCCAAGTTGTGCTCTAAGGAAGAAGCGTGCGTGAAGCTGCCCGGCCTGTCCAAGACGGCGTTCCGCGGCAAGAAGCTGGGCATGTCGGCGATGGATGGGTCCGAGCCTCACGAGTTTGTCTTTTCCAGCGCGCTGCGGCAGGATCGCGTGCTATCCAAGATCGTGTTCTACCACGGGTCGGCCGTGGACGGCATTGAATTTGTCTACGACGACGACTCAAGACAGCTGCTCGGCAAGAAGGGGGGCAAAAAAGGTGGCGATGTCTTTGACATGGGTAGGCCTTTCATCCTCTTCTCCTACTTCAATTGTCTCCCATTTCCAATTGATCTGGCACACGTATGACTGACTTTTGGCGGGCAACGCAGATGTCCGTCGTGGCGAGTACATCACGGGCTTCTTTGTCCGCTCTGGCTTCTGGATCGACGCCATCCAGGTCCTGACCAGCCTGGGGAGAAGATCGCCCCTGTTTGGAAACCCCCATGGCGGTGATCCGTAAGTTCCCTCCATCATCTTTCCCTTCCCCCCCTCTCTCCGTCCTGTCTGGGGCCTCTGCTCTCAAAGTTACGCCTTTTAATGTTTCCCACCCACTGACCTGTTCCGGCCTCTTTCATCAGACACACCCTGGTCCCCCCGCGGGGCTTCAACATATGCGGGGTCACGGGCAGCTGCGGCCCCTGGCTGGACGGCTTCTCTGTGATCATCTCGAGATGAACCGACATGCGAGCTGCTGCTTCTCCTATTGCTTCAGTGCTGTTGATGGTGATGCTGTGCTTTACGAGCCCGCCTATCATATAATCTTTAATGTTACCTTAATCATCTTTAATCAGGCCTTTGTGGCCGGTAATATCTTGTTTCCATTCGAGACACCTTGGGATTCTTGATCGGCCTTGAGAAGGAGGCTATGTCTAAACATACCGGGAGTTAATGTTAATGGCTGGGCAGCTGGGCAGGCTTTACTGGCCACCGCCGATCTCCGGCAGGTGTTTGGTGTTGAGATGGATGGTTCCCTGTTTCCTCGGCACTGGAGTCATCTTCATCGGTATACATTATGTATGGCTGCTGGGTTTGCATACTAGGTTAACTTAATGCAGTGGTAGACATGTCGTGAGAACGAGACACCCACCGAGCAGTCTGTTGCGTCGGTTACGATGCTAGTTTTTGTTCAGATGTGTGAGGTCCCAAGAACATGCAGGCCAAGTAGTAAGCGGACGACAAGTGTCCCCGAATTCCCACACCTTCCCTTTTCTTTTTTAAATACTCTCTTTCTATGTGCTTATCGCCAGCCGGAGGATAGTGGATACGCCCCTAGCTGGAGCCAGGACCGCTAGCGGTTTTCCAAATAACCATGCGCGACCAACCCCTTTGTCTCCCAGTGGTTGATCAAGGAAGTGACAGGCAGGGAGAGCATTGCAAGCCTCAATCGCTCTAGTCCTCAATCGTCATCCTCCTCATCTTCGTCGTCGTCGTCCTCTTCCTCCTCCTCCTCACTGCTCTCCTCCTCGTCAGCATTCTCCAGCCACTCGACCAGCACCCTGCACTTCTCCCTCAACTTGTTCATTCCCTCGCCCTCGGCCGCCCGCTCGTCCGCCCACCAGGCCAGAATGCCGTCCTCCTCGAGCACATCCAGACTGTACAGCTGCTGCAGCAGGGCGGCGAGCAGCGTGCCGGCGCGCGCCGGCTCGAGGTCCTTGACGGCCAGGAGCGCCTTCTGCACGGCCAGGGCGAAGTCGGCCTGCTGGGCGACGGAGTCGCCGCCGACGCCGACCTCGCGGATGAACTTGACGGCGCCGGCCTTGGCGGCGAGCGCCCGCTCGGCGGCCCTGGTGGGCTCGAGCGCGCCGTGCGGCGGGGTGAGCAGCTCGGCGGCGCGGCGGACGAAGGCGACGGCGATGGCGCGGCGCATGGCGCTGTCCGAGGCGTTGTTGGCGAGCCGCAGGCCCATGAACTCGAGCTTGGCCGAGTCGAAGTCGTCGTCGTCGGCGCGCAGCGCGTCGACCAGCCCGCTGACCGCGTCCGCGTGGAAGCTGTCGGGCTTGGACGCGTCGTCGGAGGCGAAGGACGAGAGCCGGTCCCGCGTCTGGCCGAAGTCACTCCCCTGAAGTGAAGCGGCCGTGGAGATCTCGTCGTCCGAGCCGTATCCGTCCTCGGAGGCTAGTGTCGAGATGGACGAGGTGGAGAGGTTGAGTCCCTCAAGTGAGTAGATGAGTGAGCTCTGGAGGATCGCCGGATCCCTCTTCACGCCGTCCTCGTCGTCTGACTCCTCTTCTTCGGTGACGACTTGGTACAGCGCGCCCTTGCCGCCCTTGCCCACCAGGGAAACGTCAGTCTCGGCGCGTTGTTGTTCGTCTGACAGTAGGGATATCCGTGCTGGCGGTTTTGACGGCAGCTGGATCCCGTTATCGAGATGTACGTTGAAGGAAATGAGAGAGCCCTCGGGGATACGGCAATTGGCTCCCACCACGACTGAGCCAGCCACGATCGAGTGGAAGATCGAGGTGCCATCGCCCACCACGGCATCATCCCAGATATAGCTGTTTTCGATCCGGACGTTCTTGCCGATCTTGCACCGCTTCCCGATGACGCTCCGGGAAACGACGCTGCCGGTCTGGACTGTCGTTCCCCTCCCGAGGGCGGATTGCGTCACCTTCGCCCCCCTCTCGATTACAACATGGTCCTCAGCGTACGAACCCCCTTTTATTCTCCTGTATGTCTGGCCGTGGACCAGGTTGCTGTCCGGCACGAACGGGAGGGTCCACCGCTCGAGCACGTCCTTGCTGATGCAGTCGTACATCTGGAGATTGCTGGCGCGCGCCGCATACCCGTCGTCGAGGATCTCGGTAAAGAGCATCTTTCCGTTCAGCTCCCAGTCCTTCAGCACACCATGGAGGAAGTTTTTCCTGGGAAGCTCGTAGTCGAAGCTTTCCGACCACAGAGCAAGGATATCGGGGGTGCAGATGTCGATGCCGCAGTCGATGAGGTCGCTCCGTATCTCGAACTCGCCGTGAGAGAACACTGCGGGGTCCAGAACTAGGTGGTGCTCACTCTGCAGCGGATGGGTCTCTTCGTACTGCAGGCACCGCCCCGTTGTCGGATCGACAACAAATACAGGCGTAATGCCTCTGGCCCTTGCTGCCCGGTGGGGTTGCTCTCCGACGGAGCGCAGAACCATGGTCATGCAGGCATCCCGGTTCGCTTCCCTTCTCGCGCGGTGCTTCGCCAAAGCGGCGTCCAGCTGGATGTTCGCAACCAGGTCGCCGTGGACCAGTATGAAGTCTCCCGCGATTATGGCCCGCTTGTCCAGGTCTCGGAGGAAGTCGCCGATCGAGTGCGCATCCGAGACGCGGATGAACTCAAGGGAGGAGAAGGGCGAGAGGATGCTGCCCGGGCTCCAGCGCAAGGACTCGCGGATGTATTGCTCTATGCTCTCGGAGTGGGCGCCGCAGTATATGAAGACCTCTTGCACGCCGTTGGAGGCGAGGAACTCGAGGGTGTACTCGATCACAGGGACATTCACTAGGGGCAGAAGGCACTGAATTGAGTTGGGGCACGAGTTAGCAATGGCGCACGGCGCGCAGCTAGCGAGGCGCTGACCGGCGCGGAGCATACCCGGGGTGTCTCTAGCGTGAATGGCTTGAACCTATCCTGGAACGAGTCGGCCAGGATGACGGCTTGGAGCACGTCTTCTCTCTTCTCGTCGGTGCCGGCCTTGGCGGGTTTCTTCGCTTTGCCCGCAGCAGCCCCGCCTTTGCCGCCCTGCTTGGACGACATGGCGTGCGTTGCAGGTGTGGCAGCTGAAAGGTGTCGCGGTGCTAAACGGAGTTGTGGTGCAAAAATGTAATGTTGTAATAAGAGCCGGCTCGATAGAGGATGGAGACCAAACAAGCGCAAAGAGGTGTGAGTCAAAGACTCAAAAGGCGACCAATTCGAGTGCTCAAAGTTTCGCAGCAAGTCAAGGGTGGGGCGCGGGGTCAAGGTCAAGTGTGCAGTGGCTGCAAGGCTGAACAGAGACAAGGCGCTGAGTCCCAATCACAATCCCTTTCCAATCCGTGTGCTTGGCTCAGCCTTGCGGGACTCTAACTGGACGGACGGGAAGGATGCCCTGGATAACCGACTCTCGTGTCACTCTGTTTCCTTTATTTCCCTCCTTCACTCCTGTTCTACCTAGATTTTCACACTTCCCTTCTCTCTTCTCGCTCAACATTCTCATTACTTATGTTTTTTCCTTTTTTTTAAAAAAATAAACAAGCAAATGAACCTGTGATGTAGCGATGAGGGGTGGTCGCTGTGACCTGAAGGTAAGTAAGGTTCGGGAAGGCCGCTGACGGGCACGGGTCTTCTGTATGATCGAATCCTGGGAGCAAGTCCTGCATTATTTAGAGCACTTGGTAGTTATCCCATCGGGCATGAGTGTAGATGCGCCTATCTCGATGCTTCCGGGTAACCAGGAGTTGCCCACCTATCAGCCCTGAACCACGGCTAAAACTGGTTATTCTTAAAGAGGTCCCGCCAAGACTAATTTCGGAACCTACCGCTTACAAGTATTTACAAATTGCCGCGAGGGAGCGGGGTCGCCACGACTTTGAGCAACATCAACAACGAAGAATTGCAAAGACTCGTAGCAACAACTTTGCGAAACCTCAACCAAATTGAAAAAAAAGAAAACGAAGTTAACCCGCACCCTAACCTTGACCCTCACCCTAGCTATAACCCTCACCCTAACCAGCGGGGGGCTGGCGCCGCCCCCCGTACCCCCGGCGAACTAACCCGTGGCTAACCCGTGGCGATAGTGCAAACCCCTTGGCGGTCTTGGCGGGGTACTGACGCTGTAAAAACATTGCCGACAATTGGCCGAAATTAGTCTTGGCGGGACCTCTTTAAGATCCAGCGCTAAAACTGGCCTGTGTCTAGAACGACGGACCAGATGGTTATCCTTAAAGAGGTCCCGCCAAGACTAATTTCGGAACCTACCGCTTACAAGTATTTACAAATCGCTATGGGGTGAGCGGGGTCGCTACGACTTCGAGCAACATCAACAACGAAGAATTGCAAAGACTCGTAGCAACAACTTCGTGAAACCTCAACCAAATCGAAAAAAAAGAAAACGAAGTTAACCCGTACCCTAACCTTAACCCGAATCCTAACTATTAACCCGAACCCTAACTAGCGGGGGGCTGACGCCGCCCCCCGTACCCCCGGCGAACTAACCCGTGGCTAACCCGTGGCGATAGTGCAAACCCCCTTGGCGGTCTTAGCAGGGTACTGACGCTGTAAAAACATTGCCGACAATTGGCCGAAATTAGTCTTGGCGGGACCTCTTTAAGATCCAGCGACCGGATTCCAGGTTCTGTCGGCAATAGGTCGACCCCATTAGAAAAACAAACCTTTTCATTAGAAAGACAACCCCTCTGGGCGGTCTGTGCGTCCCCCACCAAAATCTTGCAACGTGTATCACCTTGCAGCTAAGCTCAATGTCGCTACAGGAATCGCTGAAAATCGACGATGCTGCTAGTGTTAGGAACTGGAAATATAGATTTGATAGGGAACTGTGACTCCGAGGATGACTGCTAGGAGTGCTGTTCTACGAAAGGGTATAGAATTGGGTGTCGTAGTAAGCACTGGAATATTGCCTGCCTTGACCGCCTCCCTGTCAAGAGTGGGCTGCAGGTCACGTGGATTTTCTTATCGATAAGAGGCGATGCAGGTCATACTGTGGGGACATTCAGCTATTACAGTCGACCAGTCACGATACGCGCTTCAAGATTTTAGTGGGGGACGCACAGACCGCCCAGAGGGGCTGTTTTTCTAATGAAAAGGGTTTGTTTTTCTAATGGGATCGGCAACAGGTGTCCGTATCCGTAATGTCGCGAGTGTTATCGGTACTTCGCCAACACGATTTGACCCGCCAAGCCCACAAGACAGCTTTCTCTACCAATCACAGCCCTTACAGGTTGGTGAACGTGCTAGTCTGGAGCCGATTCGATATTGCGGCACACCGAAAGGCCCGGCCAGAACATTCCGACTCGGTCACATGAAACCGAACACATCACCGAAATGCTCTCCTTTCCGATACATCACCTTCAGCACCAAACCAGGATCGGACCAATCAACAATCAAGTTGGCAGCCTGGCGCAAGGATTGGGGAAAGAAACTCACGTCGACAGCCAGCAAGGAAGCATGGAATCGACCACAGAAGGCATCACGATCAACTATTACATTCTCGTAGTGTAAACACAATATTCACCTCTCTTGTGATACGTCACTGATCTCGTTCACAACATCCTTTCAACCCCATTCCGAATGCAATGACTAGTGTAGTTAGCGAGCAAGGGGCAGGGTGTCGTCGGTAAGCAGGTGCGCTGCGCAATCCTTGCGAGATCCCGCAAGTCCGGGCCCAGCCCAGCGCCGAGCCAGGCCAGAACGCGACAGGCCCTCACGGAAGACACGGTGAGTTGTGGGACACACCTGCAGGGCTTCAAGCCGAGCTTACATTAGTGTGTGCACGTCGCACTGTCGCACAACGGCGCTCCGGATTTCCAGGTTCGTGCAGGACAGGGTCCGAGAGACCCCGCGGAGAGCATCTCCGAGGATGATGATGGTATCTCAGACGGATACAGCGAACTCTGCTTTGAACATGCCCATCATGGAAGTTAAGGATCACTGGGGTCAGATTTTCCTTGGCTTCCTGCCACGAAAGCGGTCAACAATGGCCCGGTATGTAAGACACCATCGGACTCGCGAAACTAACACATCGCATTGCGAGATGATACGGCCGGCAATGCGAGCCCGCGATACCGAGCGTCCCTGAACGCTCTCACGCTTACTAGCGTCTCTAGAGCCCTGGGGCTGGACCACTGCCAAGCATCCGAGCTCGGACGGTAGGGAAGGGAAGTTCTCTGCATGATGTTCTCCGAGGTAGCAACAGTGATTAGTATTCCATACACTACACTAGCTTCACCAATCCCAGCATCTCCCCTCCTCCCCCGCTGGGTACCGCACACGAGCTGTCCCTCCGCAAACCGCACCCGTCCTCCTCCACACCGGTCCGGCCCGATCGGAAAGCCCATCTGCGTTTTGCGTTTCATGTGGGGGCGCACCTCACTCACACACACCCGCTCTGTTTGCGCCCGTCACTTCACTATTCCCTATTCATCCCAGACCTCGTTCTAGACCCCTTCCTGTTTCACCTCTTCCTTGCCCACGGGGAAACAGCGGTCCCTGCCTGCATGGCAGGCAGGGGAGCGCCGCCCCCCACCTCCTCTAGTGTAGTTATGTCGGTCGTCGTTAAAGAGGTCCCGCCAAGACTAATTTCGGAACCTACCGCTTACAAGTATTTACAAATCGCCAAGGCCACGACGACTTCGAGCAACATCAACAACGAAGAATCGAAAAGACTCGTAGGAACAACTTCGTGAAACCTCAACCAAATCGAAAGAAAAGAAAACCGAGATAACCCGTACCCTAACCTTGACCTATATCCTAACCTTAACCCGAATCCTAACTAGCGGGGGGCTAGCGCCGCCCCCTATACCCCTAGCGAACTAACCCCTTGGCGATAGAGCAAACGCCTTGGCGATCGGGGTTGCGTAAAAACGCTATAAAAACATTGCCGACAATTGGCCGAAATTAGTCTTGGCGGGACCTCTTTAACGTCTACCGTTATGTCACGATAACCAACCACTCAGTGGCCCATGTCCATAGGTACGGGGCAAGGGTTGCTTCCCGCCCTTCCCGCAGGGCTGGGTAACATGGTGTAACTAAAGTTCGGGGCGCAGGACGCAGTCATCTTAGTGTAGCTCGCTTCTTGCAGAAAGTACATATCTTTATCGCGCAGCCGCCAGATCTTGGACTCTGTTTTCACTTCTTCACTTGATTCTCCTTCCCTCCTTCTGGGATGGCTTTCCGCCCTCGTTCCCTTTTACTCTGTTGTCTGCCCCTCGTGTGCGGAGTTCAGCTCTTCGCGCTCATGACAAAATAGGGCTGGCCCCTGTGAATTTCTTACCCGATCTGTCTTTCCCTTACTATCAGTCATGCAAGAAATAGGTGTGACTGTCCTTTGCTGCTTGCCCACATTTACGTCCCATCACCCCCCTTTCATTTCGACGCCACAGCTTTTTCGGATCATTCCACCTGCCTGTCAAGTAGGAAGACGTCGCACCCCGCCATTGAGGAGGACGACGAGGCGCAGTCACCGACATCCGCCCACAATGCGCCTGCCCACCAAACTTTGAGTCAACAGTTTCTCCTTTCCAAGCTGCAATGATATATACAGTATCCAATTTCCTTCCACCCAGTTCGGTTCCGCTTGATGATGAAGCGGGCACCCTGATCCGGCCGTTTCGGCTGTATATCCTCGACCAAACCGATACCCCAACACCGATGATGGAATGCCAACCTGCCTCAACCCTCCCCGTCCAGCTATGCTTCGCCGCGCGAGTCCCGTTCTTTTGGGGAACCTTGACCTCCCACATGGGATGGCAACCTCGGAAACAACAAACAAGTCCCACCTGCGAACGAGCGAACACAACAAAAGATTGTTGTTTTTGTTCTTCTTCGTCGTCGTCGTTGATGCAAAAGAACGAACGCCGCCCGCCCCCGTCCGCTCATTGTACATACCCGCCCTGGCCCGGCCCTGGCCCGTATAACCGCTGCCGCTTTTCGGGCCGATCGTCGCCGGCCGCGAGCCCGCCGCCTAAGTGGCTCTCCGGCATCCTGCCCATCGGCTGCGGGGCCGCAACCTGCGCTGTTAAATAGTTCGCGTATTGCCCCGGCTGCGGCTGCGGCGGCGGCTGCGGCTGCTGTGGCGGCGGAGGCGGGCGTTGGGCGGCGCCGGGCGTGAGCACCATCCCGCTCGGCCCGCTGCCGACGGCGCTCATGTACCCGCCGCCATCCAGGTTGGGCGACGTTTGGTGCATCTGCCCCGGGGAGTGCCACGACGAGGCGGTCGAGGGCGACTGGATCGGCGTGTGCTCGAACTTCACCTGCGGGTTGCCGGCCATGTTGCCCATCGCCATGCTGGCTGGGCCGTAGCCTTGGTTGGAAGCCGGCGGACCAGGTCCGGCGCCCGCCACTGCCCCGGCCATGTCGTCTCCGACGAGACCGGCTGATTGCGGATCCTTTAGCATGCGCGTCAGGTGCTTTCGGAGGATACGGATCATGCCGTCGCGGGTGAAGGGTTTCGCCAAGACGTCGTTCATGCCTGGGGGACGTTTAGATGGGATTCGGGACAACGAGGTAACCGGCTGGCGGGAGAAAGGAGTGCTTACCAAATTGGAAATAGGTTTGGATGTCCTCCTGTCGAATGTTCGATGTCATGGCAACCACGGGGACTTGAGGGGCGACCATTCGAATCATCGCCGTCGCAGACACACCGTCCAGGTTGGGCATGATGATGTCCATGAAGATGAGATCAAACCTTTCGGCGTCTCGGTTGACCTTTTCGACGGCCTCGAGACCGTCACGCTACAAGACCCATCAGTGAACCGTCGTGACCAAACCCGGCCGCGCCTCTCCTCACTTACAGCAGTGTCAACGCTACAATCCATCATGGTCAGGAACTTCGACCCTATCCTCGCGCACGTCTTATCGTCCTCGACGAGTAAGATGTGCGGCTTCTTGCCTCGCCACAGAGAACCGAACTGTTCCTTTAGCGGCGGGGTGATCTGTGACGGAGCCTCAGTCTGTATAGTGGGATTGCTCAGGGGCCGGCTGTACGGAATGTTGTGGATGTGGTCAGCGTGGAAGGGGTCGATGCCCGTCGTCTGTCCCACGGGATACACCAGGTGGCGCGGGTCGTTCAGCGGGTCGTGAACCAGCTGCATCCCTCCAGGGCCGGGCTGCTGGAACATGACGGACGAGCCCGCCGAATCAGCCGGGGATCCGTTCTGGTTGTATGCCATGGATAGCCTCTCGAGCTCTCTGTCCGCCTGCACATCCGGAGACACGCCGTTGAGGATCTCCCGGGCTCGTCGGAGCTCGGGCGCCGGTTCGTCCGCTCCGTCCGGCAAGAACCCCATCCCGCCCGCGTGGAAGTTCTGACCGCCCGACTGACCGCCTGTCTGACCGGAATGGCTGGACTGCGCCGAATGGCGACTGTGGCGCCGCTGATCCTCCATGTTGTTCAAATAGGTGATGAGCTCGTTGGATGCCTGGCTCTGCGCCCTGACCATCTTTTGCAGGCTCAGAACCTCACTGACGAGCAGCCTGTTCGTCTTCTCGAGCTCATAGTACTGTTCTTGCAAAGCTTGGATTTGATGTTGAGTCGCCGTGAGCGACTCGCTTAGCACGATAATCTGCTGCGATGCTGGGAACGCATCCTCGGCGGGCGGGGGTTTCCTGGGGGCCGGTGCCTTCCTTCGGATGTTGTCGAGATTATCTTTCCTGTCCGCGCGGAACTCAGGATGCCGGAACTCCCATGCCTGGCGTCCGGATCCGTCAATGTGGCTCGCGAGTCGCGGAAACCAAGGGAAGGGGCCAACATACATCTCGCCCATATGGCGATTCGCCATTCTCCTCATTGTGCCTCACTTTATGGAAGTCGTACTTGTTCAATTGGCGCACAAAACTCGCGAAATTGCTGTGCTTGAAGTGTTTGGGGAGGATGGTTTTGGTGAACTTCTCGTTCTGCCGGCCGGACAAGTCAGCATCTCCTCAACATCGCTGCCACGGCTGCCGGGCTCCTAAAACACAGGCATACCTCCAAGACCACAAAGCTGTCGCCGTCGGGGCTCCATCGTACTACCGAGTTGTACGAAGGGTCCTCCAGCATCCTGCGACGTCATCGGTGAGCATGTTATCGGGGACCGCGAAAAGCGCGGCCTCGGGAAGGGGATTCGTACTTGTACAATTTGCGCACCTGTGGGTTGCCACGTCAGCTGTGCTCAACGGCCGTGCGGACACGCGGAGATGGGGAAGCGGGGTGGTGAGAGGGAGGAGGAGGTTGCTCACAAAGTCGCTGGAGTTGCTCCCAGCCTGGGTGGCGCCCGCGTCGCTATCGGCGGGCGGCATGATGGCGGCCGTTGGCGGTTCGACCAGTCGCTGCCAAAAACCGTCTGGGACGATGCAGATGCAGACGGAGCGATGCGGCAAGCCAAAGACCGATAACGACGGCCGATAAGCCCTCGCCCCGAGAAACAGACCCAAATCGGATGGGAGACGTTCCCAAGCTGGTGCACAGTTCGAGTCTTGCCCCTTCTCATCCCCACAGGCGCAAGGTAGGAATGCGACGGCTCTTGCCCTGGTCCGTCCGGGCTGGGCGCGGTTCCCACTTTTCCCTCGAGGTCACGCTGCGTATCATAGGCCGAGAAAGCGCAAACCCGCGGCCCGCTCGCGACGTAATGCACCGACACAGCGGGAGGCCAGGCGCCGCCGCACGCACCACGAATTTACGTCTGCGATCGAGGCTAAAACGGCCCAGAGTTGGGCGAGAGACTGGACGCTGAACGACCTAGTTAATTAAATCAGGACTCACCTCAGCTCAGTGCTGAGGCGACCAAAAGCGGAATGGGAAAGGTCACTTTCAGGTGAAGGCGAGAGGAAAAGGAGAGTATAGTTACCGGCGTCCGTCATAGTGAATTGAGCAGCAGCGGCAAGCCACTGGCAGTCTCCTGCACTCGGCAGGCTCCCAAAACAAGGTGACGGGTACACTAGTTAACGTTGACTGCCCGTTATGTTATATGCACGGTATCGAGGAGAGCGGGGGTGTGATTGCAGGAACAGGTTGGCAGATAATATGGGTACGGCGATCAGTACCGAAGATTGACCCAGGATGACCGCCATTGCTGCTGCTTTCGTGATTTACACAGCAAGTAACTTAGGTAGTGTAATTTTCCCTTGCCTTTTCTCCAATTGCCGAGCCCAAGTCGCAAGTGCCTGGACGGAAGTAGAGGGGTCCAGCATGGTTCAGATGGCCCAGCAGCCGCTCCCACAACTCAGTGCACTGCTCGAGAGCTGACTTCCACGGGCCGGAGCATCACGGGTGTCTGTGTACACTGGGAAAGTAGATCCTGTTGCGGTAGCGTGGTTGTGAATTCTGCGTCTGGGACCGAAGCTGAGTCCTGACAGGGCGTGGATCCTGGCCGCCCGCATGATGCGCGGCCTCGTGATTCGCTAGCGCCAAGATACCCTGCCCAAGCCTTGCCAGGGTTCTTCTCTGAGAGCTGAGGCCGGCCCTGTCGTTCATCCTCGGATTAGTGTAACGTCAAACGCGGAGTGAGGACTGCCACAGACAGGAATCCGCAGGGACCGAGATGCGGTTCTGCGGTGTTCCTGGACGAGGGGAGAGTGTCCGAATATAACCGGATCCAAGCCTGCGGCCGAGAAGGAACAGCAGTCGCTCTTGTCCGTTGGCAGGCCATGGCACCTCTGCACATAAGGTCAGGTACCTTCCGTACACTGGTGTACTGTACAACTGTGCCTAATCCGTGGGGTCGCCGTAGTGTATTCCGCGAGTCCTCAGTGCTCAGTGGGTACAATTCCCCCCTTGTTTGTTCGTTAGTTTGGTACTTATGGTGGATCACGACAAGGATGTGAAAGCCAATCAACGATGGATTACAAAGACAGTACAGGTACTTAATCCTCTATAGAAAAACAGAAGAAAAACAGGTCAATCTTAGTACCCCGTATACCCCCCCTGATTTTCAATCACCTAAGCTAGCCGCCTAGGCATCGAATGAACCAACTGCAATAAATAGTCAGAGGGCACTGCGGCCTATGTCCGCAAAACAGCTTCCTTCAAGGCCTCCCCAGTTGGCCGGGTAGGATAGTTGCGTTCGATCCATCGCTTCATCCAAATCCATATATGTTCGATAGGATTGAGGTCTGGAGAGTGGGGAGGCCAGGTGACAATATACGTACTAGGGAAGTGTTTCACTATGTACGCCTTGGTCGACCTCGAACAGTGAGCTGGAGCGTTATCCTATTGGAGCTTGAAGGTCGGGTTTTGCTCCTAAAATTGGTGGAACAAAGGAAGAATGCGCTTCTAGTAGGTAGCCGAGTTGATCTTGCCCTAGGACTTGTCCTATACCAAATGTGTGCCTTTCCTCCCTCCTGTAAAACAACCCTAGAACATCTAGCCGTTGGCCTGCTGCCGTATTATAGCGAAGTCTTGAGGATCCTCGCCCAGGAAAATGGTGATAAACTTATAGCTAGAGCCTAGGCCATTGACCTAGGTTTCGTTAGACTAGATCTATTGCTCCTAATCAATAGGGCGAAGGTGAGCCTACTGTTGGGCAAATGCAAGGCGCAGTTGCCGAGTCTTTGGCGTAAGTAGCTATCGCATTGGTTGAAGGGTCTGAACAACGCCTTGGCCTTCTATCGTATAGCGAATGGCACGAGCACTGTAGGCCGAGAGAACCGAGCGCATCTTTTGTATCTGCTCCTATGGAAGGAAGCGCTTCGAAGCCCTTGGTATGTTGACGAAGTTGCGGATCAAATCTTGTACTTCCTAGGGCACAATTGGCACCTAGCTATAAGCAACTGTGTATTGTAGGTTGTTGGGAGCGTAGATAGCGTATTGGACCTAACGTTGTATAAGGTTCATTGCCTTAGCGATCTTCGGGATGCTTATATTGCTGTAGAAACGTAATGCCTTGACGACAAGCCTCTCTTCGTATATGGTGGATCGGTTCTTTTGCGGAGGCCTAGTCGAAGAAGGATGCTCGGTAAATGACAGCTTGGCTGGGTCGATCTGCTAGCGCGAAGGCGAGGGCGAAGGAGGGGGGTTGAAGCCGTTGGAAGAATCAGAGCTTGGGCAAGCTGGGAGGTCGGCTGTCGAGGGCTCCTTAGAAGGAACATCTGGAAGACCAGATTAACTAAGAAAATGCAAGGCAATTAGGGAAAATGGATGTACCTACTAGGTAAGCCGGACTTTGCGGCACGTTTGGCAGCCTGGCGCGCGTTGAATGCCCGGATGGCTTCGGCCTGTGGTATTGAAGGAAGGCTGGGTTCTTCAACCTCTTCCAATTCCTCGGCATCGGCCAGGAAATCAGGGTCTTCGTCGTATTCGTCGTCGTCGTCGTTCAACAGCGGGTCGGCCCATCGCGGCCGGGACCAACTGGCTGGCAGTTGCCGTGGTATAATGGCCTGCAGGTCAGCGATGTGCCGTACGGCTGGGCCAGGTCGGTGGGCTTCCGGCTGGGCCAGAAAGGTGGGCTTCCGGCTGGGCTAGAAAGGTAGGCTTCCGGCTGGGCCAGAAAGGTGGGCAAGAAGGTGGGCAGGAAGGAGGGCAGGAAGGTGGGCATCTTCGAACCTGGAAAATGGGGCCTTTTTATAGTTGAACTGCCCACCTGGCTGATTTGGCTGATTTGGCTGATTTGGCTGCCCACCTGGCTGATCTGGCTGATTTGGCTGATTTGGCTGCCCTGGGCGATTTTGAAGGATTTGATGGCTTTGATGGTGGTGATGCTTTTTTTGATGGTTTGGTCGATGGTTTTGTTGAATGCAGTGCCAGAGCCAGGAAGCTGAACAGGTGGGTAAAAAGGCCGATTTTTGGTTGGCTGCAGGGCCCTGTCAGTAAGTGGGTAAAAAGTGGGGCGAAGAACCAAACTAACAAACAAACAAGGATTGAACTGTACCGACGAAGTGAACAGCGACGGAAAACGGAATACTTCCGCGACTCCAATCAACGAGCCAGACCATTTTCTGACTCAACATTTCTTCGCCTTTTTTGCCGTCCTCTGATATCTCTAGATGTCGAACCCAACTCCACACAATGCAGACATAACCTGCGAACCGGGGACTTGACCTACAGTAACAGTAATTCACAGCAACCCACCGTAACCGTACAAATTGCAGCCCGATACACACAGTATGACCGCCCGCGCACACATTGGCGGCCTAACGCGCTTGACCACAACTTGTGCCGATACCCGGCCACCAGCTCTTTTCCTGGAAAACCTGGAAGGGAGGGAGAAGCAGTCCGCGCCGCGAACCCGAGTCTGGCAACGATCGACATAGCCGAATCCACAGTGCATGCCAGCACAACACCGCAGACTGCCATCCCACGGCGGCTTGGCTTGAACAACCTGACATAGTGTATTCCGTACACAGTAGACTAACGGTACTGGAACAGCACACACTGTACTGCACATACTGTACTGTACTGTACACTGAGCGAGGTGGTCAGCCCATCCAGGAAGACGCGAGACGGGAGGCGGAACAAAACCTCAGATTCAAACCATGCGACGAGACCCAAGATCCATCTGATCTGACTCAGGTCAGCAAGAGTTCACGAAAAGGGAACGGAAGGGAAGGGGAGGGAAGGAAGGGCAGATCATCCATCCCGCGTCAAAAAGACCCTGGGCAACCCTGGCTCGCTGACCGCCGCACGCATCGCGCTTCGCAACCACGCTTCCCGTCCCCGCAACCCGACACACCGACAGGCCGCAACCCCCTGAGCCTCAACGCCAGGATCATCACTAACTACACACCCCTGGTCGCAGTCCAGCAGCACAACCAGCCACAGATACTGTGTTTGGAGAACATCTCAAAAGGCTACGAAGACTTCACAGGCCTCTCAGAGGGAAAGGGAAATTTTACATCAGTACGGTACCTAAATAGCATCCCTCATTCCACTTGCCCATAGAACGCCGTGCTATGTGTTTGTTGACCCCCCTCTTCCCCGTTTATGTACGATACAAAAAGCTGCAGCAGTAGGTAAATAGACCAGAAGAGAGACCAACATCGCCACGGCCACCCAACCCAATCTCGGATCATTATTTGATTTCTCGTCGCTCTTGTCTGCCCAGCCCAACCACCCTAACCTTCCCAACCCAACTCTCCCCCGCCACCTTTCCCAACATCCGTGACGTCCTTTGCCCCGGGGGCCTCTCAACAAGGTCGCTCAGTGATACTTAATCACCTTCTGCGCCTTGCCGCCGGCGTCTTTCTTGCCGGCCTCCGCCCCCTGCGTCGAGAAGGCGCAGTACTTGTCCTTGATGGCGACGACCTCGTAGGTGCCCTCCTGGTTGGCGCGGATGATCTTGCTGTGCTCGTGGCTGACGTCGTGGCGCGTCTCGAGCACCTGGCTGCGCTGGCCCTTGCGGGCGTTGGTGCTGCGCGTGTACGTGAACTCGAACGGCGGCGTGCCCCAGAACTCGAAGAGGATCTCGACCTCGCCGCCCTCGTGGATGTCCACGCGCACGTTCTTGCCCTTGCTGATGCGCACCGCCGGCATCGGGTGGATCGTCTTGGTGATGTGCACCGGCGCGCGGCACTCGCTGGCCCGGTCCGCCAGGCTCGTGATGGTGAACTCGCCCGGCGACTCGGCCACGCGCCGGAAGCTCGTCGTCGGCGACTTGGCCTTGCGCTCCGTGCCGTCGAACGTGTACCACACCTCGAACGGCGGCGTGCCCGAGAGCGTGTACGAGATGCGCTCGCCGACGCAGTAGTCGGTCCGCGTCTCGAGCGGGTAGATGGTCGGCGCTTCGAACAGTTGCACCTGCACCGACGGCCCTCCCAGCTCGGCCATCGAGTGGCAGCCGCTGCCGTCCTTGACATCGCGGATGCGGATCTGCTGCGTGCCGAGCCGGAGCTGGTGCCGCGGGATCCGGATCTCGTACGAGTGCGAGTTGATTGTCGGTGTCCTGTAGATCTCGGGCACGGCCGCACTCTGGTGCTTGATCTCGACCTCCAGGGAGAAGGGAGGGACGCCGGTCAGCGTGACCGGGATGCCATCCTCGTTGTCTTGTTCTGATTTGCAGTACTTGAACGTCTGACCGGGCTTGGCGAAGGACGCTGAAGGCTTCCTGTTCACCTTCTGCTTCACCACCAGCGGCTTGAAGTGCCGGTCGCTGCTGTAGAGGTTGTCTTCCAGTGCGGTGAATTTGTACGTGTACAAGCCGGCCTTGGCCGTGTCTGCCTGGATCGACTCTTTCCCAAGCGACGCATCGAACTTCTTCTTGCTCAACGAGCTGGATCCCTGAAGCGGGTGGTGGCGCACCTCGTATTCCACCGTGTAAGGGGGTGTTCCTAGGCGTGTCAGTCGACCAGTAAGGCCCAGAGTGCTATGCCGCCAGAAAACTTACCCTTCAGGGCGACTTCAAAGCCTGATACATCGCCCTCGCAGACGTCTTCCAGGACGTACCCGTCATCGGCCTGGCTAACCCCATGCGAGAGCACGACCGACATCTCGGGGCGGGGGAACCAGTCCACGTCGAACCTGGAAGCTTTAGGATCAACAACGCCATGGCATTGGCTATCCCAGACGTCGGTAATGGTGTAGGTGCCGCGGCCCTTGACGTCAAGATACCCGTTGTCATTCCGGACTGTCCTCTCCAAGATCTTGGGATTATCGGGAGGCCCGTCGTTGAGGTTGGCGTAGAAGACCTTCCACGGCCCCTCCCCGGTAAGGCGGACCGGTAGCTTCACCGTCGAACCCTCGACTGCCAACACCTTCCGCTTGCCCTCGATCTGGCCAAACGCAGCGCGCGGGCTCTGGCGTCTGACCGAGATCTTGAGCTCGTCTTGCACGAAGTTTCGGCAACCCCTCGTATCCTGGACGCTCGTCAGGCCTAACGTGTACTCTCCGCCCTGGGTCAGGGGCGCCGTTTTGATCTGGTACGAGTTCGACTGGATATCGGTGGCCTTGTGCAGCTTCCTCTTGCCGTCGTGGATGATCTCCCACTCCAGAGTGAATGGAGGTTCGCCGAGAAGCAAGATATCAACGGTCACCTCGTCGCCAAGGCATGAACTCATCTTGCCGGTACTGTGCTGAATAAGCGCGGCCGCTGCCGGTTTGACGTCCTGCTCCAGGACATACTCGGATCCGGTAAGCTTCTGGCCGCTGTAAATGTCGTCGCCAACGTGGGTGAAGATGTATTTGTGATGCCCCGCAATGCGAGGGACCAAGTCCATCTGGTAACGAAGGCCGGGGATGCTGACTCTCTCGGACCGACGCTGACCGTTGGAAATCACGTCATACCTGACGATGAATGGCGGGGTGCCAATGAGATCCATGTCTACCCGCAGGCCGATCGAGTTACCGGCACAAGTGTCAGGAATCTCCTCGGAGCGTATAGTGAGTTTTGGCTCGAGAGGGTTCAGCAGCAGGCAAGAGGATGGCTCCTGGACTTCGCCCTCACAGGAGCTGGCCGAGACGGATTTCAGAGTGTACAGGCCGGGAGCAGAGATCCTCGGCCTGTCGCGGGCATTCTTCGCATTGTAGGATCCGATGGAAACCACATCGCCGTGGTCCCCGCTTTCGGTCAGAGTATCGATGGGCGAGAACTGCCAGGTCAGGCTGTGGGCCGTCACGTCGGGAGTCTGCCCCGCGATTCCGAACCGGACGGGCAGCTCCTTCTCGTTGCCTTTGGCAACTTTGAGCGGATTCCTGAGATCGCAACCTTCCAGCCGCACCTGCGGGCGCTCCTTGACCACGAAGTTCTGCACAAGATGCTTAGGCTTGGGCCTGCCTTCAGGGTCGTCGGCCGGGGAATCGTATTTGACCAGGTTCCCAAAACCGTCTTGGACTTCGTCCACCGAGTACTGCCAGTCTCCGCTAGCGTGCATGGATTCGTTGAGGCCGACAGGGACCCGTTGGGACCGGGCCCACGAGATGTCCTCGTCGTCCAGCCCGATGAGACTCGTTGAGCGCAGAGTGCCTAGGGGCGACACGAAACCCTCCGGCTGCAGGCTTTGGAAGTGGAAGCTGTGGTCTTTGCCGTTGATTGTACGGCTGTACTTGATCTTGAGCGGAGGGATGCCCTCGGCCTGGAGGGTCAGGTCTGATAGATCGCCCAGACACCGTCCGGGCGAGGCGGGAGGGCCAACCCAGGCCTTTGGGCAAGGGACAACGAAGGTTTGAGGGTTCTTTCGCTGCACCTCGAGCTTATACTCGTCGAGCACTCGCCCAAGCCGGTAGGCTCCGGGCTTCTTGGCCGGATAGTCGAACTGGACCACGGTCTGCACGCCTTCCTGGCTCTCCCGCTTCGCCTTGCGCTCGATATCCCGAATCTGAACGCGCGTCAACTTGATGGACTCCTGTTGATTCGTTTCGAGATCGGTTCGAATGAGTTCCACCTCCACCGGGATGGTCGCGTTGAAAAATATGGGTATCGGCGCCGTCTTACGGTCGCCGCCCAAACAAAAGGGGTGAAGATCAGGGTTGAGCACCGCCGAGCTGGCACATGGTCAGTCACGCGTCCAACCGGCACCTTGACGGAGGCTGCTCACCCCTCGGGAAGAATATTGATGATTTGCCGGCCCATGATCAGCGAAGAATTGTGTATTATGCTGGACAGCTTGACATTGTGCTCCGAGATGGCGAGCTCGCGGTCGTAAAAGATCTTTACGAGGCCCAAGATCCACGCCTGCCACGGAAACTGCCCAAGAGTTAGCACTTCGCACCTCGAGCACCAAAAGCGTGCTTGAGAGCCGTACCCCAATATTGAACATGAGAAGCCAGTCAAACACGGCGTGGACGAAGAACGCGGCAACCACGAACGGCTGGGACAGCTCTAGCCATGGTATCCTCAGTTCGGGAAGCCCGAAGAGGAATGCGCAGTCTATGGCAATCCATTTCAGGAAGAGCCAAAAGGACTCCGTGTCTTCCTCGACCAGCTGAGCCCAGTTGTAAAACTTCCAGGCGAGGAGGGCAACATAGAAGCCGAGCGCGTAGAGCCGCTGTGTCGGGGCGTCCAGAATGTGTAATGGGATTAACGGCGCAGAACCTGCTGTTGTCGATGCACCCGCTTGGGGAGCAACAGGCAGCGGACTGCTCCTTGTTGTCGTCGTCGAGCGGGCATTGGCGGCGGCGGCAGGGTAGGAGGGGGAGGGAGCGGAGGGCGAAGCGGCAGCAGGAGCCTTGACAGGCCCTCTTTTCGAGGCTGCCACAGGCGTCTGGGGAAAGGCGCCGATCGGAGGTGCGCCGCTCATGGCATCTCTCGATTGTGTATTCTGCGCGTCGATCCGAGAGCCGCGCAGCGAGCGAATGCGCTGCTCGTTTGTTTCGACCGACCACTCCAGTCAAGCGATGCCCTGGTCTGTCCACAAGCTCGGCGACGGGCGCGGAAGCACCAGGCGGCCGGCAGCGGCACAGGATTCGATCTGGGGACTGCCGGGTATTATTGTCTCGTGGGTGACTGCGGCTGGCGTGGTGGTGTTGCAGCTTCCACTGGTCGCATTCTGTTGCAGCCGTCGGCAAACCGCGAGTTTTGTATTCTGTTTGTATCTGTATTTTTACCTTTCCAAACAGCCCTGCACGTCAAGACGCGGTCCCAGTTTCCTTCCACTTGCTGTGCACCGCGCTACGGCAGGCAGGGCCCACCTGCGTTGAAACGGCCCGGGCACTGCTGCTTGCTGATTGGATGAATGAGCCTTACCTTGATGCTGTGGTGCTCGAGGAGCTTAGGTCCCCGCCTCAAGCCCCTGCCGCCGCTCTCAGCACTCTCAGCGGAGGAGCTTGCCACCATGTTGGATGGTTTGGATTACAGAAGACAAACAGAAGGCTACTTCGAGACCCTTTGGCCCAAGGCTGCTGATTTGTGACGGCTCCAGAGTCGCGCAACAGCACATGAAGTCCTCCGTAATGAGGGTACTCTTGCATACGTGTATTTGCTCTCTCACGGGGTGTGCTCCATGCCGCAGCAGCTAGAGCGTTGCTTCCCATCTAAATGAACCTGGACAACGCCAGTTTCTCAGAAGACTATTCCCGTCCCTCACAACATGCAAACGCCATGAAAACATCGAACCAACGCCTTCCCAGACAATAACCCGGGGTGAGCCACTGATAATGATTGCAGTGTTCACGCTGCCTGATTCCGTCATTTCTGGAGGCCAATTGCATTGCATCACCCCTCCATCTCACAGTTCGCGACGGGCTGGCCCGGAGTGGTGAGCACCTCAATCCGCCGCTTTCATCAGCAGTGAGGCCGGACTGACTTGCCCAAGGAAGAGAAAATATCCCCATCTCTGAGCACCGCATTTGAAGCCTGGTACAGAGCCTGTGCTGCACCAAGGCACAAATACGAAAGCAAGGCAAATTGACCACAGGATTCGCAGACGCCTCGCACCCTCAGCCGGCCTTCGCCATGCGCCGTATCGGGTAGTTGAGGTCCAAGCCGCGAAGAGTGATATCAGGACATTCCAGATCAATCCATATCCTTCTGCGTTCTATTTTCTCGTTGTATCTTTGTCGCTCCCAACGACCAATTCCGGCTCTTCGTCTCCGCCACGCCGTACAATGACTCAGGAGGCCATACCCCCCGCCGGGGAAAGCTACCTAGAAGGTGGCGACGGCGGCTCCTCTCTCCCGGTTCGCCGTTCCGGCCGCGTCCGCAAGAGGATGCTGCCATTTAACGATGATGCCGACCACCCAAAGGAGCGGCCAGCCGCATCGTCCAACAGCACCAGTGCTCGCCGAAACTCGCAAAGAAAGGCGGCCCCAGAGGTCTTTGACATACCCGACAATCTGCTGGAGGCGTCACTCGCGCCGTGGAAAGAAAATGAGAAGGCAGAATGGGCGAGCTGGGTTGAGTTGGAATCTGATCCGGTACGCTCGCTGCGTTTCCAGGTTTGTGCTTGACAGACTTTGACCCGCAGACAGGCTTTTTTCACGGCCATTCTTGGCCTCCTCGGCGTCAAAGGAGCCAGAATAGTAGAGCTGCTCTCCGCCGATGAGGACTCTTTGGCCGCTCTTCCGTAGGTTATGCTGTCAGGCGCTTTCCCCTAGTGCTCGAGGGGCCTGTCCGCTGATTTTCCTCCATCGCAGTGCTCCGGTTTACGGCATGATATTTCTGTTTGAGTACGTCGGAGAAAGTATGGATGAGGGAAAGAATAATGAGCCGAGCGAAGATGTGTGGTTCGCGAACCAGGTAAGTCCACCTCGGTTATGGAACGAGTCATGGCCGCTCATAACGGGCCCTAGACCACAAACAACGCATGCGCCACTATTGCACTGCTCAACATTCTCATGAATACCGAAGGGCTGCAGCTCGGTGAGAAGCTCCTCAGGTTCAAGCAAGAATCCAAAGGGTTGTCGGCGCCATTGAGAGGCCATATGATTACAAACAGCACCTGGATACGGACGGCTCACAACGCCTTTTCTCGGTAAGTCAGCATGCCAACGCCGCAAAGCTCTGCCTGGGTTGACGTTGTGCAGCCGGTTGGACCTCTTGAATGCGGTCCTCGCCGTCCAAAACGACGTGGACCAGAAGAAGATCCGAACCAAAGCGAAGCGGAAGAAGGCCAAAGCCAAGGTGTCAGACAATGACACCGCCTACCACTTTATTGCATTCGTCCCCATCGGGCAAAAGGTGTGGCAGCTTGATGGGCTCTCAAATAAGCCCGTTTTCCTTGGTAAGGGTACCTGTCCAACAACCCGTCGGACGACCACTCACTGACAGTGGGCAAACCAGGTGAATATGCGCCAGGTCAGCACTGGACATCGGCGGTAAGCCCCGTCATCCAGCAAAAAATGGCGCATCACGAGATGGAGCTGTCATTCAGCCTCCTCGCTCTCTGTGCCGACAATGCTTCCCAGCTTCGGCAGAAACTTGCCGCCAACGTCCGCCGCTTGGAGAGTCTCGAGACGAGGTTTAAAAGCAACTCCGAATGGAAGCCGAAGGCGAACTCGAGCATTATCCACAGCTCGTCAGACGACCGCCTCCCCCTATACCAACTAGACGCTGAAGACATACGAACCTCAGTCAGTGACGAAAAGACGCCCGAACCGACCAGCGGGACGGTCGAGGCCGGGCTACAGGCCTGGGAGCAGCTCTGCGACGAGCAACAGCGTCTGCGCTCACAGTATGAGGATGAGCTCGGCGGTCTGGAGACAACGGGGGTCCTTGGCCGGACTAAGGATCACACGCCTGCCATCCACGAGTGGGTCAAGCTGCTTGCCGGTCACGGAGTGCTGATGCAGCTGCATGAGGAAGCGAGCCGGCACAACGCCCCTTGGCCGGGAGTAGTCGGCCAACGGCCATCTGGAATGTGATCACCGAGCCGGTTCAAAAAAGATTGGCAGACCGTCATGCAGAGGAGAACTTTGATCAAGTTACCTCCAAGATATTTATCTCTTGCCTCGAACGCAGAGAGCGAGAGAGCCATTGGGTCAGAAATGGCCATCAGTCATCGTTTCTGCCTAGTGTTCCCCTCGCACAGCCTACGGAAACAGGAACAATAAGTCACTCCAAGACCGAATAATCGCAATAGCCGCCGTGGACTGGACAGTGCCTTGCCAAGAACTGACAGATTCACACCTCAGTGCCCTGGCGGGCGGGAGTTGCGGTCACCAGGTGTGGCCTGGCCAGCGCCTCAGCACAGGTTGGACGCCGAGAGCAAGCCAGTAGTTTATGTTTTATCAGCCTGAGAATGAGGCAAGGTTGGAATAGTCCGAATAAGCTTTGGATGAACGAAGTGATAAGCACTGTCTCCTCCGGATCACAACTGCTCTCAATGACGTAATCTGTCATACCTTGGCGGAGCACGGTCTGGACTTGCTGGCCACGAAAGTGACGGCATCGGAGGGACCCTTGTTGTCGCAGAATAGCGGGCACTAACGTTAACCACACGACAGGGTTGTCTCCACCGCCGCAAGCGCTTTTGACGTGCGTCAAAACCATAACCAACCACCGTCGCGAGCCAACAACAAGCAGCCGACATAAATACAGTACAACAACCCCGGATGTCCACCGTCTGCATATCTGATTTAGCGCGCAGTCTTCCCTAGACCAGATCCTCAGGCCGACAAGCAGTTTACTCCGTTTCCGTCTACGACCCCGACGTCCTCTTCAATACCCGGAGAAACCGCAACGACCGACGACATCGTGACTACCAAGGCAAGAGACGCCGCAAGCGGTCAAGGAGCACAGGACATGTCGAAACGAAGCAGCGTTGCCGGGGCTGCCGCGAATGGCGCCGCGTCAAAAGAGGGTAGTCCGGTCAACCCGCCTTGTACGTTCACCCAGTCTGCACCTTCTGGGCGCTAGTCCTGAGGTCCGAAACAGACGGGGAGGAAGAAGGGAAGAGAGGTCCTCGCTAACGCTCCCCCGCAGCAATAGACAAGCAGAAGCTCCTACTCTCCGCCGACTCCGGCCACTTCTCCCTCATCCGCGCGCTGCACCTAGCCGACTTCATTACCGAGCTGAACGGTGAGCGGTCCTTTCCCGGCCTTCTATCTTGCAGTGAAGCCCCGCGGGTTCTGATAACCCTTGCTTAAACGCAACAACTCACCGGGTTACTATTCGAAACAACAGGCCTCTGCGGCATCCTCTCCCTCTTCTCCTCGATGCGCTACTGCCTCGGCGATCCCACACACCACGGCAATCTCTGGGCGGCGCTGGCCTTCCTGCCCTTCGGCCTCTTCTTCGACTTCCTCGACGGCAAAGTCGCGCGGTGGAGGAAGAAGAGCAGCCTGATGGGCCAGGAGCTAGACTCGCTCGCCGATCTGGTGCGCCATCTTTTCCTTTACTGCCCTTTCGCCACGCTGACAGAGGCAAAATAATATAACAGATCTCCTTCGGCGTCTCTCCCGCCGCGGTGGCCTTCGCGATCGGGATCCGCACGCCGGTCGACCACCTGTGCCTGGCCTTCTTCGTGCTGTGCGGCCTGACGCGGCTGGCGCGCTTCAACGTGACGGCGACGTCGATCCCCAAGGACGCCTCCGGCAAGGCGCGCTACTTCGAGGGCACGCCGATCCCGACCACGCTCGCGCTCGACGCCCTCATGGGCTGGTGGGTCGCCCGCGGCTGGATCCACGCCGCCCTGCCCGGCGGCCTGTGGTTCGCCGGCTCTCCGCTCGAGGTGCACCCCGTCGTCGCCCTCTTCCTGCTGCACGGCTGCCTCATGACCAGCAGGACGATTCACATCCCCAAGCTGTAGCCGGCTGTGGCGGAGGAGGAAGGGGGATATCTTCTTTCCTTTTTTTTCTCTGTTCTTGGGGATATATCTCGGGTTCTTCACAGAGAGAGAGAGAGAGAGAGAGAGGACGGGTTCGGGACGGGATTAAAGGCATGCGGCAAATTAAACTCCGGAAATGAAACAAGCGAGCATACTTTGCATTGCATATACTCTTGTATTAGCGGGAATTCACTCCGGTTCAAACGGATGGCTTGTGTGCCCTCCCTTTGCTGTCATGCACGGAGTATAGTTTGGGTACTATTCAGCTTGTCCGTTCAGGGGGATGCCTCATTGCGTTGTCAACAACCGCCTCCGCTTGCAGAAACCATTTCGGGTCTTGAGGCTCAGGCAAGTGACATGTTCTTGATGGGAAGTAAGATGCCGGAAGGAACGAGGGTGACGGCGCACACTGCAGGGTTCTACTTCTATGGAACGGAAGAACCACCGGCAGTTTCGCTGGCAACATCTTCAGCTGGGTTCGTTCACGCTCACGCCTTGCCAAGTCATAGCATAACCAGCTCACAACCCAAAGATCGCCAAAGGATGGCGCCAAAATGCACCAAACAGAATGGATTCTACATCTCTTTTGCGCCGCTCTACGCCCACACTACATCTAAGCTTTATCCGCGCCATCCTCCTTCTTGTGCGGGAAGGGGTTGTACATCCCCCTGTCGGCCTTGAGCTTCCGCAGCTTCTCGACCGCCTCGTCCAGGTCAACGGGCACGTCTCTCGCCTGAGTGGACGTGTCGTCGCGGTAGCGGATGTTGACCTTGCGGCTGCGCATCTCCTCGTCGCCGACCACGAAGCAGAAGTTGTCTACAGCGAGTCAGCGTTGTGCACTCGGCAATGAGGTTTGGGACCGAGCTAGGGAGGACGACTTACATTGAGCCATCTGTCCGTTGCGGATCTTCTTCTGGAGAGTGTTGCCGCTGCTGTCGACGTCTGATGAGAGTGAGTCTACGTTAGCGGAACTCCTGACAGAAAAATTTGGGTACGGGACGGTACGGACCGACATAGATTCGCTCCTTCTTCAGGATGGCGGCCACCTCCTTGGCATAGCCCAAGAAGCCCATGCCGACAGGAATGACAATAACTTGGCGGGGCGAGAGCCAGAAAGGCCACTTCCCGGCGAAATGCTCGGTGAGAATGGCGGTGAAGCGCTCAATGCTGCCAGCCATGGCGCGATGTATCATTACCGGCCGAGCGCAGCCTGGCGACAACGGCTTCTTGATCACGAGCGGCTTTTTCTTCTCCTTGCCATCCTTCTTATCGGCTGCGGCGGGTTCTGGCTCCGGGGCCGGCTCTGGGGCCGCGGCGTGGGCCGGGCCATCTGCCTTGTCCTTCTGCACACCCTCGGCAGTCTGGTACTCGAGAGAGAAGTTGATGGGCTGTTGGAAGTCGAGCTGGATGGTAGCGCATTGCCAGTGCCGCTGTCCATGGCGTGTTAGTTACGGAGCAACAACGAACAAAGAGAATCACCGTACATTTAGGCAGTCCTATCAGCGTCTGCAGTTAGCATTGTCACAGCGAAAGCGTGGCGTTTACGGTGGACATACCAGAACAGCGATATCAACCTTCGGACCGTAGAAGGCACCGTCACCGGGGTTGAGCTCCCAGCTGACACCATCATTGGACGCGGCGAAATCGTCGAGGGCCTCTTTCAGACGAGCCTCGGCACGGTCCCATGTCTCGATCTCACCCATGAACTTGTCCGGGCGAGTGGACAGCTTCAGCTTGAAGCTGAGACCTAGCATGCCGTAGAAGGATTTCATGAAGTCGAAGAGATCCGCAACTTCCTCCTTGATCTGGTCCTCCCGGCAGACTGAAAGAAGTTAGCAAGCAACACGGTGGAGGATAGATGCAGATACAAGCGACTCACAGATATGGGCATCGTCTTGCTGGAACCTTCGCACTCTCGTCAGGCCGCTCAGAGCGCCACTGGCCTCGTTCCGGTGGAGAACGCCAAAGTCTGCAAGACGCAGGGGCAGCTCCTTGTGACTCCGTTCCTGTAGCATGCGGTTCAGCAAACCTCACTCAGCGGACAGGGAGGCCGGAACCCAGCTTACCCTGTGGCGGAACATCATCGCGTGGGCTAGAGCTACGTCAACAGATGTTGCACCAACGGCTATGAACGTACACATACCTGGGCAGTTCATGGGCTTGAGGCCGAATTCTTCCTTGTCCACGTTCAAGATGAACATGTCCTCCTTGTAGTGGGCCAGATGGCCAGACTGCTCCCAGAGCGAGACATTGAACATGTTGGGGGTCATGACCTCGTCATATCCGCGCTTCCAGTACTCTTCACGGATGTACTCCATAATGGCGTTGTTGATGCGCATGCCGTGCGGCAGCCACATGGCGGAGCCGGGCGAACATTCCTCAAAGTAGAAGAGCTCCTGTTGTCGCCCAATCACCCGGTGATCGCGCTTGGCGGCCTCTTCCAGGAACTTTTTGTGGGCGGCCATCTGCTTCTTGTCCGGGAATGACACGCCGTAGATCCGCTGAAGAGAGTCGTTGTTGGGATCCCCGAGGAAGCTAGGGCCTGTTAGCCTCCAGAACCAAGAACATAACGAGGGAGACCCGATGCTCCTCGATCGGAGCTGAAAAGGTCTGCATACTATGAAGAGGAGTTCTTCATGATGGCGAAAGCCTCGACTCTGCCGGTATCCGGCACGTCTTCCCAGCGTTAGCTTGACCCGTATGCGCGATCCCAAAGTGGAGCGAAACGGATTCACAGCGCAGGTTCGCCATGACCGAGGAAACTTACGAGGTCCGCGGCACAAATCGCTGTTGGAAGCAGCGTCAGTAGTTGGTTGACTTACAATGGGTCTCAAGGGGTCTCGACTTACATCAAGGGTCCGTTCCGGTAAACAGTGGTTTTTGTGCCGTCGGGAATCTTGTCCTTGATGATATGCACCTTGTAGGGGTTGTAGGCGAACATCTTGAGAAGGTCCTCTTTGGTCATTTCCTGCTTCGTGTGAGCCCCTCAAGAATCGTTCTCAGACACACCGCCCAGTCAGGGATATCCTGCCGTTCGAGCATACCAGTCTCTGGAAGGGCTGCTTCTCCTTCACGATTTTGGACACGATGTTCTCGAGCGGCGCCCAGTCGGTGGACTGCACGGCGGCGCCGCCAGGCAGAGCCATCTCGTAGTAGAAACCGTTGTCGACGGCTGCAACGTGAGGCGATCAGCAGGGTGTCGCGCACGTCCGGGAGAGAGGGGAGGAAGCATACGCGGACCAATGCACAGGGAACAGCCGAATCTCCGCTCGCAAGCCTCGCCGAGGATATGGGCGCTAGAGTGCCCTGCAGGAAACGAGTGTCAGCCGCGAGCAAGGCAATGTGAAGGTGACTAGCCTCAGGGATGCGTTACAGAAGACGAATTTGCCCTGTTCGTCGTTGAAGTCCAGGAGCTCCAGCTTGCAGCTCTTCTCGAGTGGCCGTTCGAGATCCCACAGGTGCTCGCCATCAATCCTCGCGACCACGGTGCGCTTGTAGAGGCTGTTGGAGATACCCTTCGCAATCTCGGCGGGAGTGGTCTCGTAGGCTTTGCCGGGCTTCACGGTGCCGTCGGGCATGGTAATGAGAATGTCATCGTGCGGCTTCCTGGCGAGTTCCTCCTGCTGCTCCTTATATAAGCGGTCGAACAGGTCGATGCGCTCCTGGATGAAGGCCGGAGGCGGCTGCAGCTCGAGCGGACCCGCGCTGGCGTCGGCTTCGGCAGGCGCCTTCTTCTCCTTCTTCGGCTTCTTGTCGCCGCCGCCAATGGCGGTTTTCTGCAGGGCTTCAGTGACTTTCTCCATGGCGGCTTTTTGTGTGGCGCGCGACTCGGAATTTGGTGTTGAAACAGTTGAAAATGCAGACATCTGCTGCCCCTGAAACCCGTCCGTGAGTCACTTCAGACGGGAGGGCAATGGAGGGGTTTCTCAGCCCGTAAATTTCCCACCGGTGGGCCGCCACGCCGCGTTACCCCGCGATCGATAAGGAACCCGGCCCGGGACCGTTGCAGAGATCGTTTGTCAAACCCAAATTGGGTCAGGAGCTCGGGCCATGCCGCAAGTTAACCATCACGCCGATAACCCAATCCCTCGTGCCCAGCCATCGAGTGCAGTACTACTGTAGGTAGTGTAGCAAGGAACAACGCCGGCAGAGTACCTGGTAGTTCACTCTGTACCACAATTCTCGACCGTTAATCTAAACTCCTTCCCGTCCCTGCTTCCCCTCCTCAACCGCGGCGCGACGCGAGTCCCCTTTTGTTTAGTTAATAGTTTACGAGTTAACGCAATCTCCGGATCTCCCAATTCCTCAATCGCCAGCTGCTCCTCTCGAAGAAGCCATAGCGTCGCGAGTGACCGCATCTCATCTCAACGGCAACACTATCACAGACACATTTTGGGGGCTGCGACGCGGCGCAGGAACGCCGTGGAGGAACGCGATGCCTTCGTCTCTCGAAGACGTCCCCGACGAGATTATCCGCCATATTCTGCTCTACCTCTCGCCAGAAGACACTCTCCTGAGCTTCCAACGACTATCACGCCGATTTCACCACCTCGCAAACGAACCCCTGCTGTGGAAACAGCACTGCCAGCTCTCGTTCAGCCACTGGGGTCCGGAACACAACTTGCAGGAGAAGCTCAAGGCGCGCGCGTCTTCAGTCGACTGGAGGAACTTGTGGGCCACAAGGAAGAAAAAGAATAAGAGGATTGCGCAGCTCTTGGACGGTGTGATCTCGACCAAGGTCGGCCAGCTGAAAAGGCTACAGGAGATCTGCACTCTGGGAATTGATGCAAAGGACTACCTGCTGGAGCAATGCCATGTCGACGATTCCGCAGAGGATTTCCTAGCCAGAAGGTAGGAGAAAACAGCATCTTCTTTGCTAACGTGTCTTTCCCTTTCGACAACCTGGCTTCGCCCGTGGAGCATATTCCTGAGTGCTCGTCAATCCCTCGTTGTTCCATGCTCGATGGCCCGCCCTGACGTACTAAATGTTGCTCCCAGGTATTATGCAAGCGCGCTGCTAGATAGCATACATAAGGGCTTAGCAGTGGATATGTGGTGTCGGTATCAGGGGCAGGCGTTGAGCTCGCAGCACCTCGACATGGCGCTCGCCGGTTTCGATATGTTTGTGCTCCACGACCGGGAGCAAGATATCGACTATGTACGTTTGGAATCCATGTGTTCCCGATCCATGGCTAACAGTGCCCACCAGGTTGTTCGGACTCTTGATTCCCTCGCCGAGGAGTTCAGGGCTGAGCACCCGGCGTTTGAGGACCTATCCACCAGAGCGAAAGCTCTGACTCTGCTCCGCTGGCTGAGAGCTAAGAATCTGACCGGCATGGACCGCCCTGAAATCAACTACCGTAATTTGAGAAACTGCTTCCTCGGCCATGCACTCTCCGAGGAGGACCATCCTTCCCTCCCTCTCATTTCGAGCGCCATCTTCACCTGCATCGCTGAGCGTTTGGGCATGACCGCCTTTTGTCTCGCTTTTCCGAGCCACGTTCACGCAGCGGTCTATGCTCCGCCCGGAAAGGACCTCGATGGGAATGACACGGAGGATGAGGATGGCGAGAGGAAGAGGATGTGCCTCGACCCGTACGGGTCCGATCATGAGGTGACCCTCAGCGACCTGCGCCTTAAGCTGGTCGACTTCGGGTGGACGCAGGGAATCGAAGACTTCCTCAGGCCCACCCCTGTGCCGATCATTATCCAGAGGATGGCTCAGAATATCAAGGCAACGCACGACACGATCCTCAACCTGGCAGACAACCCGATACGGGCCGCTGAAATGAAGCGGCTTCGCAGCGGATATCCGGGCCTGAACTTGGACGCCGCCGTGTACGCCTCCATGTGGGCTGAGCTCGTCATGAAGCAGACGTCCAGCCGCCACTGGGACTCAAACCTTGTCCCCTTCCTCCAAAAATTTGCGCTCTCTTGGAGCGAGGACGTCTGGATCGTCAAAAAGTACCTCGCACCGCTCTACAACAAGTTCGTGGCTTCCCAAAATTTGCCTAGGCAGCGGACTGGTTGGCATAACGTGAACGATATCATCCGGATGCTTGAGAACATCGACAACCGATTGCCCGAGGTCAACCGACGGTATACCGAAGAAATCACGGCGCGCGTGCACTATAAGATCGGCCAGGTCTTCCGCCACCGGCGCTACGGGTACATTGGCATCATCAACGGCTGGGCGGCGATGGGCTGCACTACATTGCCAATGCCGCATTATCTGGATGCCGCCGAGGCAGAGGAGGAGGGCGACGTGATCGACCCAACCCTGTCGGTGCGCGAGACGAACATGGGTCCGCTGAGGACTTACTATACCGGCCTGTAAGTTGCCTCCTTGATATTCATTGCCCCCAATACGCGAATCATATGCTGACTAAGTTACAGCACTTCTAGGAGGTCAACCGTTGACCGTCTGCGGGTGGCCCAGGAGAATGTGGTCATCGTCACCGACCCTAGCCTAATCCCCGATGAGCTGTTCTTCGTGGCCGGCAAGTTTTTCAGGCGCTTTGACCGGGAGACTTGCACCTTCGTCTCGAATATCAGAGAGTCCTATCCTGACGACTAATGGGCTGGACTGGGGTATTAGAGGGAGAGGAATGAATGAATGAATGCCTTGATGAGCACGCAATGAGGACAGGGAAGTGCTGGCATTTGTGGTTGACTGAACCCATGACCGCGGGGCGGAAGTTGATAATTGTCTACTAATGTAATCAATGAACGAACATATCTCTTTCAAGCCGGACAGGCTTTTCATGAAGCTCCAACTTCGTCAAAAGCCTCAAGTTGAAACTAGGATGACCACATTATTGTAAGGAGTGAAAAGGGTATATTTTTTTTAGCATTACCATTGCTCATGCACATGAGCCTTTTGCTTGACCTTGGTAAGCAAGCAAGCCTCGCATCATCGCCATCCCTGAACCACCTTTCCCTCCCACCTCCGTTTGGGACTCATCCCAATATCCACCGTTTCCGTCGTCCCAACATCATCTCATCAGCATCATCCAACTAGATAGAAAAAAATGGGGTATCTCAGCAAGACAAGAATCGAAAACCCTCCACGCCATCCATGCGACTCCATCCGTGCGACTCCTCCATCATCAACTCCTCCATCATCACATTATCCGCCTAAGACCAGCCAACTCCAGAACAATGCCGGTCTGAAAGCACTTGCCCTTCTCGGCAAGCCGCTTCCCGCCAGGAACAGCGTCAAAGCAGGTAGGGTCTTTAGTTCAAGCCCGACCCGCCTCGCGGCGCGCGGCCCAGCCCTTGAGGGCAATCATCAAGATGACCCAGGCCATCAGCAGGCCGACCAGGCCCATGGTGACGGTGTACATGAACATGGCGTCGAGCTGGTAGTGGATCATGCCGCTGACCGTATCACTCGCCTGAATTCCAATGTTAGCCAACCAATCTGCCTATCTTGACCTTTCCATTGTGGGGGACAAGTTCCAATCCAACAGTTGCAAACAGGGAAGAGAAAAAGAACTTACGCTGGCCATGAAGATGATGCCGCCCGCGATGAGGCCGAACGCGGTCAGCAGCTCGGTGGGCGGGCGCGACGGGTAGACGGACCGCGGCGGGCGCAGCCAGGCCAGCAGGTAGGTCAGGCCGCGGGCGAAGGAGGCGCCGGCCAGCAGGTCGCCCCACTGCTTGTGCACCATGCTCGAGATCATGCTCTCCTGCGTGTGCGAGCTCATCATGATGCCCGTCAGGAGGATGACGAGGGCGGGGATGGGGTTCATGGAGAAGCGGTAGCTCTCGGGCTCGCGGAGGGCGTCGTGCAGATCGCGCTCGGCGTCGCGGTCTAGGATGTGTTGTTGCGCGGCGTCGGTCACGGTGTAGTTGAGCAGGTTGCGGATGCGGGTTGATTCGATGAGCATACCGCACTTCGGAAGCGTTAGTTTTTGTGAACCATGACCAGCCGGGCATGGGAGCAGCGACTTACCAGACCGCCGCCAAGGAAAAGCACCGTGATGGAAATGTGCTCCAAATCCTGGGAGCTCCACTCACCACCCCAGTTGCCGAGATGTTCGAGGAAGATGTTGGTAGCGCCGTAGAAGAAGATGGCGAAGCTCTCGACGAACTCCGCAGATGGGCGCCACTTCTGGCCGGCCCTTCTAGGACGCACATTCCAGGCCTGCGGAAGTCAGTTTCTCCTCTTTCAGTTCTCGAGACAGAGGCAAACGAACCCATCCAAGCTCGCCGAAGCAGCCTGCCCAGCGGCCGAGAGTGAAGATGCCCAGCCAGAAGAAGACACCGCCCTTAATCCAATGCGCCAAGCCGCTGAAGATGCCAGCGCCTTCCTAGAGATTGCATTAGCCTCGACTTCAGATTGCCCTCTGCGATGAATGAAATGGCGGGATAACTCACAAAGAAGCGCCCGAAGGTGATGATGCCCGTGCACAGGGCAATGAACCCCAGGATCAGAATCGTCCGGTCGACAAAGTTGTAAGCAAAGATGAGGACCTTCCAAAACCGGTCCGAGATCCTGCCAGCGACCTTCGCAACCACCGAGTGCGCCTTGGTGGACTTGGAAAACAAGGGCAGATGCGCCTCGAGGTCCTCGTCGGGGTCGGCGTCGTCATCGCTGTGGTGGTACTCCTTGTGCGCATCGTGAACCGGGGACGTCGGAGACGCCGGGCAATCGGGGCCCGAGAGCGAGTGGCTCCGCAGCGACTCGGTCCTCGGCTCGGTGCCCTGGCCGCTGTCGTGGGAATAGCGGCGGTACGGCGCCCCCGGAAAGCGGGATTCGTGCTCGGCCATGGCCTCGGTGGACACCGGGATGAAGCCTTGGCGCTCCGCGGCATGGCTCCCGGCGGCCAACTTCTCTCGCTTAAACACGCCCGCGACCCGAGCCAACAGGCCCACCACCACCTGCGCGCTTACAACGAACGTCACAATCCAGCCGAGCTTGTAGTGCGCATTGTTCGGGTACAAATCAGGCGTGCTCGTGTTGTAAATGACGCCCAGCAGCACGCCGCCGGCGTTGATGGCCAGGAAGCCGAACTGCACCAGAAGCGTGTAGCGCGAGCGCGCGAGAGACAGCATGACGGCTAGACAGCTTCCGTTTCAGCGCACCGTTCAAGATTCACCACCCACAGTATTTTCCATGTCAGCAAATCTCACCTGCAGGCAGCGCAAACACCCAGGCGAGCACCATCAGGGCAATATGCCCGTAGATGGCGACCCTGTGTTCTGGATGCGCAAAGTACGTGGGGGGATACTGGTCTTCGGGCAGCGGCTTGTCGGCGTCGGTCATTTGCATGCCGCCCATGCCGCCGTCCTCGTGGCCGTGGCCGTGCTCATCCTCGCCATGTGCAAGCGCGGCCGGGACGAGACCCAGCACCGCAACGCCGGCAATGACCGGCAGAACCGAGCCGGCTAGCGCCTTCATCGGGGACAACTCTCAAACCAACCACCGTGCTCGGTGGGCCAGGCGACTCCCTCGCCTTCGTCTAAGCTCGCAAGCCTAAATTGGGCACTGGCGGTGCCGTCCGAAACCAGCGCGGGGTTCGTGATTTGCGCTCAAGTTTTTGTCGTTTGAATCCCGGCGCGACGGGGAGGACCCGCCGTCTAATAACGGTTCGGTAGTGTGCGTTGTCAAAGTCAAATCCGGAGTCGGCAGGTGTTAGTGACTGCCGAGCATCGGAAACGCGCGCTTGCCGGGCCTTGTGTGTGTAGGATGTCGTCCGAGGCCTGAGGGTTGAGATGGATCTGGCGCGGTTCGGACGAAGGAGAGTTTTGTGCAGGCCGCTCGGCGGGGACAAGGGCAAGCAAGCATTCACGTTCAGGTGTTCTGTATCAAGGGCTTCTTTCCTTTCCGGAAGGGCGCAGCGACGGACCAAGAGCCGGGCGCGCAAAGCTTTAAACTCGGCCATGGTCAACGCCGAGCACCTCGCTTTCCTGTTGCGTACAGTGATTGGTAATTTCGGGCAAGGAGTCATACCACCCGCAGGCCCTGTTCCAGTGCGGAATACCCTTCCGGCGATGGCCTCACTGTCTGCAACGATGTGCTCCCGGCGCATCCGAAGCTTTTCGACGGCGGTCGAAGGCGTCAGGTGGGAAACGGAGTTTACAGTGTGTCGCGAACTGTGTGGGGCGCGGGAAAGCTCTGATGCGCGCGACCCATTCCGTCATTCCTCCCATCAGCTGCCATCTGGCGTCCCTTTTGCTGCCTGTGAAGCAGCTTTCCCACTTCGGCACCGCACATCCACATGCTCCGACAGCTTGGCCCAGGACCAATGAGAAGCGCATGGGATCGCACGAGCTGAGTCAGCCTCGAACGACACCGGCCATCCAAGTACGGACCGTACACGCATGTGCACCTTAGGCACCTAGGTATCCCCCGGCGGTGTGCGAGAGACGGATTAACCTACTACGAAGTACGATGTGAGGATCTCTCCCAACCTTCCGAACTCCTCCAACTGCGCAGTTGATTGATGGCGGACACAGCTTTACCAAACGTGTCGTGAACACTTGTGTAATTCGGACAGTATACAAAGAGCAACTGCACCTCTCCAGGTCAATCCTGTAAGCTCGGATCGAAATGCCATTCGCCGATATGGGTGGCTGGATCTGCCGCGCCGCCGGCGTTTGGCTTTTAGTCACCAAGTGGGGCCGGAGTTAACGGCGCCAGTGGAGCGCTACGGTGTCGAACCGGAAACATATCGTGAATTTCTCATCCACATTGCCTGATCAGATTTTTCCTACTTCAACGGATAAAATACTGCTGGATGAGGGGATATTTCCAGGTTGCCAGGAGGGTGGAAACACGGAGAAGTTCCTTGAATCCCTCCCGTCTTTCAAACTGACCACCGACAATGCAAAGCTTAGGCCTGCCCTGAGACCCGATGCTACCCTACTGCGCAGTACCGAGTCTCGGCACACGATTCCTGCAGCAGCCGTTTCCGCTAGCCTCTCTTTGGGTCAAGACGGATGTGCACGGTTCGATGTCTCGTCAATCTTGGCGGCGGTCAACGGACTCGGAGTTGCGATTGAGCGCGAGGCACTTGCCCGAACTCTTGGTACTACGCTACCGAGTGTGCCTGCGAACAATGCATGCACAAACATACTGGGGTAGAGTATGCACACTACCTTCATACACCAGCGGACTGGGGATCGAAATCTATCCGTAGTGTACTGTGGTACCCGACAGTACAGTAGTGTAGTGCAGTTACCTGGGCCTGCCCAACCGACGCGACCCAAGGCTCCCTGGGCACGCTGAACGGCGACTCAGTTTGTGTACCTGGGTTATGCAGGGCACCCACGTGTAACCCGACGACACAACCGGGCCGCGAACGCTCATGACAGCAGCTCGTCAGATTATGGCACTTACATGACACAACTGCGTAAACGCCCGGAGCCTTGCGCGCTCCCGACCCCCGCCTCAAACGGACGAGATTTCACATTCACAGGGTGGGAGGCCCGTGCCACCCCCCACCGGGCGCGTCCGACGATCAATCAAACACACAACCCCACTCTGACGATGTTTCCCACCTGAGCCCTGCCGATCCATGTGGTCTCTTCCCGCCTTCACAGGTGGCCTCGGCAACTTGTGGTGCCGCAATCATGTACCACAGTAGTGTACGCACACTAGTGTATAGTGTACACGACTCCGTACAGGTTCGGGTCGATCCCACGGGAATTAGTGTACTAATATGCCAGCTCTGATGCACACAGTTATGCTGCCTAGCACCCGAGGCGCTTGAGCAGGCCACCTTCGCCCGCCTTGCCAGTGCTTCGAATCCTCTTCCAAGGAGATATTCCACAGTAGGGTAAGCGGGTTCCTTCAAGCAAGCCCATCTTGCGCTTCGCGACCCCGGGCAACAAGAAGAAAAGGATTTGTAAAAGAAGGCAGGGGAAAAGAATCATCTGCGATGGGGTGGGGGTGGGCCCGATATTCCCGACAACCACTTACACGGGCCCACACATTCCCATACTGTGCTTCCGAAGGTTCCGATCAACACAAGCCGCGAGGCGGAGAGGCTCGTCGGCGTGGGCTTGCCCAACCAGACTCTGCCATGACGATGTGGCACACCCTCCCGCTGGTTCACAACGCAGCGGGTAGCCAAACACGACACCAGAAGCTTGGATATCTCTGGTCTATCTCGCCGCAAGCTGGTTGCTGCGAGATGCAAATCGAGATCCGCCTCTCGGATCTGACGTCACGGCACCGCTTGCGTCCGAGGCTGATTGCCGTAGGGCTGAACGGCGGCACCAAGCCACTGCCGTCGACATTCCAAAATGCCGGAACAGCCGCCCCGACCATTTCTGCGCAGAATAAGTGTAAAACTGCAAGGTACAGCCGCACTTTTCGAAAGGTAGGGAACAGCCCTGGCCGCGGGCCTAGATTTTCACAGAGCAGGTCGGCCCAAGCCGGAGCCCGAACCTGCAAGTCTCCATCTCTCGCCATCACCATCGGCCACGGCCAATACCTTCCCTTCCTTCCGTAGCTTCTGCAAAATCTGCACAACCCCACCCGCAGCCGCGGGATGCAAACTCTCCGGCACATCCCGGTAGATGGACCTGACGAGCTCCATCACGGTCCAGGCCCCATTCGCATTCCCGCTACCGTCCTTCACAGCCCCACCAGGACCTCCATTTTCTGCCTCGCTCTCGCCAGGCCTCGCCCCGCGGAGCGTCTGCAGGACCTGCTCCTCGCGCTGCGCGCGGTGCTGGATATACTCGGCGATCTTGCCCGGCCCGTCCGCGACAACGGCCCCGTGGCCGGGGAACGCCCGGCCCCCGCCGCGGCGGAACAGCCGGCGCATCCTCTCCAGGCTGGCCAGGTACTCGGCGAGGTCCTCGAACACGGCCGTGCCGTGGCCCAGCACGCTGTCGCCCGTGAACAGGACGTCGGACTCTGCCCCGTCCGGACCATCATCGCCATCATCCGCCTGCCGCTCCCACAGCAGGACCACGTGGTCGGCCGTGTGGCCCGGCGTGTGCACCGCGCGCACGCACGCGCCCTCCACGGCGAAGGTCTGCCCGTCGGCGATGTCGCGCTGGCCGGGCTCCGGGTGGCGCTTGAAGACCGGGACGCCCGGCCACGCCTGCAGGAGGTCCGGCACGCCGCCGGTGTGGTCGCGGTGCCAGTGCGTGAGGATGGCGCTGTCGATCGAGGCGCGCTCCTCCGCCAGCACGCGCTTGAGCGCGGCGATCCAGGACGGCTTGCCCTCGCCCGTGTCGATCAGCAGGCGGCGCGGCCCCGTGCCGAGCAGGTAGGTGTTGGTGCCCTGCAGCGTGAATTTGCCGGGGTTGCCGCCCAGGATGCGGATGCACCCGACGGCGAGGCGCTCGACTTCCGGGAGCGGGGGAAGTTGGGTGGCCATATTGAGTCCGGATGTGGTTGGTCTGAGAAGAGGCTGCGGCAGCAAGCCAGCCGCGAGGCGCATCGGCGAGTACGGCGCTGTGCTTTTGATACGCGTCCCCCACCCCGCCCACTGGTGGATGGCGGGACCTGTGTCCGGACCGCTGCGGGGTAGGTTCGGTCCGGCAGTGGTGGGTTGCCGAGCTGAGCTTTCGGCAGGCAGCCGGGCGGCGTGTGTCGGATGCGCAGGCAATGAATAAGGCACCGCAGGACGGCAGGTTTAATAGATCATTCAAAGCTTCCGATTGAGGCTTGAACACAGCAATGAACTCGAGTCAGCTGTACTTGACAGCCTCCTCCGATCGGAACTGTGGTCGTTGTAGGTCATTACCTAGCTACCTAGGTAATTCTGTGCTCTGTGAGAGATCCATGTGAAATGCGAATTGGCGAAACCATCGCACAGATAAGCGGCACCAAAACTGCAGGTGCCATGGTGGGACAGGACAGACGGCAGGCTAGCTGCTTGGTTCGTTCGCTCAGCTAGCTTCACGTAATGCCGAGGCTGATGCCGAGGCTGATGTCGATGCGGTGGGCAGTCAGCGGACGCGAGTTCCCTTGTCCCGTGCCACGCTACCCTTTTGGCGCCTGGAGCTGAGCGCTCCACCACTATCGATAAGCCTTGCAGGAACGACCCGATAAGCAATTTCCAGCCGTAGCCGTAGTGAACGGGTCTCGCTTCAGGGCCGGCGCTGCTGGACACCGCTCGGCCGATGCGAGAAGGCATGATTGCGCGCAACAATAGCTTCCGACTTGCTTGCCAAACCGATTGAATAAGTATTGTGCCATATGCCCCAATGAATGCATTGTTCTATTCTGACCACGTGAAGAAAGCCGCAAACTGTTTGCTGCCACGATCAAACAATTGGGCGTGCCTTGCCTTCGTCCCTGTCCCTTAACTTGGCGCATCCCCAGAATCATCCGACACGTTTAAGAGCGCCCTTCGAGCGAACCGACTGTCCCATCACCGACCCGCTTAGGGCAGACAACGACTGTCTTTTTGCGTGCTATACCATTATTCACGAGAGAACGGCACCGTTGTGTGATTTCCCGAGCTTCGACCGTTGGGCGCAGGTGCGGGAACCCGGAACGCTGGCAGTCCCGGCAAGACCTCCAGAACCGCGGCACAGCTCGCCGTCAATTACTCCTTGATACCCCTACTCCTTGATACCCCGTTGACCTGGCACGAGGGTCTCCACGATGTCTGCGCGGCCTGCCACTCCGGCGTCGCCGAAGAACTACAAAGTCAAGTCGCCCCAGCCAGGCCAGCCTATGTACGGCTGTGGTAAGTTAGACCGGTGTCCGTCCCGGAATCTTGTCGCGCCTTGTCGCTGACAACCACAGAACACCTGCAGAGGCTCTTCAACCAAGACCAAGCGACCACGAACACCTCGATCCAACACTACAAAACAATACTCCGTACCATCTTCGACACAACGCCGCTCATCTCCCAGACGGCCAAGGCGACCGATGGCCAGATTGTCACCTCGCTCACCCCTACATACCTCTGCCTGCAATGTCCCTCGACATTGACCGAAGACGATCGCATAAAGCATGGCAATAAAAAGTCGCACAGATTTTGTATGTACACGTCCCCGGCGCTTGGTGGGCTGGTCCTGGGTGGCCGGGTATCAACGGCTTACTGACCTGGGCATAGACGTCGAGTCGAGGAGCGGTGCTCTTTACTGCCAGATGTGCGATGATATCGTCTGGGACCCTACCTTTGAGGACCTCAGGATAAGGAAGATGGGAACGGGCACATTCTCCACGAGTATGTTCCTTCTTAGGTCCTTGTTCGCGGCGTCATGCACACGCGTTAACCCCTATCCTCGTCCTCCTTAGCCCGGAAGCGAAAACACGAAGAACTCTTCGAGGCAGCCGATCCCGTCAGGGACAATCCGACTTACATCTCGGCGAACACAACAGCAGCATCCTGCAAGGCCAACGGCCTGCGGGGCATCTACAATGCTGGGGCCACCTGCTACCAGAACGTCGTCCTCCAGAGCTTCATCCACAACCCGATCCTACGAAACTTTTACCTGAGTGACGGCCACCAGAGCAGCAACTGCGACACGCCGCATTGCCTGAGCTGCGCCATGGACGACATGTTCCAAGACTTCTACGCGTTGGAGAACACCAACGGGTATACGGCCGCCAACATTCTCTCCGGGTTTTGGATCAGCGAGAAGAAGGCGTTCGAGAACCTGGTCACAACCAAGGAGCAGGATGCACACGAGTTCTTCCAGTTCCTGGCCGAGGAGCTGCACGAGCGCAACGGCGACGGCAAGAAGCCCGAGACCGGCAGCGAGCACAGCTGCAACTGCATCATCCACCAGACGTACTACGGCAAGCTCCAGAGCACCACCACGTGTCAGAACTGCGGCGGCGTGACGAATCAGGTGCAGAGCTTCTTGGACCTCAGCCTGCCGCTGGAGAACCTCTCGCAGAAGAAGAGCAAAAAGGCCCCGTCAAGACCAAACGGCGGCGTGTTGACGTTGCAGGAGTGTCTCGACGAGGAGTACGTCAAGTCGGACAAGTGCGAGTACCGCTGCAACAACTGCAACTCGATGCAGCAGGCGCGGCGGCAGACGTCCATCAAGCGGTTGCCGAACGTGCTCGCCATCCAGCTCAAGGTAGGGCTCATCCCTCGTCCCCTACCCACCGCAAACGTGAAATACCGTGCTAACCGGGCCGCCGCAGAGGTTCGAGTTCAAGCAAGGCCGCAACGAGCGTGCCGCAAAGATCGACACGCCGGTGCAGTTCCCGCTTCAGCTCAACATGCTCCCGTACACGAACCGGGCTCGCAGCGCGCCCGAGTCCAAGGAGAACTACGAGCTGGCGCGCTCGTGCACGTACGACCTCCTCAGCGTGGTCGTGCATGTAGGGGAAATCGACACCGGCCATTACCTGTCGTATTGCCGAGTCGGCGATCAGGTCAGTCTTTTTTCTTTCTCTTCCAGCAATTTTTGTTTCTTGCTGCTGAGAGCCAGAGACACACGTACTGACGAGAAGGGGGGAGCCGTTAGTGGTTTGCGTTCAACGACCACAAGGTGGAGTTGGCGCAGAAGTCGGACGTGCTCAACTCGCAGGCATATCTTCTGTTCTACATTGTTCGATCGTTGTCGTAAGCGGGCGGGTTTATTGCGGAAGGGTAAGAGAGAGGTTGAATAGTTTCGTTTTGCAAGGGAGTCTGGGGGGTTCTTCGTTAATATGTTTACATAGACCGGGCCGGTCTGGATGGGGATTGGGGGAAATGCCATTCTCAAGGGAAACGGAATCATGCATGCGTTGTGTCGTTTCGCTGTTCTCCTTTCGAGCGCGGAGAGTGGTGTCAGTCTGCGGGCGTCTCGCACAGGCATCAGCAGACAGACATCTCTGCTTGTTTCGCGTCTACCACCCCACCCACCCCATGCGATGCTCCGTTGCGCATCCTTTCCATCCCCAAAACATGTATTTACATCGCCTTTTTCCCCGGGACCCTCGTTTGTTCTAACTACCCACCTACCTAGGTACCTACCAAAACAGCTTACCCCCTTCCACCACCTCCCCTTTCTCCGTCGGGGTTAAATTTAATACATCCCCCCCCCTTGAGATTCCTCTACCTCACCGCACCCGCCACCCCCAACAGCCGTCCGCCGCCGCGAAGTTGGCGTAGCAGTAGAACTCGTTGCTCAGCCCGCCCGCGTGCCGCGGCTCGTAGTCGGTCGTGCGCAGGCCCAGCGCGCGGTACAGCCGCGTCACGAGGGGCTCCATCCGCTCGCCCGTGCAGACGATCAGTTTTGTCGTTGGTTGGGGCTGCTGCTGCTGCTGGTGTTGCTGCTGGTGGGGGGCGGCATCGTCGCTGGAGGAGGAGTGGGAGGAGGAGGAGCTGGATGGTGCGGGTTGTGGTTGTGGCTGTGGTTGTGGTTGTAGTTGCGAGGGGGATGGTGGTGACGGCTTGGCGAGCCAGCGGACTGTGAGGGCCGCTGATAGGGGAAAGGGGGAGGCGGGGTTGGGTTGTTAGTTGTGTTTTCTCCGTTGTGTAAGGAGTACAAGGGGGGAAGTTGGGCTGGTGCAGCATACCTTTAGTCTGGCAGTCTTCGTTGAGGAACGGCGGATCACAGATAATGCGGTCGCAGGTGCCTTTCAGGTGGCCTTCATTAGGCGGTGTCAATTAGCTTGTCCATATTAAAGAAGATGAGAGCAATTAGGGAAATGACGGACTGGGCAGTTTCAGCGGCTGGGCGTAGTCGTAGAAGACAAACTCGGAGAAGATGGCGAAGCGGTTGTCGTGCTCGAGCAGCACGAGTTTTGGTTTAGGCTCATCTGAAGGCGCGGCGTTCTGCATGGTAGCATCTCGTCAGTGACCTGCCACTTCTACCACCTGCTTCCCCAAGCTGGGAGAATGTCTCGACGACTTGGGGAGAATAGGGGTCAGTCAACTCACCAAGATGTTCTTCATCGCCACAAACACACTGGGCGCCGAGACAGCGGCGATCGTCGTCTCTGCCGTAGCCCCATCAAGCAGCTGCCGTGCCAGCAGCGAGGCCGTCTCTTCCGCATACTACACAGGTGGTAGCCCACAACCACAGCAGTCCAGTCAGCGTCCACTGCAGAACACGAACGGCTCTCTCGCTCCAACGTTCCAAGGTTCTTGTCCCGAACCGTGAGACGCACCCAAAACTGACTCTTGTTCCAGTCTTCGGTAAACACGTCCATGGACAGCGGCTTCGTCTGACCGGCCGCATGCCGCTCCTCGGCTTCGGCCTGGAGCTTGGCGAACTGCTCGGCGCGGGCGTCGCGCTCGGCGTAGAACGCTTTCAGGGCGTCGAGGGTTGACGCCGAGAGCGTCCTATGGACATACATGACAAGGCCGGTCAGTATCATGATTTCGAGGAAGTGAGAAGAGCAGAGGCTGAGACGAACAGCTCTTCATCGTCACTCTCATGGTTGGTCATTTTGAATAGAGATTTGAGATTGATGGACGGGAATGGTTTGATGTGATCTGATGAATGAGGTCGCTGCTTGTGTGAGTGAGGGGCCAAAATTTTGGAGTGGATTATGGGGCTGTGAGACGGGCTGGATTGCAGCAAAATGGCTGCAAAACATCAGAGCTCAGCATCGAGAGCCGTCCACACAGTACACAGTGGTTTACTGCCCCGCAAGACCCCTAAGTGTTCTCAGAGGTTAATTCAAGGAAATAGCGTCTAGTTACATCGGTATGTACACTCTACGGTGTCCAGTCTGCTTCCCCAACGGCGAATGTCCAAGCCATCGCTTTGAATGGCCGCTTACTGGTCGTCCAGCACGTGAATGTATTTCTTCTCCTCCCGCATTTCCTTCTCGGTCGCAGGCGGCAGGTCGTAGAATGTCGAAGACCGGAATCCTTTCTATCACGGGCATCAGCAACGCTCCAACAGGGAGGGGTAGCACGAGCGCTTACCAGGTAATGATAAGTCCACTTGCTAATGTCGCTGGGCTCCATGCCCAGATCCTTGAACGTCTTGGCCGACGGGTCAATGACCTGGTCGATGAACTCGCGCTCTACCTCGTCGGCGGACATGATGTCCCACCAGAGGACGCGGTTGAGGAGGCCAGCTGTCGGCTTCAGGATCGCCTTGGGCACGTTGATGTGCCTCCGCTTCTTGTAGATTTCCCGGTCAACCAGCTCGGCGATCTCGGCCGTCGAGTAGTTGCGTGGGCCGTACAGCTCGAAGGTCTGCGACGCCGTGTTGTCGTCAAACAGCATCTTTTCCAGCGCCTCGCCAACATCGATGACCTGCAAGCCGCGTTAGAGCCTAGCCATCCCGCCCGTCCTGGTCGGTCTGTCACGTACGTGCACTGGCCAGTACCGCTCCTGCATGTTGTTCGCCGTGAACAGGTTCGTGACGCTGGCGAGCTTGAGCAGCAGTTTATCTTCGAATCCAAACATCGGGGCCGGCCTGACAATGGTGGTCTCGGGGAAGATCTCCCGCACCACGCGCTCGGCATAGCCCTGCAATCCGCGTCAGCAGGCTCCATGATTCATTCTGGACTGGTGGACCATTACCTTGGTGGCAAAGAACTCGGAAGTCGAATCCGGATTTGCGTTGTACGACGAAACGTGGATGAACCGGTCAACGTCGTACTTGGCAACCGCCTCCGCAATCCGCTCAGCGCCCTCGATGTGCACATCTTCGAGCGAGAAGTTCCTGAATCCGTCAGCCCCTCCTCCCACTCGAGATGAAGCGACGTCCCCGGCTCACTTGGTGGGATAGTTGCGGCCGATCAGATTGTAGACGACGTCGGAGTGCCTGACGCTCTCCTCGATCGACTGGGTGTTGCGCAGGTCGAATTCCTAACTTCCGCTCAGCAACTCGTTCCCCCCCACATACGTCGTCCCGAGGGCCTCACGGTGAACACAACGCGGCCCAGATCGCCGGTCAACTTGAGATGACGCTTGGCCATCTCCTCGCGGTACGGCACGATGACGGTGCATCCTTGCCTCGCTGCGCAATGGCTGGTCAGTTCGAGTGTCGAGACTGTCCGGAGCGGACGGTCGCACCTAGCCGGTTGACGATGTAGCGGCCCAGCTGGCCGGTGGCACCGAAGACGGTAGCTGTGTGCTCGCCGAGGGAGGAACTGGGGAGAACACTCGGTCAGACGCATTTTGGATGGCGAGAGGGAGTGGAGCAACGAACCGGCCGCCCTGGGTGCGCACAAGCGGCTTGCCGGTGCGCGTGATGTGCACGTCGGAAATGGCCCGGCGCTGCAGTGCGCTTCTCGCGATCTTGGGCGCCGTGGACCGCACGGCGGTCGGCAGGGAGGCCATGGTGGCTGGTGGTGGTTGTGGGATGTGGGATGTCCCAAGACGGGCTGCGTCGCAGTCAATTGAAGTTGAGCTGCGTTCAATTCAATGCGACCAAGCAATCGAGACGCTGCCCGCCGGCTCAGAGCTCCCGGCCCACCCTGCTAGTCCAAGCCAAGAACCACTGGAACGTGGCCAATCAGAGAGGAGGGATTCCACAAGGCAAGCGGCTTGCACAGGCCCTCAGCAAAGGTACGGTAAGGTAGGTACGTACCACGACCAGCAGGCTGCCCTGCCGCGTCAAGTGGGAGAGCTGGGCAGGCTTGTGGGCTCCTGCTTCCATCACCAACTCCCAGTCATCAACCAACTCTCCAACTTCCGGCTCTCCAAATCTCGCCCCCAGATACCCTGACGACCGCAAACGGAACACCCCGAACAAGGAAATTCACATCCAGATCGACACAAATTCCTCCTTCGACTGCCCCAATCCCTGCCAAACAGTCTGGCTCTGTCGGCGTCAAGATGAACGTCGACACCATCCCCGACTTCCTCGCGGAGCAGCGGGACAGCGCTCCCGAGGAGCTGCAGCCGCTCGTGCTCGAGTTCGAGACGCTATGGGAGCGCAAGCTGTGGCACCAGCTCACGAACCAGCTGATCGAGTTCTTCAACCACCCGGGCAGCGCCCCGCAGCGCTTACAGTTCTACAAGGTCTTCGTGCTCAAGTTCGCCGACAAGATCAACCAGCTCAAGCTCGTCGACCTCGCCCTGAAGGCGGCAACACAATGTAGAGGTACGCGTGGTCGCCATCCGACGCTCCCTGTGTTGTGCTGTGTTGTGCTGTGCTGTGCTGTGCTGACGGTGGGGTGGGCAGACAACCAAGAGCGGCTCTCCTTCATGGAGGCGGTCGCCAAGAAGGTGGACAACGAAGACTCGCAGGACGCCCTCGTATTCGCGACCATCGCCGTGGCGCGCGTGAAGCTCGACCTCAACGACCTGGACGGCGCGAGGAAAGACCTGGACCGGGCGGAACAGATCCTCGATAGCTTCGACTCGGTCGAGACCATCGTGCACGCGGCCTTCTACGGCGCCAACGCGGACTACTACCAGGCCAAGGCTGACTTCGGCTCGTACTACCGCAACGCGCTGCTCTACCTCGCCTGCATCGACATCAAATCGCTGTCGCCGGCGGAGCGGCGCAACCGGGCCTACGACCTGGCCATCGCGGCGCTGGTCAGCAGCAGCATCTACAACTTCGGCGAGCTGCTGCTGCACCCGATCCTGGACGCGCTCTCGGAGCGCGACGACGACAAGTGGCTGCGGGAGCTGCTCTTCGCCTTCAACCGCGGCGACCTGGCGGCGTACGAGGTGCTGGCGGACAAGATCCAGTCCAACGCGCTGCTGCTGCGGCACGGCCGCCAGCTGCACGAGAAGATCTACCTGGCGGCGCTGACCGAGGCCGTGTTCCGGCGGCCGCCGCACGACCGCGCCATGAGCTTCGCCACCATCGCCGCCGAGACCAAGGTGCGCATGGACGAGATCGAGCACCTGATCATGAAGGCGCTCAGCCTGGGCCTGCTGCGCGGCACCATCGACCAGGTCGACCAGGTCGCCCACATCGACTGGGTGCAGCCCAAGGTGCTGGACATGAAGCAGATCGACAACATGCGCCAGCGGCTAAAGGAGTGGGACTCCAGCGTCGACCAGCTCGGCAACTGGATCGAGCGCGTCGGGCAGGACGTGTGGGCAGCGTAAAGACGGTGCTGGGGAGTGGGGGGAGGGAACGGGGGCAGAATCTCTCAGACGCCAAGGCATTCACATGGACGCGGGTGTCTTGTGTATGATATATGCATCATAGACCTGGCGAGTCTGCCACGGATGATGAAAAATCAACGAGCTCCCTAGCTCAGCTCAGCCCGACGGAATATAAGCAGCTGTGCATGCTGCAGCCATTAGTGTAACGGGTATCAATTCCCCCTTCGCTTTGTCCTGCGTGCGTACTCATCCCTCGTTTGAAAACCCAGGCACGCCAAAGTAAACTCTCCGAGCTCCATTATTTAACCGCAAAAATTCAAACCAAGTGAAATCCCTCTCTATTCCCTCAGGTAGTCTTGACCTTCCCATTCCCCTTCCCATTCCCCTTCCCATTCCCCTTCCCATTCCCCTTCCCCTCCCCATCGCCGTCGCCGTCCTCCCCCTTCCCAAGCACAACCACGCTCGTCGCCAACCAGGCAGGCCACCACACGCACCACACGACCAGCGGCGAGTAAGTGCCGCAGACGTGCCAGCCGACGGCGGCCTCGCGCAGCACGGCGGCGACGCCGGCGCGCGAGTAGGCGGCGGCGGCGAGCAGCACGGCGGGCGGGCCGAGGGCGTGGAGCAGCACGGCTGCGGCGGCGCGGCAGGTGGTGGTGCGGCGGCTGCGGCAGGGCCCGGCGAAGGACAGCGGTGCCGCGAGCAGGCCGGTGAGCAGGGCCAGCGAGAAGTTGAGGGTCGCGAGCGAGGAGAGGAACATGCCGAGCAGGAGCAGGGAGAAGGACTTGACGAGCTGGTACTGCTGCGCGGTCGGGGCGTAGGTTTGGGTGAGGAGGTGGGAGAGGACGGAGGGCAGGGCGGTGTTGATGAGCGTGAAGGCTATGAAGAGCGGGGTGAGGATCTAGATGTGTGGCGCCGCGTGGTTAGTCCGGGAAAGGGGGAAAGTGGGTGAAAGGGCCGCGCGGCTAAGGTGGACTTACGCTTTCTGGGGCGTGGTTGAAGAGGTAGAGCGGGACGATGGACAGCGACTGGATCAGGGCGACCACGCCTAGCGGCAAGAAGAGGTCGCGCTCCACGGTGGGAGTGGGAGGGGGAGTTGTGGTGGTGTCGGCCTTTGATTTCGACGCCGCCGCCTCGGGCGCCTGGCCACTTTTCACCCAGAGAGCTATGGCCATGATGGTGAAGTTGGCGGCCACCAGCATCGCGCTGGGCAGGTAGGTGCCGATGCTGACGAAGCGCTCGCGGTGCATGATCAGGTAGAAGAAGAAGCTCTGGTGCAGGTGCTCCAGCAGGTTGTTGAGACTCCGGAAAGTGCCCTCGATGACGCGGCCCATGGCCATCTCATCCTGCCAGCCCTCGCCAAATGGCTGCAGTGTCACCGCGTCGACGTGGTACGGGATGAAGCTGCTGTGGGGCCCGCTGGGCAGGCCGAGCCCCTGCTTCAGCATGCCGCGCAGCATGGTGCGCAGCCGGTCCGAGTATCCATTGTCATGCCGCCACATCTCCTGCAGCGCAACGCCAATGCCCATCTGGCCGCCGGCGATGTGCACGACCGAGTTGATCAGATCCAGGTTGGGCAGCTGGCCGTTGACGCCGTCGTAGACGATGTGGACGCTGTCGAAGCGGCTCTCCTGCGCGTAGTCGATGGCGATCGCGCCCTGCAGCAAGCCGGCTTTGAGCGGCAGGCTGGCAACGCGGGACGGATCGTGGGCGTCGTGGTAGGCATCAACCCAGGCCTGCGGGCCGGCAATGCTGTCCGGCGTCAGCACCAAGATGATGTCCTTGGACCACAGCGACCAGCGCTTGAAGTAGCGCAGCAGGGTCAGGGCGAGCGGGACGCCGTTGCGGTTTATCTCGTGCTTGACGTTCTCCCAGGCGGCCACCAGCACGATGGCCTCGGTCGCGTCGCCCCGCGGCGCCTGCAGGATCGCGTAGAGGTTCTCGCCCGCGTAGGTGTGTCCGGCGGCATGGTACGTGAAGTTTTGCCGGGCCGTCTTGAGGCCAAGACCCTTGACGATGGGTTCGAGCTTGTCGTTGATCCTGCCGTTCGTCAGCCGAGAAACCAAAGCGCAATTTCCCTTTCTCCTGTTGTCCGCGCGTACTCGGCGTTGCTCTTGCCCACCAGCGCATTCACCTCGTGTTTGTAGGCCCGAAACACATTTTGGTCGCTGCCGCTAAAGTACGTGTGCACCTGGCCGGGCAGCAGGGCGTTCTCCGAAATATAGGTCCTCCGCGAGTACTGGTCGAGCGGGAGGAGCAAGAGCCAGGCGACGCCGACGACGATGCAGAGCAGCGACAGGTACGGCGGCAGCTTCAGGATCCGCGGGTCGCGCCGCAGCTGCAGCGCGCTGGCTGTCGCAGCATTGATCAGCTTGCCGGTGCCATGGTATCGAAAAGGGGCAGAGACTCACACAATAGTCGCGGCATCTTTAATTGCCTGCCGGATACCTTGGCACAGCTCCCCGTCGTGCAGCCTGTGGTTCTGGCTGGCGGCTACTCGGATGATGGAGAACGCTGCTTATAACAGGTGAATCTGTATTCCGTACCTGACGGATATTATCAGGGGCCTTGTTGCTCGCACTGATGTTAAGCGAGCAGCGGGACAGGCCAGGGGTGTGCAGGGAAATGCATGAAACGCGGGAGCGCTAACCGTTTCCAGCCGCCGAGTGGTAACGTTACGGTACCCGCCGGTTTAAGGTTGTTCTGCCGTCAATGACGAATTGGGCAACAGTTGAGGTCTGGGCGTGTGAAATGTGAAGAGGAACAGAGAGGAAAATCCGTCATGCAATCCATCATCATAGCAGTACGATATGCATCAATGTTTCTACAAGGAGAACGTCCCTGCTCGAGAAGCGTGGCGCATGCCCGGCGCCCTCAAGGCCCCAATCGCTGGCTGTTGCCCATCAAGCCGGGAGCAACCACCGGTGTTGCTCCCAGATTCGACATGGGTAACACGCCGAACCGCCCGTGCGTCTTCTGGTCCACACTCACGTAGTGCGGCAGCCTGCCCAGAAGGTTGAGCCTCCCCTCGATCCAACGCAGCACCTTTTCCGGCGGTGCCAGGTACTTGAGGAGCCCCAGTCCACCTGTGTGTGCAAGACTGATTGTCAGTAATCGGCCCAGTCCCTTCTAAAAGGCAGGGGGGCAGGGGGGTAGGGGGAAAGGTAGCAGAGGCATACAGATATACCCGACTGCTAGCCCACACAGATGCCCCAGCGCACTTGTCTTGGGCCACAACACCATCGTGACTACCAGAGCCGCAAGCGGAGTCGCCCAGACTGGGAAGCTTTGCCCGGCGATGACGAAGTAGGGGTGGACCCGATGCATGCGGACGGCCTCGATGGCAGCCAGCAGGAAGGCCCAGATGCTACAGCCAGCGTGGGCCGTCAGTTCACTCGCTACTCCTCTTCCCAGAGCAGGCAGGCCGAATTCCTCGTTGTGCCGACTTACCTAGCTCCCATGACGGGTGAATGCAACCCCAACACATACTTCTCGGCTCCGACGTACAAGAGAGCCGGCAAGGTCGACAATGCTAGTCCCGCCATGTCAGCCCCCTGCAGAACCGCTCCTCTCCGCTTCATGAAGGCTGGCAGACTCACGGCCGATAAACAACGCCAGCGTCGTAAGCGTGCCATGCTCGCGCTCAAACATGTCCAGCATCGGAGTGACAGACACCAAATTGACAATCAAATGGAACATGTCGGTGTGTATGAGCGGGTAGGTATTCGTCCGATATACTGCGCGCGCCCAGGAATCCCAAGTCAGTCAGTCAGCTTCTCAGGTTGCCAGAGACGAAAATAACCCCCAGCGAACAAACAAACGGCCAAGGCAGCCGCCCCAAGCAAGGCAGGGGCGGGACGGGACCTACACGACCCAAACCCCAACTCATCCGGCGCCAGCGCGCCCCACGCCCGCACATCCCACCAGTTCCCGAGCAAGATCGCCGCGGCCTCGAACAGGACTATCGCCGCCACGACCAGCCGCGTGAACAGCGGCAGCCGGTTGACGTACGAGTAGATCCGCTGGAGGCTGAGCCCCGGCGTGTTGACGGTCGGCATCCTGGGCCGCTAGCGTGCTTGGGCGACGTGGCCACCTCTCTCCGACGAGAAGCCTTCCTGCTACGGGCACGGCCCCTTTGTCCTCTCTGCCTGAGGGTGTAGCTGGCGGGGATGCGGCCGCAGAGACGAGACACGGTCTTGCGGAGGCGGGAAGGAACGCGCTGCGCTGGCGTGCCGAACCGGGGATGGCAGAGGGAGGGTTCGCAGATTCGAGCGCGGCGAGATCACGGGTAGATGATGGGGAAAGTTAGGTGAATCCGGGTTGTCGTGTTTCTCATTGCATTAGTGTATTCCGTCGTGCGTTTGTCGTCATTTCGTCTAAAAGCAAGGAACAGACATTGACCCGAGACCAAAGTTTTCGATACTGGGCACCAGGCTGGCCAAGCACAGGACAACATGCCAGTCAGCGAACCGTGGACAGGGCAGGTTTCGCATCAGCCATCGTTATCACGCGCTTATCGCAGACTTGAGACTATTGGCGCAGGGGGTTAAAAGAATTCCCCGTTTGATGCATAGACACTTACACGAAACTCCAGTTTACTCCATAGTTCAAGTATGCAATAGCGTCGTTTCACACCCAAGATCGCAGCTCCAACATCCAACATCGCAGCCCTTGGCCATCCACACTGTATTTAACGGTCTATTTCTCAAGTTCCCTATAGACCTCTCCCATCCGTCTCCTTTTACACCCAGCTCACATTTTCCTTCTACTGACTCAGCAATGGAAAAGCAAATACACAACCAGCCCAAGGACACAAGCAGCCACACATGCCCTCAAAACACTCCAAATCATGAGACTCGAAGGAGGTAAAACTTCAACAACGAACCATTGAAATGCAAGGACCATGACTATACACACAAACAAGAGAGAAAAATCTGAGGATGACGCCAGTCCGGTGATCCCTGAGCCTCCGATTCACAATACTTCTCTCCATGCCTCTCTCTCTCACCCCCCATCTCCCGACTCCATCAACCGTCACGATCTGGATTGTACTCATCTAGTTCTGCGCCATCTTGGCCATGGTGTTGAGCGCGCTGCCGTTCTTGAACCACTCGATCTGGCCCTCGTTGAACGTGTGCGACAGCTTGACCTCGTACGGCGAGCCGTCCTTGGGGTGCACCCGCATGGTGACGGGCTTGCCAGGGGCGAGCTCGGTGCAGAGGATGTCCACCCTGTCATCCGGTTGGATTCTGTCGTAGTCGGCCGGGTCGGAGAAAGTGAGGGGCAGCATGCCCTGCTTCTTCAGGTTGGTCTCGTGGATACGGGCGAACGACCGGGTGATGATGGCGAGACCGCCGAGGTGGCGGGGCTCCAGAGCGGCGTGCTCGCGGGAAGACCCTTCGCCGTAGTTCCAGTCGCCAATGACAACCCACTTGATGCCCTTGGCCTTGTAGTCACGGGCAACAGCCGGCACGGCGTCCCATTGCCCGGTCGTCTGGTTCTTGACCTTGTTGGCCTCGCCGTTCGCCGAGTTGATGGCGCCGATGAGGCAGTTATCTATCCAACACTGTCAGCTGTGCCCTTCCTGAGCAGGGGGCGCACTCTAGGTGATCCGGGGCGTACTTGAGATGTTGTCCAGGTGTCCGCGGTACTTCAGCCAAGCGCCTGCCGCGCTAATATGGTCGGCTGTTTAACAGCGTCAGCTATCTGAGTTAAAGAAATGGAGCACGGGTCTAACATACTGGTGGTCTTGCCCTGAGCCTTGATCAGGATGGGGCAGTCAAGAGCATCCTTGCCGTCCCAGGCGTTGAAGGGCGAGAGGAGCTGGAGGCGGTCCGAGCTTGGAGAGACCTGCACGGAGACGGCGTCGCGGTTCGGGGGGGGTGCTTGATACGTGTTCTGACCCGGGTCGTAGCCCTTGGCGGGGAGGGAGTCGCCAGAGGGAGGGGCCAGCAGGAACTCGTTGCCGTCCTTATCCTTCAGCTTGTCCGTGAGCGGGTTGAAATGCAGCGTACCCGCGATGCTCATGGCAACGACGAGGTCAGGCGAAGCGACGAAAGCGTGCGTGGCAGGGTTCGCATCGTTGCGGCCGGTGAAGTTGCGGTTGTACGACGAGACAATCGAGTTCTTCTCGCCCTTCTTCACATCGCGGCGGTCCCACTGTCCGATGCAGGGGCCGCAGGCGTTGGCGAGCACCACTCCGCCAAATTCTTCGAAAGTTTGCAGCTGGCCGTCGCGCGCGATGGTGGCGCGGATCTGCTCACTTCCTGCGCAAGTATCAACCATGCTGCTCTTGAAGAGTTAAAATAAAAGCCAATGTCGCTTACCGGGTGTGACCAAGAAGGTCGACTTGGCTTTCAACCCGTGCGCGAGCGCGTCACGGGCGATCGACGCTCCGCGGGACATGTCCTCGTACGACGAATTGGTGCACGAGCCGATCAGAGCGACCTTGAGCTCCTCGGGCCAGCCGTTTGCCTTGACCGCCTCGGAGAACTTGGAGATGGGGGTCGCCAGGTCCGGAGTGAACGGGCCGTTGATGTGCGGCTCGAGCTCCGAGAGGTTGATCTCAATGAGCTGGTCGTACTCGGCACCCTCGTCGGCGCGGAGCTCCTTGGCATATTCCCGCGCAAAGTCGCCAACGTGCTTGCGGTTGGTGGCGGCCAAGAAATCGTACTGGCGGTCGCCAAAGGGAAACAAGGAAGTGGTCGCACCGATTTCAGCGCCCCTATCCAACTGTTAGTGTCGTCTTCTCGCAGCGAGAACGACCCCGAAGGTACGGGGAAAGTGTCTCACATGTTGCAAACGGTAGCTGTGTGGAAAATTAGCCAGTGTTCTTCGTATGTCTAGATGATTCAAGTAAGATGAAAAAGAACTCACCCATGCCCGTGCAAGAGATGCTGTCCAGGCCGCTTCCGAAGTACTCAACAATACTTCCAGTGCCGCCCTTCACAGTCAAGATGCCAGCGACCTTGAGGATGATGTCCTTGGGGGCAGTCCAGCCGTTGAGCTTTCCAGTGAGGTTCACGCCGATAACTTTGGGCGCCTTGAGCTCCCAGGGAAGACCGGCCATGACATCGACCGCATCGGCACTGAGCGACGAGATTTAGCACCGGTTTCACTGTAGATAGAGGAAAAGGAACCTTACCCGCCGACACCGATGGCAGCCATACTCAAACCACCGGCGTTGGGCGTGTGGGAGTCAGTGCCGATCAAGAGCCCACCTGCGATCCAATCAGTATTTTTTTTTAATTACGCGCTGTTCCTGAGTTTCGACTTACCGGGAAATGCCAGCCACTCGAGCACCGTCTGATGGATGATGCCCGAGCCGGGCTTCCAGAAGCCGATGTTATACTTGGCGCAGGCGCTGGAAAGGAAGTCGTAAACCTCTTTATTCACGGAAACGGCGCGGTCAAGATCTTGCGCGCCGCCGACCTGGGCTTCGATGAGACTGCCCAACGGTGTCAGCTATTGCTTTGCCGTATGACATCGGGGGAAACATGAAAGAGGAGGCGCCATCTAAGCAGCCATCCGAACCGAAAGCGGCAATATGACAGGGCACAAAGTTCACGTACTGATCGCAGTGCACGCTAGAAGGAGCCCGCACTGAGGGAATGCCTGACGAGATGAATTGCAAGATCGCCATCTGGGCCGTCGCATCTTGCATGGCCACGCCTGTGTTCGTTTGAAGAGCAATGTTAACTATTTCTCTCCTTATCTGGGCATCGGGAGCGACTCGAGAAGAACGAAAGGAGTCCCGAAGTTGTAGGTGGCAAAAAGGAGTTCGGAATTGACGTACGATCGGGCCGCAGCTTGAGGTAAGAGACGCCCCGCTCGATATCCTGGCCATGGGGATCGTCGAGGTGCGAGTAGAGGATCTTCTCGGCAAAGGTGAGGGGGCGGTTGAGTCGCGACCGCACGATTGCGAGGTTCTCCGACATCTTCTTGTAGTTGATGAAGCTGTTCTCCTCGAGGTTGTTTTGCCGGACCTGCACAGCCGAGACGTGGTCAGCGATGGAGCGGCCAGGCGAGCGCCGCTTGTTACAAGACGAGAGCACACCTTCTTGTCCAGCGGAGAGTCGGTCAAGGTGGCCATGCGCCGCAAGCCCAGGCTCGCGCAGCCCAGAGCGCGGCTCCGGGCGACGCCCAGGAGCTGACGAGATGCCAACATGGTGACGTTCAGCGCGGCGAGAGCGCAGACGGAAAGTCAATTGGAGTGGAGAGTTGCAGAGCCAAGCACCCAGACGGCCTCGCGACAACGACGAGGGAAGAGGACGGACGCTGCAGGCAGGTGGTCTCGGGAGAGCAAAGAAAAAAAAAGGGTGGAGAGTCGAGAATGGCTGGATTGCGGCGGGATTTTACTTGTTGTGGCAACGAGGCCAACCTGTTGCTGCCACCGTCATAGCCGAAGAAAGTGCCTCGCACCCGGATGGAGACGGCCGGCCGGCCAATCAGGGCCCCGCCGATTCTAACTGCCCACATGTGGGGGTACAGGACCTACCAAACAGCGCCGAGGCAGCGAGAGACATGACATCGTTGCAAGCAGCTCAAACCGGGCTAGCTAGCCTGTTTTGACTCCCAAGCTTCCAGGAGGTTGGATTTCCCGATCCAAGCCGCAGCTGCGCGGGTCTCCCAACTCTGCGTCTGTATACGAAGTACTGGAGCTCTCCTTTCCTCATGTCGTTATCTTTCGCGATTCCGCATCCTCAATACCAGTCCATTGCCCATTGGCAAGCAAGCCGGCAACTGGTGGTAGCGAGTCACCTGGCGGTTGGACCCCGGACTGACGGAATATGAGGCCTGGGCTCGCCGTCGCCACTGCGCGTAGGCAGGGATGTACATGTAACGCCGAAAGATAGGCCCGCTGCGCTGCGTGAGGGCGAATAGCCGAGGCTGCGATTCCGTGCCCTTCTGATCCCACGGCACCATGAGGGTCTTCAGTGTCTCGTGTACATTCGTACTTGTACATGTTAAGGTAGGATAGCTCCTTCCTCAAGGAGGCGGTTTCGGACCACTTCTTCAACAGCAGCTGAACCTATCACAATTCTTATCCATGGTGCCATATTCAGCCTCCTCTTTCTGCTCATCCCGCTCTACCCCACGGGGGGCAGTGCGCTAGCGCCAAGAGAACATGTTTACTCAAATCAACTGTTCACGAGGCATTCGTGCAATTGCTCGTCAGGCTAACACATACCTACCTCAAAGGAGCCGAGAATGAGGCTGGGGGGTTTTGCCGCTGTAACGTTTGGGCATTGGAGAGTGGCAGATACCTACGTTCACTGTTTCCTCAGTATCCGTCGACCAGTGCTTAGCAAGAGCGAGAGCCATCGCCAAACCCCTTGTTCGTCGGGAACTGACCTCCGCCGTCAATCGGGCGCACGGAAGGCGGAAATCTCTGCTGGACCTGCTGTGGGGACCCTGAGAGTGGGGCCGTCTCTCGGCAAGGGCCCGGCTCGGCGCCTCATCGCTCGGCCGAAGATGGAGATCCGATGGCGATAAGGCCGTAGCTCCGGCTGAACAATTGACGTTCGAGTCGGCGGTGCCTCCGACGGCGACACACGGAAACCGGCAGGTATATCCATCGGAAAGCCGACGGCAACGAGGTTCATGAGTACCGAAAGCCAAAGTTCCAACCGGAATCAGCTCCGATGCGGCCTTCTGACTGGCAATGCATCCGCCTCGTGGGTGTTACACAGTTAGTTACCTTACGTTTAGATAGCGCTTTCCCACATAATCTTGCCGCCTGAGGCAGCAACAATTCACACTAAACGATCCGGGCTTGCTTGTCAGTGCCGGCGGCCGAAAATTTTACCCCACATTCAGGCCCGCCGCGCTCAGATCCTGGTCTCATTTCCCTTGGCAGTGATGAGCGTCGACTTGAATCTTGTCAAGTGAGAGCCAACAAGGATTCACGCGAGCTCCAAACAACAAGATGGGAATTTTTGCGAAGCGTACCAAGACGAAAACTCGGCGGCGAACCCGGTAAGTTCCTGTGCAGACGGCCATGTATGTACATTTTGACTGACATCCCTCGACAGCGATCTCGACCAGATCCAGGCCGACCTCCTGTCGCCTAGGCACCTTGAGCAATACAAGGAGACCAAGGCCGCGGAGGACCTGCCTGGTCTGGGACGACACTATTGTATCGAGTGTGCCAAGTGGTTTGATACGGAAACGACCCTAGTTCTGCACCGCAAGGGAAAGCCGCACAAGAGGAGGTGAGTTTTCCCTCGTCTCGCCTGCTGCTGCTCTGCTCACAAAATCTCTGCAGGCTTAAGCAGTTGCGTGAGGGTCCTTACACACACGAGGAGGCCGCCGCCGCCGTCGGCTTCAGGATAGACAACGGCCCGGAAAAGTCCAAATCCCAGGATATTGAGATGTCCTAGCATTCTTGCCTTCAAGCAGACACTCAGTCTACGATACCAAGGGAGGCGAGGCGAGCTCCTTTTCAGCATGTACCCAGGGATGAATTGCAGCATGGTAGAGGCGTTCGGGCGGCGTCAGGCAGGAAAAGGAAAGCTGCTATTCTTCATTGTGCTTTGCCCTTCTGGTTCAGGTACCTAGGAAGAGTTTTTTTACATTTAGCAATATCCCAAACACGTTCCAGCACCTGTGTTGGTGGCAGAACAGTTCTCTGGCCGTGAGAAGCGAAATACGGCACTGAGTTGAATGTTGAATATTCACTTCTTGAGCACGCGACCAATTTTTGTTAGGTGCATACTGTGTAACTGAGGTAGACAAGCTTCCATGCGGCGAAAGCCCGCGGCAGCTCAGCCCCACTATCTATCCGATCCTCACCCTTGCCATCAGAGAGGCAAACGCCAAAATTGTTAGTGTTAAGCAGTGCTCTTCCACACTCGTTCGCCTTCATCGCGCGATGAACTCTCCATGGTTCTTGGAGCCTGGTTCGCGCGCACCTCCAGCCTAGTACGACGCGTCATGGGTTCGACAGCGTACGCGGCCTACAACAATGGCTCTGCCGGCGCCGGCAATGCGCACACGGTGACGGCGATGGGCCGGTGGTCCGTCCTCGATAAGCAGCTCCCGGCCGTCGACAAGATCAAGGCGATTCACGTCTACGACTTTGACAACACCCGTGAGGAGCTCCCTCCAGCTTTGTGCGGTCTTTTCTTGCCTTCGCTAATCATCCGCGCATTGTCTGCCTCGCAGTTTTCAAGACGCCGCTACCAAATCCGAAACTATGGAACGGCCCGACGATAGGGATGCTGGCGAACCCTGATGCCTTCGTCAACGGCGGTTGGTGGCACGACTCGCGCATCCTCGCCGCGACGGGCGAGGGCATTGCCAAGGAAGAGCCGCGCGGTTGGAACGGGTGGTGGAACGAACAGATCGTTGAGCTCATTCACCTCAGTAACAAGCAGAAGGATGCGCTTTGCGTCCTGCTCACGGGCCGCTCCGAGTCCGGCTTCGGCGAGCTCATCAAGCGCATGGTGGCAAGCAAGGGTCTCGAGTTTGACCTGATCTCCCTGAAGCCCGCCGTCGGCCCCAACAACGAGCGCTTTGCCAACACCATGATGTTCAAGCAGACGTTCCTCGAGGCTCTAATGGAGACATACAGGCATGCGGAGGAGATCCGCATTTACGAGGACCGGGTAGCGCACGTCAAGGGTTTCCGTCACTTCTTGGACGAGTACAACGCCAAGAAGATCAACGGCGTAGAGACTCCAATGACACGAGGGCCTATCAACGGCGAGGTGATCCAGGTAGTTGATATGGTCACATACCTTGATCCCATCGTCGAGGTCGCCGAGGTGCAGCAGATCATCCACGACCACAACACCGCCCTGTCGAAGGGACAGCGCGGCACGAGAGGCGAGCGCCTGGCCATCAAGAAGACGGTGTTCTATACAGGATACATGATCAACAACGCTGACACACAGCGCTTGCTCACGCTCGTACAGCTCCCCCAGAACCTCCCCGAAGGGGACCTGAAGCGCCACGCAAACAACATCATGATCTGCCCGCGGCCGTGCCCGCCCGCCATCCTGGAGAAGATCGGCGGCCTGGGCAGCAAGATGACCTGGGAAGTGACTGGCTCGGCCTGCTTCGAGAACACCATCTGGGCGGCGTGCGTCAAGCCCGTGCCCGCCACGGCAAAGTTCCACACAGGCGACCCGGTCCCGCTCGTCGTGTTAGCGCTGCGTAAGGGCGCGCGTCACGTCGACGCCGGTAAGATCCAGCACTGGCAGCCCGTGCCGCCCGACCGCGCCTTCCGCTTCGAAACCACCGTCGGCGAGAAGATCCTCCTCCGCATCGAGCCCGAGGACCACCACCCTCACCGCGAGCCGGCCTCCCACGCCAGAGCCTTCAACAAGCGCAAGCACACCGCCGCCGCGGACGACTTCCGCGCCCGCTCGAGCGTTGGCCCCCAGCCGCCGCAGCAGCCGCAGCAGCAGCAGCAGCAGCAGCAGCAGCAGCATCGGCAGTTCCACCAGGCGGCCGGCTTTGCGGGGCCCGGTGGCCGCGGCGGAGCCGGTAGGGGAGGCTTCCGCGGCGGCGGCGGCGGCGGCGTGAATCGCGGGTTCAGAGGCGGCCTGCGCGGCGGCGGCGCGCCTAAGGGCCGCGGCGGCGGCCGTGCCGGCGGCCACGGCGCGGGTGGGGGCTACCACTACAAGTCGCTGGACGACGTGGGCGGGCGGGACAACACCCAGGGCGGGTTCGCGCAGATGTATGAGGACGAGCCGCAGCCGCAGCAGCCGCAGCAGTCGCAGCAGTCGCAGTCGCAGCAGTCGCAGTCGCAGCTCGGTGGGTTCCAGGGCCGGAGTATCCCGACCGGCCCGTCGAATCCGGCCAATCCGGGGTATTATGGATACCAGCACCAGTAGCAGCAGCAGCAGCAGCAGCAGCCGCAGCTTGGAGGGCCGTCGGGGTGTGGGTTCCCGGGTGCGGAGCTGAATAGCTTTTATTGACGGCTGAGCCGGGCAACGTGAAGTCGTCGGTCGGGCCGGGGTTTTATTTTCGGTTACCACTTGGGTGGTGACACTGCTGCTTCCCTTGCTTATCGTATTGTCTCGTCTGTCATGGCGTGTGACATCCGGCTGTGGAATGCCGGAACGGGAGCTCGAGGCAGGGTGATTTTCCTGGTGTCGGGATCCTCCCTTCTTTTTTCTTTGGCTGCCGTGAAAGGGAGCGCTTGTCGTCTGCAACGGTCATTACCCAGGTATTTAGCGTCACGGGACGCCGGCGTTGGGGTGGACGGAGGCTAACAGTTCATTTATTTTTGGGACTCGGGCCTGGGCAGCGGCTGGGATTGGTACGGCGTGGATGTGCCTGGGTTGAGCTGGCAACCTACGCCCGGTTACTTCGGTCTTCGCTGTTGATGGTACAGCTTGGGTTGGGGCTAGCCAGGGTATTGGGGGTGCCATCCCCGGGGTGATAAATACGTGGCTCGTTCTTGTCGTGCCGTCGCTTGGTCGGCTGCCTGTCCTCTGTGCTCTCTGATCTTGTTTCCGCCAAGTCGCTACTGACGTTCGTGATCGTGATGTATCTCTGATCGACCGAGACAAAGCTCTCGAGCAAGGGGCCCGTCCCCGCCCGGCTCCCCCCCCCCCTTTACAGGTCATCCTGAAGCAGGTAGCTGCTCGACATGGACGCCAGGCAGAGTTATCGTTGTGGGCAGCGGCTGCGGGTATCGAGTCGGCGTCGGCATCCTCTCTTTCTGCCGCACTTCGCTGCTCTACGCCGCGAACATGGCGCTAACGGCGGCGTCAAGTCCCCATGATGGTTGTTTTCCGTGCAGTTCCCTCGTCCAGCGGCTCACTAGACACGCGAGGGCGTTGCATATCAGCTTAGCGTTTATGCTGCTCAGTGGCAGATCTGGATCCAGCCTTGATGACACGGATGTTTCGCTTCTTGAAGTAAGAGGACGCATCAGCTAGATACGTACATGCTGCTTCTCTGAGTAAGAGCTCCGACGAAGACGCTGAAGCTGGGCTCTTGACGTCCCATAGCAAGCCCTCACCAATGTCTGGGAGTCGCTTGTGGCAGACTAAGGTTCCGCCTACTCGCCGAAGTCCTCACAGTTACCGCGTTTTCTCAGAGGTCGGAGTAACACTTAATAGGCTATCGTACGGGCCCTTCTTTGACCCCAGCCCAGCAATGGTGGCCATTATATCAACTCTCACTGGGTTGACACCAAGGATGCCCTCCTGCTAGAGGTGTGCGCTGCCAAAGTCAGTCGGGCTCAAAGGCTTGAGGAACAGGGAAACCTTAACATGCCGCCTCACCGTTGAACACGAAAAGGCGTAAGCATTGGTGTGGAGGTTATGAAGCATCCACTGCGGACACTGGACTCCTTAAGCTTCCTACTTCAGTTTCCATCATATGTGTGCATGTTTCATAAGGGGCATTTTGCTTGGTGCGAACTCGGGGAGGGGCAGTGGTGTAAAAGGAGTTGCTGCCCTTCTGCCTTGTCTACATGGGTGATAAACGGCACCATAACCGTACCTATGTCAAACTAGACAGACCCTGCCTAGAAGCATGCTCCCTTTCACATCAATGGTGCTTGCCTTGGGCCACCTGATACCGATTCATCGGTGTGGAATGTGAGGAGTGGGCTCGGGTGAGTCTCACAAGCAAAGCGTGAGAGGAGAGACAAGTTCCCAATGGTTTTGTTGAGGCCAACACAGACCAGGGAAACTTAACAGCAAATGGACCTTGGCTTGTGCAAAAGCAACTCAGGGGAAGCAGTTCAGGACCGCAACGCGCAAGCGCTCCAAGCTGGTGGGTGGATCGTGTGCTTCTTCAGCGAGGATATGGCGGGACAAGATGGCTTCATAATGTAGGAGCCCTGATTGAGAGGACTGCAGTGCATATACAAGCAAGGAGATGGTCAAAACAAGGAGTGAAGCAGAAAGGGGGAAAAAAGAAACGACAACTACAAGATTCGAACTTGTGAGGGCGAACCCAACAGATCTCATGAATTGTGGAAATTCAAGTCTGTCGCCTTAACCACTCGGCCAAGTTGTCGCTTACGCGATTGTTGCGAAATGTCATCCCAAATCCGGCCCCAAGAAGTCAAGCACGCCGCGTGACCTCGCAAAAACAAAACAAAGTATTTCGATCTTGCGGCGGTGTCGTGGCGGTGCTGGTTTCACGGCTTCGGCCGATGAGCACGCCTGAGCCCCGTCCAGTGCGTTTGATGATCCTTGGTGAGCTGTGATGGATTGCAGTGTCGAGCACCGCCTTCGTCGGCGAGGCTTTGCACACAACAGTCCGCAAACCCGGTTTGCAGCCACAACCGCCCGCTTCCTTCCCACGCCTTGTTCTCTGCGCCCGGCTCACCCCGAGCAAATGGATGCGGCTGAAATGTGCCCGTTCACGCACGGAGTGAATCTCCGGGGCCGGATGATGGCTTGCATCTGAGGCAACGGCTGAGTCGCACGGTGTCCTTCTCCGAAGCACGCCCGAGTGAGAGCTCAAGACTTGCGAGCCGGTTGAGCAGCCGCCGTTACAATCATCCGCTTCTCCTCAGCAGAAAACATGGCCGTTCCCTGTTGCAGCGCGCTGATGAGCGTCTGGAGGGCATCGTTCTTGAAGTCGTCGGCGGCGCGGACCTTGTCGAGGTCCTCCGCAAACTCTTTGGTGGCGCGCTGGAGGTAGTACGCTGTGAACTCGGAGGCGACCTGTTGATCGGACTTCGTGGGCGGCGGGGCCATGGTGACTACGTGCGGTAAGGCCTTGTGACGAGTTTTATCCTCCTGTCTCCTTCTCTCAACTTCGTTATTTGTGTGAGGTGGCAGGGGAAGGGTGTTGAGGACCGGATTGGTGAAGAGAGGATTTGAGATGAGAGAAGAGCATTTGGTGGGCAAGGGGGGCCCACTGTAGGCGCACTGTCAGTTTAATGCAGCACTGAACGGGCACACGAGTAATGTACAATACAAGCCGTCTCAGCTTCGTCGTTTCTTCGCATATTCATCAACGATCGTTGGACAGACCAGCGTCGTAAGACAAAGATAAGATCCAACAATTTTTCCCTGTAAAGAGCATACTAAACAAGTGCATTTGAAGGGGGGAACTGTCCACTTCACGACGGTCATCGGCGTTACCCGGAGCTGGGTACCCAAGTACCTGGTAGTTATACTAGCTGACCGCCAAGTAACCCATGTCTCCCCTCAAGCGCTGGCTTGAGGACCTCTGGCAAAGGAGCCGACAAAGTGGTACGAGCAATACGACAGCCACCTCTAGCAATGTATTGTCTTCGGTGAGAGAGACAGCCTTAGTTTCGAAACCCAATGCTGCTGCTGCTGCACTGGCATCGGGCAAACTGCCACTGTTCGCGGGCGGATGTGGATTGGGTGAAGCGTGCCTCGCCTTGGCGGGCTCACTGCGTCGTATTTCAACGGTGCAATGCGATTGGACAACCAGCCCAGGGGCGGACGGCATCGGTGTTCCCAAATTGTCATGTTGTGGCTCATTCAGAGGCCAAACGCGAAATACGACTGACTTCGAGAACAGGCTGAGGAGAATGGAATTGAAGAGTTATATAATAAGGATGAACATTTCGACAATGGCTTCTCGAGGCATGGCCCAGCGGTCAAGGTACTGCGCAGGCGCTCGAATCTCGACAGCTTCGCACGGTCCCAGCAGCTGCGGAACGGTCACGACAGAAGAAGACACTTAGAGACGACCTGAACCATTGCCGACACCACCATGGAGTCTGGAGAATATGGTACAGGAGATCTCACTCTACGGTCCAACACTTGACATCAACAGCTGACATTGGCCCAGTCCCAGGCAGCGTCTACTTCTACGCCCCTAACAAGGGCGCTCCGGTGTTCTTCGCCGTGGCTTTCGCCGTGTCCGGCCTGTTCCACGTCTATCAGTGCATGTTGGTGGCCTTCAGCCCCCTATTCTAGGAGACGAGGAACTAACCCTCCGTCAGTCACTACAAGAGCTGGCAGCTGACGGGCCTCTATGTCTTCTGCTCCGTCCTGTTCACCGCGGGCTTTATCGTCCGCGAGATGGGCGCCTTTGACTACGAGAACCTTATCAAGTACATCATCAGCACCTGTCTGATCTATGCTGCCCCGTACGTTGCCTCCTCTCTCTTTTTCTTTTCTTTTCTTTCTTTCTTTCTTTTTTTTTTTTTTTTTTTTTTTTTTTTTTTTTTTCCTCTCCGCATTCTCTCCCAACCCCATCCTTTCCCAACCATAACTAACCCGCGCACCCACCCTCAGCCCCCTGCTCGAGCTCGCCAACTACCACATCCTCGGCCGCATCCTGTACTACGCGCCCTATCACTCGCCGATCCACCCGGGCCGCGTCCTGATCACCTTCGGCTTCATCTCGTTTGTCGTCGAGGCCCTTAACGGCAACGGCGTCGCCTACAGCGTCAACCAGTCCCTGCCGGCCGACAAGCAGGCCATGGGCCGCGCGCTGCTCAAGGCCGCGCTGCTCATCCAGCTGGCCGTGCTCGCCCTGTTCGTCCTGCTCGCCGTGACCTTCCACCGCCGCTGCGCGCGCGCGCAGGCAAAAAACGCCGGCGCGGGGGCGGGCAAGCCGCGGGCCGGCTACGCGCGGCTGACGGCCGCGCTGCGCACGCTGTACGCGTCGAGCGCGCTGATCGGCGTGCGCACCGTGTACCGCGTGGCCGAGTACTGGAGCATCGTGCAGGGCGACGGCTACTGGCGCGCCGGCGCCGACCCGGCCAGCCTCAGCGTCGTCATCCGCTACGAGTGGTTCTTCTGGGTCTGGGAGGCCAGCCTGATGCTGGTCAACCACGTGCTGGTCAACGCGCGCCACCCGCGCCGCTACCTGCCCCAGAGCTCCAAGACGTACCTCGCCCTCGACGGCGTCACTGAGGTGCAGGGCCCCGGGTACAAGGACGGCCGGCCGTTTTGGCTCACGCTGGTCGATCCGTTCGACTTGTGGGGGTTGGTGAACGGGAGGGATAAAGCGGCGCGGTTCTGGGAGCAGGCTGGCGAGGCGACGGCCGCGAAAGAGGCGAGCCGGGGTGTGGAGGCTCAGGTGTGATGATCATCTATTTGCGCGGTTGGGCGTGGAGGATGCGCTGTCCCTGGGCGGAGGAGGATGTTAGACTTGTATACACTAGATCTTTGGTTGGTTATCCTCTTTGTTTTTGTCTCATCTTTGGTTCGGCGCCTATCTGTCTCAGTACCGTATTCTTGAGAACGGGAAACAATGCTTGAATTGAGTAGTGTAGCAGAGGAAGGCAGATCCACAAACAATGCTCAGGATGCTGAAGTTCCCTTGTCCCTCAAGCGTCTTGGTTTGCGAATTTGGGACGACCCCCGGCAATGCTTCTATTCCGTGCAGAACTGTGGCCATGGCAATTGTTTGTGCAACTACAATGTACAACGCTCATTTTCTGGCAGTTCGGCACCGCGGAGTTCCGTCACGGACCAAGCTCCATCCATCATGGGGGCCAAGAGAGAAATGGAAAGTCGAAGGAATGACAAGGGCCTTCGCAAACGAGAGGCTTCTTCGAATCACTCATGGAGGTACCGACAAATCCGCAGTCGTGGCTTGTAGTGTACGGAATACGCAGTTCCGTACAGATGATGTTGGACTGGAGTATTCCGTAATCCGGACACCTTGCGGCCCCCAGGCCGGCCCGGGATCATGGGTTGGGGGCCGGGTCAACCTGCGGCGATCGCGGCTCGATCCTTCGGGGAGATCCGAGTGCAGGTGGGAATCTCGGCCCCCACCAAGTTTATGATGGCCCCAGCAGGAGGCGTATCAGGTATGCTGTCATTGTTATTATCGACGCCGGGGGAGCGCAACGTCCAGGAACACAAGGCGAGCTATACTAGTCAGTGGTTGCCGAGGCGAGTGCCGGTTGGTGGTAGTTAACTGCCCAGTGGTGTTTGGGTCAGCTTATGTTCCGCGATTCGAATCTCCCGGAACATTGTATTGTACTTCCGTGCTGGCAAAGGCACTCTGAATGCGGAATACAATTGTCTATCCGAATACGCAGTTCAATGTGTGTACCTGAAGAGCGCCCGAGGAGCATCGTCTTGCCGACTGGGTCACCGCTCCTGCGTGAGATTCGAAAAGCTGAGAGAAGGTTTCAATAACAATGAGGTGGCCGCTTTTAGATGTCTACGGAGTAGCTTGCTTATATTTGGCCGATTGAGCGTGAATACTTGCAAGTATCGAGTCGTAGAAGTGTCTACCTAGGTAAGTGAAGTGATCGAACTCGCAACCGTGAACACATCAACGCCAAGCTACATGGTTTCAAACACTGGCATTTCAGTCGAGACAGTTGTAACTTCCGGGGTAATATCAGCACTTATCACTTCCTGCAGTACTGGTGATCTTCTCCCACGGTTCCAGAGGAGTTGTTGCCCCGACAGGTGCAACGACAGAAGTCAGAATGACGGTTTCGGCGTCTTTTGTCGTTGAATGCTCACTGGGAGACAAGGATACTTCGAGCCACGGAGGATAAGCATGATTGCCGTGTCTCAGGTCTGGAGCGCCCTGATGAACGCCCGAAGTCTTGCTCGACATCGGTATTTGCAGGAGAGTCTCCAGGTTTGCGATCGTTTCTTTCCATCGTTTCTCAAGTTGATATCGCCAGGATGTCTTCTTCCCCCGGAAGCCTTGCCAGGGTTGGCCAACGAGTTGAACTGAATCGCAAACCGGCCTTGTTCTCCTTGAGCGCTTCCAACAGCCTGGACACCTCGCTGGCGGAGGCACGCGGTCCTTGCTTTGCGCCATCACCCCCTGGATTGCCAATTGATTTTCATTTGTTTTGACGACAGATCGGCGGATCTCCATCCCGATGCTTACGACTGGCTAAGTTTTCATCTTCACACTAAGACTGGAAATGGGTAAAGACGGGACATCATAACCCCGCTGCGCAGGTCATGCTTTCACTCCACGAGTGAAGGATTGTGTTTCCGGAACGAATGCTGAGGAGCTTCATGATGACCATGGCGTTTCTCGGCGACAAGCACAGAACTGCTTACCCGGTTTGCGGGAAAAGGTGCCAAATAAGCAAAGTATGTATTCCGTACGGAGGACATAGCGTAAGACCGGAACACGCTTCTGAGCTGAATGCCTGCTACACAATGGCGCGGCGATCCCCCCTACGGAGCAACTGGGTTCAAACAAAGTCAGAAAAAGAAGAAACCGAGATGTTTCCTTTTCCAGGGCGCCTGGTGTTTTGAGCGTGTCAGCAACCACGTGGCACGTGCAGGCCCACTTGTGTTTGTAAATAAGGAAAAAACACGGATGATGGCGGTGGCTGAAGATTGACGCTTACTCAAACCGGCGCTACCCGACTCGGGCAAGCCGGCTCCTCGGAAACCAGATTCTCGGGTTCGTTTCCATGCTGCTTCTTGGCCCCATGACACACTGCCGAATTTGAACTTTGAATGCAGGAAAACGAACGGTGGCGTTTAGTTGGGTGCGTGAGGCGTGCTGACGTCCTCTGGGCACGGAGAATGGTTGTATTCCGCTCGGTTCGCCAGCGTGTTTTTGAGTCGTTTCGTTTCAGGCGCACGTTTCTCACACATATGCACCCCTTGGAGCCCGCCGTCACCGGGAGCCAACGCCAATGGCTCGAGCCACTGTTTGCTCTGAGAGTTGCACCTCCTGGCCCACTGCTCCTTTTTATCGCGTGTTTGTCTTTACTGACTACGGGTGGGTGGTCGGTTGATGTTCGATTATATTTTCTGGAAGCACTGCCTCTCCACTAGTGTAGGAACGGGTCCCCGCTAACGTTGCTCTTTGCCGCAAAGGAAGCTGACCTTGCCCCTGCCGCTTCCGTTTGGGTCCCACGGCAAGTGATTGCGAGAAGCGTTGTGGAAAACCCCCCGCGGAAACCCAAGCCTGGAAGCGCGCGCGAGCTTCCTGAACCTCAGCTGCAATTTTCCGCGCTGAATGCGGCCGAAGCACCCTCTCTGGTGTCACTTATGCTGTTGGAACTTTGCCCTTTCTCCATTCGGAAGTGCAGTTAGTGCCCAGCGCCCCTGCTTGGCGGTCCGGGAGATGAGCTCGTTAACGTTACTCCATTGTAAGGGTCCGAGTCCGCCAGGCTGCCGCTTTTCCAACGAACCCAAATGGAAATACCTGAATCCCCGCTCCGCGGCAGTGCACCACCGCAGCAACACTTGGCTCGCCATCCCGGTCGCTCAAACCCTCCTTCTCCTGCTGAGTGCCCGTCACTCACCCCACCCCCTCTCAGGGCCCCCCTGCATCATCCGTTGGAATCAACCAAGGAAGGGACCTTAAACACCCAGGGCTTCCCAGGTTCGCCTCACCTCCAATAATACCCGACTTACATAGCACAGTACGCAGGTACGCGCAGCAGTTCTTTTGAGAGCGCTCAGCTAGGACCGGCATCAGCAAATCGGCTCGCCTCTTGGGGTCCGGGTTTCAGTTGCCCCTACCTGACCGACTTGCCACCCTTCCATTATTATTTTGCCACTGTTGCTCGGGCACTTGGTTCACTTCTCGCCCGGGCCCTTCTTCGGTCGGCCTCGGGGCAATGGCGACGTTGACGAGGACAACGCCCGCCATGAACCAAGCACAGTCGCAGACACCACCGCGGAAGAATGAGCGATGGGGTCCGGAAATATACCTGCACTTCGAGTTCAGGTTCTCCTGGGGCAAGAAGGACCAGCCGCCCAAGAACCATCAGATCACATACCGATCCCGCGGTCCACGCGAGAGGGCACCCGCCTTCCCACGACAGGTCCCGGCACCCAACACCAACTACCTCGCCGCCGTCCGCGCCTTCGACTACAGGCAGTCGAGGATGCGCGAGCTGCGCCAGCACTATGCCAACAACGACCCCAACAGGCATCACCAGATGCAGGAGTACTACCAGGTCGACCAACCACGGACGTACCTCCCGGTGCCCGTGATACGCGAACCTGAGCGGCCAACCCGGGCCGATGCCCAGCCCTCCCACGAGCGGGGACGCTCAGCACCGCCGCCCATCGGGGAGAATCCGTGGGACGTGAGCGTTCCTCCTTTGCCCAGGCCGTCCGCCGGCGAGATCAGGCGGAAGCCGCTGCCGGCGCCGCCGTCCCAGTTCCGCCTGGGAGAGGGCGGCCAGCCATGGTCGACGTGGTCGATGCCAGTAGGCTACGACCCGGACACGCACCCCAAGGACGACGAGGAAGGAGAGGAGGGGGCTCGCGCCCGGTCCGTCTCGGGGCCGACGGCGGACCGCAACTCGACGACGTACGCCACCAACCCGACCATGGTGTCCACCTTCTCGCCCGAGCCGGTCGCGCGGGCCCGCGACGTCGAGACCGGCCGGGCGCGCGAGCTCGGCGCGCTCTCGGCCGCCATGATGACGGTCGACAACGGCTTCGAGAACCAGTGGTGGTACCAGGGCCGCCGCGAGACCGTGGCCAGCGCCAGCGCCGACGACCGGCCCCGCACGCCCGGCAACAACAACGACAACAAAAACGACAACAACAACAACGACGGCGCCGACGACGAGAGCCCGCTCGAGCACCAGCCGCGCTGGTCCACGGGGCCCATGACCCCCGTCACGCTGAGCCCGGAGGACCCCTCGGCGACGCCCATGCGCCCGACCGCCGGCGTCGTCTCGCCCCTCACCGAGGCCGCGCTCACCCCCGCCCAGGTCCCCGCGTCGCTGCTGCAGAGGACCATGTCGACGAGGTCGGAGGAGCTGTGGTTCCATGAGAAGGGTCAATAGCGATGGGGACCGGGGACCAACCCCCCCTGATGGCCTCGCTTTGCTCATGCACCCATCCCTACCCTTTTTGGCGGCGTTGGAAAAAAGCATTTGTTTTTTGTTTTGTTCCCCTCTTGAGTTTGACGGCGTTGTTGACACACGAATGCATATATTGATATCCACGAGCGGAGACGGGCTCCGTATTTACTGGCGATGGTGGGCTGTACAACTATGGTATGGGGGTCATGCATGGCATTTCGGCGCGTTCTGGTGCTCTAGCATTTGTGTATTGTTTTGCTCTTTGGGTGTCGGGGGGCTTGTTTCAGCGCAGCGGGAGTGGAGGATATTCCCCAAAAGCTTTCAGGGTGTGTTTTCTTTTTGCTTAATTATGTCCCTTTTTTTCCTGGGACGATGGGGAGGCGTCTTCCGCCGCCTGAACGCTAATCAAATCTACCTAATGAATGACGGCTATCTCTGTTTTGGTTGTGCCGCCTGGCGTTTGCGGTGTCTCCTTGGAAGTGTTGGACATTACGGCGTGTGAATGGGGGGGGAGGGGGAAGGTTAGGGGGGGTTCTCAACTACTTGGGTCGCCCCGCCCGTTGCGAATTCCGGGCTGCAAACTGCTCCCGAAGCGGCCACTGAGCAGGGCATACATACATACAATACAACAACATTCCAGACAGCTGTGCCCCCCTCGCCAGATTCGATGGCGAACGCTGTGCCCAATTCCACCACCCAACATTGCACAGGTGACGGCCAGAGATGGGACGGCGAATTGCCCACGCCTCCTTACCCGGCCTATGGCCGGACCGAGAGAGGTCGGATCAGATCAGGCACCAGGAATTGCCAGACACCAGAGTAAGCCAAGAAAAAGAAAGTTCCTCGCCTCGAACTGCGGAGTATCCGTCCGCACCGAGCGAGATCTCGGAACCGGTGCCGCCACCCCCCCTGCGCTGATCCGGATCTCCATATACACTACAGAGTATATGCACATGCCTACATACATACAGGCCCAGTCTTTGCAGCCGCTCCGGAGCAGTTTCCTCGCACTGCTGTGGAGGTACAGACAGTACCATGGTAGGTCGTCCGGCCAGACCAGGCTGTGCAGGCAGGGCTTGCCTCCGGTTGTTTATCGGTGGTTTATCTCTGCATCCGCCTTTCCCGTTGCCTTCCCTGCCCCTCTCTTCCCGTCCATTCCATCTTCCCTGAGAGAGGCGGCAAAAGGAGGGAGGGGGAGTGTCGACTGCTCCGCCCGGGAGGAGGGGGGGGGGGGGGGGGGTGGTGGTGGGGGGTGTGCTGGTGTCTTTGACCCTGACCCTGACTCTGACACTGACACTGACGTGATCCGCTCTGGCAAGCTTAACTTGACCTGGCTCTATACTGTCTATGTACGGAGTACAGAATACCTGCCCTGACGCGACCTGGTCTGATGGACTGCCTGGTCCTTGGGCGATATGGTAGGGCCTGGCTAGGAGGGAACGGGTGTTGGGGCCGGGCTTGGGTTCAGGCGGAACAACGTTACTGTCGAGGTTGCTGCTAGGCATGATAGTCGCTGCTGCCGCAGCTGGCATTCTTGGGAACGGCACTGTGCCCGCTGCGTGCCTGCATGTACTGTATGTACGCTGTGTTCACAACGCCGCCGGGAAATTCTGAAGCCTGGCGTGGGCGGTGGTCGTGGATGGTCGGGGGGAACCCGCTCAGCTACCCTTTTCTTCCTGTCTTCTCCTTATCCTTCCCGTCCAACTCTCCCCCGGAGTGGCGAGTACTCTAATAAGGAAGCCGAGGAAAGCACTAACTCCTCAATCTCTCAGGTATGGGACGAGCTGGTATCGCAGGCCTCGCAGGCGGTCAAGTGCTACGCTGGCGTTGCGTTCGCTTCGCTGCTTCTCTGCGGCTGATTTCTCGTCATTTCTGAAGTGGGTGAGGCCAATCTCCGTCTTTAGGCTGCCAGATTTTTGGGTTGCCTCTTGAGCATGCCACCTTACAGTGGGCATGGGAGACGGGGGGAAGAGAGGGGCGTCCGGCGGTCAGCGTCTCTCACGGCGCGAGGGTCAGAGCAGGACAGGACCGGAAAGGTGCCGACCCAATGCCGCTGTTGCTGCAACAGTGACAGTGGCTGTCACGTTGTTCCACACAACCGCCTCCAGACCAGACAGAGGCTTCCTCGGCAAAGAACTGCCGCTGCCCAACGGCCTGCTGACCCTTACTCGGGCTGAGCCCGGGCCCGTGCTACGGTGATATGCGGTATGCACAGCACATACGGCTGTTCGGGCGCGTAGTGTGTCTGCCCCTGAAGTTAGGCAGCGACATTCGAATGTTTAGCCCCTTGGCTCGGACGAGATGAGAGACAGGCAAGGTGCATGCTGTGAATGTACCACCCTGCTGGGAAATGGTGACGGCTGAGAGCTGCGTGCCCTGCGGCGGTAACCTGCTCTCTTACTGGACACCATAACAACAGAAGCGTATCATTCCAGTCGACCAACCGTTCGGTGGCGAGTACCTACTGAGCACTCGAGTATCTACAGCTCTTTCCATCGATCCCACTATGCCACCCGGTCATCAGATGCCGCTGCATGATTTCAGGGGGGTAGTCATGTTTGCTTCTGCGGCCATCTCTAAGACAGTCCCTGCAGGAAGATGTTTTCCAACCACGATCACGACCAACAGGGGAACAACTTCATTCGTAAAACGGCGAATCATGGAGCGGGTCATCCGATCTGGATCTGGGGTCAAGACGATCTCCGGGTCCCTGTTTTGTACATAGTGTACCCCAGTAGACTAAGTGCTGTGCCCTCGGTCCGCTCGGGGGTAAGGTCCCCTGGCAAGGTCCAGCTCGGCCTCGGTGGTAAGGGCGAGTTCGAATGGCGGTGGTGTAGTGGTGAGTGAGGCCCCGTGGTGGCACAGGAATGTTGTGCTGTGCACGATGGACTGGATCCAGGAGCGGTGCTGGCGCTCCAACGGACCGCCTGGCAAATCCTTCGGCCGCTCCCGGTCCCTACTACTGTGTAGTGTACTCCTGTTCTTGTTCCTGGCTGACGTTGCAGCGGAAGCATGGCGGGTGCTGCGAACATGTGATGGACAACACTGCGTAGAACACCTTGAGAGTAACGTTGGCGGTCTCGATCAGAGCATGCCGCCCATGGCGAGGGACCGGCCAGGAACAAGACGCAGTACTGTGTATGTTTCGAGAGCGGTATCCAAGCTGTTATCATGTAGTATACATACACTTTGATTAATGATCAGTCCCCTGTCCCGTGTGGTCACCGTCCGGGATGACAACCGCGCCGGTCGGGTCCGGCGTAACGTGGTAGTGTTGCTGCTCAAGCCGCTACTGTGGTAAAGGGGGGTTCTCACTGCTTCGAGGCTCAGCTTCACGGCAGCCCGGGGGACCACGAGCGTCCAGGGATGGAGTCGAGTCGAGTTCGGCCCGCGGCCAGATCTGGGTCCCACTCGAGCGGCAATCGATGGGGCTCTTTCAGGAACAGGCAACAACTTTCGAGGCCTGGGGATTGGGCGATGGACTCTGCCCGATCCCTGGACCCCTCCCGTCTGGCTAAAGGATGCTCCCCCGGCGGTGGGAACCCCCCCCCCCCCCCCCCCCCCCCCCGCAAGTGGCAACAATGAACGGCAGTATTCCGTACCTTCGTCACGTCCCCTCCTCCGTTGTGTACATAGTGTACTCGGGCCATCACCCCTGCTGGCACCCACGATCACAACCCTCCCCAAGCGAACCCTCCCAACCCTGTATGTACACAGTACTGTACCAGCAGCAACGGTGGGCGACAGGGCACAGGGCTTGGCCCGACCTCTCCCGGGAGTCGGGACTCTCGGTGCATGCCGCAGGCCCGCACCCCCATTCATGTAAGATGAGGTAGGATTCAAGCTCACAGCGGAATTCTGCTGCCTGGCTGCAAGCGCACGGCCAATCAGCCGTGACGTAGTGTCGAATCCTGACCTGCCCACACTCGCCAACATTTCACGATGCGAGAGACGATGTCGGATCGGAACCCTTGGTTGTCGTCGGTATCCGATTGGGGATGCAAAGTTGCAGACATGCTGTCTGTGCCATTCGTGAGCCGCGGAGCTCACCGCAGTTCACCACGCAGTATGCATGATGAATTAGCGGTCTTACACAGTGGCTACACGAGAGCAGCCTGCTGAGGCTTGAATCTGGTGCTGCTATCACAACGTCAACGCAAACCGTCTCGAAGACACAAGACACATAAGCCGGTACCGGAACAGCCAGTACGAGCTCGTTGGTCGACCTTGAAGAAGGCCCAAAAAGAGTCCTGTCACATGCAGGCCCGCGATCCTTCGAGGCCGCAAGGCGTGCAGTTAGTTCGTCGGTTCCTGCGGCGCACCCCCTGAGCCCAGAATGGGAAAGTCCTCTCCTTTCCGTCTGCGTGCCGCCGTCTGTGCCAAACAGTTTCATGCGACCCCTGTCTTTCCAAACTGGCGGGTCGGTCAAACAGATCGCCTTCAGATGAACCGAACATCCAACATGACCTTAACTAAAACTAGCGCGTCTTTTTCGGCGGGTTCGTTTTGTGTCGCGTCGGCTTCGTTGGATATACCCCTTCGTGATGATGCATCTGTAACCCCGCAAGCCGTGTTGTGGTGTTGAATCCCGACTGGAGGGCGGACCATACACAGGGTGGCAACGGAGCCAACTGACATCCAGACAGGAACCGCGGTGGTATCAGGGCGCTGAAGCAAGTTCGACATGATGGGGATATTCTTGCCGGACGACGGGGCACGACTGCAGCGTGCTGGGTAATGAATGACACCGGGTGTAAGGCGAGGGAGGAGCTGAACAAGACCTTGGCCGGGACAACAAGACAACTCCCTCCCGAGTCAATCAACTCGCTTCACACTCTCATTTTCTCATCACCCAATGATCCTGTCTGACACACTCGACCGACACAAGGCAACAAAACCGCAACCCACTCCCTCCGCCAGAACAATTCAACCCCACCCAAAATCTTTGCCATCCAAATTAGAGGTACAAATTAGAGGTGAGGTCGAGATCTCTTCCTCAAGGTACCAAGAAAAACATGGCACAGCAGAAACCGAACCCAAACCAGCCTACTGAGATAAGTATCGTACGCACCCTGAAACCGAGGATATCCGCCTCCCAAAAGCCCAACCATCCCATTCATTAATGTCCCAGTTGCTTGCGCTTCCTTTTAGCAATTCCCGCCAGCACATTACAAACATAGCCCCAGAAGGTATACAAACGTGCCCGAACCAGCGGCCAGTCTGAAAAAAAAAAAAAAAAAATAAAAATAAAAAAAAAATAAAAAAATAAAAAAATAAAAAAAAAATAAATAAATAAAGAAATAAACGAGGCAAAAACCAACAACACAACCTCATAGACTAGTCAAGACGGACCCCCGCCATACAAACTCTGTCCAAACCCAGTTTCTTTTGAAGTAATTACCGTTCGCTGACGCGGTTGCCGATGTTTTCAATACTGTCGTTGACGCCGGATATCCTCAGAACCAACGGGCCCTTCAAACGCTGGCACGGAGGTTTCTCAGAAGCAAGAATGATGATTGGAGGGGGGGAGGGGTGGGACGCAGCGTGGGCGGTCTATCCAACCCGCCGACCCATCCATCCACCTTAGCCCACGGCAAGGGCAAGCGGCGGGCCAACCTCCCGTCACTCACTCACTCACTCACTCACTCGCTCATGCCTCCCGCGCGCGGGGGCTGCTCCTCCGGAATGGAGCCCATCTCCAAGCCGCCGGCGCTGCCGCTGACGCTGCCGCCGGCACTGCTCAGCTCGCCCAGGCTGGCTCGCTCCACGCTCCCCGTGCCCGCGCCGGCCGACCCGGCGCTGAGCTCGTCCGCCGAGACCTCGCGCCGCAGCGGCGACACTTCCACGGGCGAATTGGAGCCGGCCGAGCTGGTGCCGGCCCGCAAACTGCTGGCCGGGTGGTGGTGGTAAGGGGAAGGGTGGCCAGGATCATCGCCCGAGGAGGCGCGGGACGCGCCGGTCCGCGGCGAGACCTTGCCCGCCTGCTGCTTTCGGGTCAGCCCCCCGCGTTAGCAACCAACGATTCTGCCGGGAGGGGATGTTGTTGATGGGGAAGCAAGAAGCGGGGGGGAATAACAAACCTGCTTTGCAAAGCGCAAGCCGCACGAGTTACACAGGTCCCGGTTCCCGCTCGGTCCCCTCCTCCACTCGGGCGTGTCCTTCGTATGGCACATCGCGCAGCCATGCAGGAGGGTACTCGGACTGACGCCATTACTAGTAGAACCAGAACCAGCACCGCCGCCGCCGCCGCCGCCAGCCAACCCGGGCCCTCTTCTCCGCTTCCGCTTCTTCTTGCCCGCCATCAGCTGCGTGACCTCCTCCGCCAGCAGCCGGTTGACCTTCTCCATCTGGCGCAGCTCAAACTGCCACGACGTGCAGCGCGTGGTCTTCAGCTCGACAAAGATGTCGTCGTCGTCCTCTTCCTCCCTCCCGGCCGCTGCCACCGCTGGCGAGACCAACTGCTTCTGGTGTCCCAACACCACACCACTCGGCAGATCCTCAAACGGCGACGGCGCCGGCGCCGGCGCCACAGCAGCAGCGGCAGCGGCTGGAGCAGTACCCCCAGCGAGTTTGCTCCCGCCCGCGATGACCCTCGCGGCGCCCTTCGCCACCTTGGTCTGCGCGATCAAGAAACTCGGCTTCTGGCCCGGCGTCGGCGCATCGCCGGGGTAAAACACGGTATACGCCGGCACCAGCTGGCCCCGGCGGTGCGTGAGTTCGTGGCGGAAGCCGACGACGGCGCCCTTGCGCGCCTTCTCGACCGTGCGGCCGAACTCGGCGCGCGACTCCCTGCGCAGCAGCTCCTGCATGCTCGTGCCCTCCAGATCGGCGGGCTGCAGGCCCAGCAGCGGCAGCACGGCGGACGAGACGCACAGGAACATGCCGGAGGTGGACATCTTGGACCAGAACTCGCCGTCGCCGACGCCGACGCCGCCGCCAAAGGCGTCCAGGCAGCGGCGGCGGAGCGAGAAGACGGGGCGCTTGCGTCCGACGAGGATCATGTACTTGCGGGCCTTGGCCGGCTCGCTGAACAGGGTGCCCCGGCTCTCGAACCAGGTGTAGCCTGAGTGCTTGCGGCGGATGCGGAAGGCGAAGTCGACGGTAGCGCCGGGCTGGGCATCCTTGAGCTCGCGCGTCACGGGCACGATGTCGGAGGGGTGGCACACGGAGGCGAGCGAGGCGCCGACGAGGTCGGTCGTGTCGTACTCAAGGATCTTTTTGCAGGCCGGAGAGAGATAGATGAACAAGCCCTTGAGTGACAGCACGTGGACGACGTCGTCGGCGTTTTCCAGCAGCATCTTGTCCCAGGACTGTTTGTGCCACTCCGAAGCGGGCGCTCTTGGGTTCAACTGCTCAAGCAGGGTCGAGACCTCGTCGACACTCAGGGATTGCCCGCTTTTTGGTTCCCAATGCGTCGAGCTCGGCGGCGAGAAGAAATACTGGCCGATGTCATCGTGGCGGTAGTCGACCTGCATAGCCCCGCTTTCCTGCCCGGAGATGGCGTCAGGGCACTCGACCAGGTCGATCTGGAAGCCGATGCAGTACTTCATCTTGTCGTTATCCCAGGGGATTGGGATAAGGGTTAGCAGATTCAAAAACGGCTTGCCACCTTTGCGGTAGTTGATCAAACTCTGCTGGATCTCCCTCCCTTCCGCAAGGGCGTTCTTCAGCTTGAACACGGCGTCGTTGGCCACAAATTCGCGCCTCGAGCCGGCCTCAACCACGCCGTCCGGACTCTGCAAGAAGCGGCAGTTCTTCCCGACGATTTCGTGCCGGTTATAACCCGTCAGATTCTGGAAGTTATCCGACGCGTAGATGATGGGACAGTCGTTGAGAGTCAGGTCGCATACGATAAACGAACACGACATGTCGACGGCGCCAATCTCGACGGTGGGGTTCTTCCGTGTTGCGACGTAGTACAGGGCTCGGAGCATGTCGAAGCCGCTCTTGGAGTAGACGTCTTTCTGAGACTCTTGCCGGGCGGTGAGCCCGCCCGTGGTGGCTGCGGTCGAGCTCGGCGTCCCGGCGGGGATACTCGACCGGCCGCCGCTTGAATGAGACATCGCCTGGGAGCCTGTAGTCGATGCTGCGGGAGAGTGAAAGGACGCGGGAACCGACGTTTCCCGCAGTTCGGGAGGCGGCATGTCGGTTTGGAACTGGCTCAAGTCTGGATTCGGGATCAGGTTGGGGGGCTCCTGGGGTACCGGCAGACCGTCGAAAACATGGCCGACTCCCATCATGTCGCCGCTCCCCCCAAACCCAAAGTCAGCCATCCGGGTGTCGTTCGGAACATTCATGACTACGTTGCCCAAGCCCATGTCCATGACAAGGTCCGGGCCGGCAGGGTTCAGGGTGGGGGGCGGATACTGGGACCGGAGGTCTGGCGAGTTGTAGAGATTCGGATGGCCGGTATTCGCGGACATTGAAGCCATATCCAGGTTCGGGAAGGCGGCGATTCCCGTGGATTCGGGCGCAAGAGTTCCATAGACCTGCGGGTCAGGCATCGTGATCAGACCCTGCTGCGCGTATGGTGAAGCAGTTCCCTCGAGACCGCCGAGCCCTGGCATGTTTCCAAGCTGATAATCCGGAACTGCATTGCTAGGGTTGCCGAAGTCCACCAGCGACATGCGCCGGTCGCCGCCCTGTGGGGCGAGCGCGCCTGGAAACAGGTGCGGGACGCTCCGCCGCCGCTGAAAGTCGGGGGTGTTCCGAGGCTCAACGCCACCCAGCGACACGCCTTCCATGGCGGTCAGGGAGCTCGCATGGCCCAGCCCGCCGAGTTCTGCCGCGTTGGCCACTCCGATGGCCTGTCCCTGGCCCTGCTGTCCGTTCTGCTGCATCGCAAACCGCCGACGCACCTCGTCCGGGGACGGAGGGGGGGAGTAGTAGTTGTTCATCTTCACAGCATTGGGGGTTTCGCTGGTGGCGAGAGTGTGTTGAGAATATCAACGCCGCGGGCGCTTCAGCATGGGGAAGGACGGAAGGACCGCAAAAAGGCGATCATTGTACCGAGGACGAGTCGGCGCGATGTTTCGTCTCCTTCGTCTCGCGGTTGCGCATAGGCGGGGCCAGGAGATGGGAGGAACAACGGACGAGATCAAATCGCTGGGGGCGGCCAAGGCCCCAGATGTCCGAATCCTCGATTCCGGAGAAGTGGATGGAAAGCCCGGTTGGACGGTGAATGCGTGTCTACTTCTTTACCCAGTTAGTCCAGATGCTGCGGGAAAGAAACGAGCCTGTGGCCGTGTTTGGCCAACCGACTGCTGGTGGCCGGAATTGGTGTCACACGGTAATGCGCCTACAGTGAAATAATGGAGGTAACTATTGGGATGAATTGGGCCAGGGCCATTGAGTAGTTGCAGGGTTGCAAGCATGTGGGAACCAATTCTCACCTCCTTATTTTTCCTCGCTGCCTTCCCTCGTCGTTGCCGGCTTGCTGCTCGATACGGATCTGTTTGCTTGATGATGCTCGTGAACGACGCTGCTGTTGGAGCGGGGCAAGCAGCTCACTGCCCCGCATTCCGCAACATAACACTTGTGTAATGGAAGGGTCTCGCCCCGCTAAAACATACACCAGACACAACAAACGCGAATATTTATCGCCGTGGCTCTGAGTGACACGGCTTGGACGGCAGAGGTAAAGCGTAGCGCAGCAAATCCGATAGCTAGCGGTTGTTGCGTGGTACAATGGCGGGTGGATGCACTCAGATATCCTGCCAATCTCAGAAAATGGCATTCTTTAAATGAATGGGAATCAGGGGATCACTTCGACCCCAGTAAAATGACTAGACAGGTTCAGTAGAATGTAACTATACACCAAGTGAGAGAATGGTCAGTCTAATCAACGCCTAGGCGCCTACAGGACATGCGCATCGCAAATGTTAGTATATCAAGTTGAAGCCCTGTCAAAGAGCTTCAAGCTGACGGTTTTCTTTTGCAGTTTGACCTAGTATTAGGCGAGCAATCGAGGGTTGCTTT